>NC_137511.1:16340000-16757500 GCF_041902795.1 Electrophorus electricus
TGGCAATTCAGGACACAAACACAATGTCTCACTTTTTAAAAATGACTTTCACACCAGAGCACAGCAGAATAATAAAATTATCGAAAAAAAACAAGAGAAGAATGTGGGGTAATTGGCTGGAGTCAATGCAAGAGTCGGCTGTGAAGGTACCTTGTAGTATTAAACATGCACATTTAAAATACATTTTGAGGAAAATTGAATATGAAGTGACGATAAGACTCTGATTATTGTAGAAAAGCGAAATTATTCAAAAGGGACTTTTTCTGCATTACACTCACTAAGGCTACACAGTACGTGATTCCTTCATCACTACTGCAATATCAGCCTTTCCAATATTAATCTCACAAAAGGCTACAATAAGCACATATGCCCTCTCACAAACCACACATATTCATATTTCATGTCCTGATGCCCCTCATGTCATTTCAGAAAAGTATTCTATGGTTGACATTTGCATGTGTGTAAACAGATTTTAACCTCCATTTAATCATGTCACAGGGGTTCAGCAGAATTGCATTTTTGGCTATATCATGCAGCCTTACTCTAAATCCAAACTTTCACTGCTAGAGTGATAAGTAGCTTAATTTTTAATTAACTTAGTAAACATTGCTGTTTGTCCAATACCACACCATCACCAAAGCCTAAAATATCACAATGTTTTTCTCCCATCATATCATTCATTCATTCAGTCTTCTATCATATTTGATCCTAAATGCAGCTTTGAAGCCTTAGACTGCAATAAACATACTAAGGCTACACCAGGAACAATCTTTCTTATTCAGCTGCTGCAGACATGCACCATGTCAAAGATTTTGCACCATGCTTGCATCCTACAGCTAATATTCAAAACAACATTCTAGCTGTGGCATGTGCAGTCATAGAAGCCTTTTAGTCAGAGGATAAGTTTCACTCCCCTTCACTGTGTGACACAGCGAGCTCAAAATGTATTTGAACAGGGTTCTTTTGTGGTGCTTTGGCTCAGTGCTCCAGTCAATAGACAATAACTGGTTTGGTTAAAGCAGTGCTGTATATCAGATGCAAGTTATTTATAATATAATAAATATGTATACTATTTACCTGGCATAAGAGAAGATGGCTTTGGTGTAAGTGAGTATAAGGAAGCGGTCAACAAGGCCCGATGACACACTAATTAACTGGCTCCTATTTTGTTCTTTAACTTCAGGTCAAACTCAAATGTAGAGTTGGCACCTCAGTATAATTCATTCCTGGTACTAAACCTAGGCATAATTAAGGAAAGCAGTCAGTCGTTGCACCTCTGACTATAAATGGGGGTGCAAGTGAGTAGTCCCTCCAGTCTCAAACCAAAGTAATGAATCATCTCAAGCCAAATGAATTCTACACTTGTAAATGATTACAGAAATGAGAATTTGCATCCTCGTCCATCACTGCTTTTCTTCTGTAATGACTGCTACCAACCAAGTGAACAATGTTGGTAATGACAAGAACTACAAAAACATTTGAAATTCACTTATAAGCTTGCACCACAACACAGTAGGAAACCTGCTGAAACCTGTACATTATTGTCAAAACCACTGAACCCCTTAAGAGTCAAGGGTCATAGTGTGCTGGCTGCTAAATCACCCTGAGCAAACCTTCTCAAAATATTTTACATATTAACTAAGTTATGGACTGGAACATCTGATTTTTGCCAGAGGGACAAAAAGTGCAGTACATGTACTGCATATATTACTGTCTATAAAGTACACATCAAACTACCCACTTTTTTAGAAACATTTATTTTTTAGAAATACTTTGGTGTACAGTCCCCTCTGTTCTCATGCACAGTTTTTGTTAACTTTTCTACAAATCTCCAGACCTCTAACTTTTCACCACACATTATTTTTAGTAGACAATTCTCTTAGATCCCAGCAGTGACATTGAGACCTACATCTATAAGACTGCCTAAAAGACTAGACAGTATGTGGAAATACAAGATTATATTAATATAATGATTGCTGAGCATACACTTACATATTGTGACAGTGAGTCAGCTAGCATCTCATAGCTTGGTGTTAAAGTTAATTCCAAAGTGGTTAAATGCAATTAATATCAAGTGATTGTGGTGGTCAAGTCCTTAACATCCTCCCCTGACCATACCATCACAAGAGATAAGAGTCTCCAACATTCATCCAATAAGGGCAACCCATCATCTACACATCCTGTTCAATAACATTCATCCAACTTTCAACAAATGTCTAGACACCACACTTACTGACTGGCATGGGTGTCATTAGGCCCATTTTAGGGGAGCATTATTAGTTTAAATCATCAGTAGTGCTCATTCATTCTCTTATTCAGAGCTGCCATCATGTCTTCAAATTCACATACTGAGATTAAAGGGGCACTAGGACCTGGGGGAGGTGCTGCTGCTGTACAACAGACCTGAAACCTGAACCATAATTTGAGTCTGATTGCCCAAATTGATGAAATCTTTCATCAGACTATCTGTGACACCATTACCAATCGTTCTGCACCAATCGTTCGTTTTGCTAAAATCAGTTTGTGTCATGCTATGTGTGAGACAGAGGATCTGTGTGTCAGAGAATGTTGCTGAAGACTGTAACCAACATAAAAATAAAGAATGCATAATTTGGATGTCTATCACAATTGTCCAAAATGAAATCACATTGACATGCTAGTGAAAAACCCATTAAGCAACAGTAAAGGAATCCTGTTGACTGATGTACATGCTAATGCTAATGTGACATTAGCAAACTAAAAACAACGCCAACATTAAACAGTGCTGCATTTAGCACAGGTGTTCATAGAAGGTTCTTTTTCATTTTTACAATTCTCCTGGGAGGCTTAGACCCCTATTCATAAATCTCTAAAGAGGCACCTGCTGACTGGTCACAGTAATAATAATAATAATAATAATAATAATAATAAAATCTATTTACTGCCACATAGTCTCTCCAGAACTGGGTATTAATGTCATGTATTTAAACTAAACTACAAAACAGTGTTGACGATGATATGGTTTATGATACATCACAATATTAAGGCACCCATCGATATCACTGCTACGCTGATATTTACATGAGGATGTATGGTATTTGTGTGATATATTGTGTAGCACTTCAAAAAGTCATCACACACACACACACACACACACAAACACACACTTCTTAATTTTTCTTTAAATCTTCTTGTCTCATCATACTCTGACCAAATTATTTAAAATTCATCTGTTCAGGAATGACGACTAAGAGCATCTTGAGTTTACTAGTAGTTTAACTCATCAGTGTGAATGCAGGTCTATTTCCCATTTCTTCAACAACAGAAGCAACCTTGATGTTTGAATGAAGCAATGCCTTCCATATACATCCATTTCAGCCTTCTGGAGCAGGGGTGTTCACCAGGACTTCAACCCACTCAAGATCCGAGACTGGCAAGACAACAAAATGGTCATAGTATTGTACATTACAGTGGAAAGTCCAGGTTCCTTAATACCATTACTTGCATTTGAATGAGATAAACATTAAGCTGGGTCCATCACTAAGGGCAGAACTATTTTGTCACTTGCTTTTACACAGCTGAACATGAATATTTCCCTATTATTCTGTAGGAAAACATCTAAGAAAGTGCATATTTATAAAGAATCTCATAGTAACAGGAACAACAGAGCTAGCAAATTCTCTAACAATCTTGTGCATTCATTAGGATGTAAAAGGAGACATTTTTAAAGAGTTATTCCTCCTAAATTATGCTTTTATATCAAGGTTGTCTTTCATATCAGCAACTCTTCTAAGCATATTTCACACAAAACATACATCTACCTTACCAGAACAACAGTGCAACAACACTAATGACTACTTGAAAAGCCTCAGAAAGCAAGTAGAAGAGTAACAGGTTTTGTTTGTTTAACCATTCAGTCGAGTACACTGAAAAGAGTCATGATGAGTCAGGAATGAACCACACAAAGGCAAACACCTCTGACCCAAACAACAGACAATAGTGTAGCTTTAACTCTCCTGAGCTACAAGAATGATGGAAGAGATCTCTGATATGTATGGAGTCCATGTCATGGCTCCTTGCTCATCACAAATTTCTCTTAAATATTTCATGATCTCACAAAATCACCTAACTGCAAGATGCCTAATGGATGCTTCTCAGGCTGATGAGAATGTTATCCATCTTCAGTTTATGTATCACACTATGCAGGATATTTACAGAATGTTGTATTTCTCTGAAACCATAAACTCAATCATCAAAGTTCTAGGTTTGCCCTGGAGCCGTGCAAACTTGTAACCTCATGATGAAGTAGAAAATGTCATGTTCTCGTAAGTCCTCATGTCTCTCAGAGTTTTGGCTTGTTTTTGGTCATTTGGCCATCTTACAATACCAAGCAATAATGTTCAAGTAATTACATATCAGTCAAGATGCCGGTAAGTTTTCACCTTCCTACTGAACATCTTTTAAAAGAAGATGTTTAAAAGATCACCAGAAAACATGTTGTTGTGTTTCAGTTAAATCTGTGAGAACAGGCATTTTTAAGAAAACAAATTATATTCCTTTGTTCAAATATAAAAAAAGTTGAAACAATAGAAACTTTCTGAATGAATGGTTTTCTGATGCTGGAATGGTACAGACCCTTATAAATGTTGAATACAGAATTAAAAGCATGGCTGGCAGAGTAATTAAATCATGCCCCACTGACAAATAACATCTGTCCTCGACAGAATTGGTGTAAAAATAAAGGAAAGTCTGGCTTCTTTCCACCTTGTAACAAACACTCCAAGACAGCTGGGAACCAAAGGCTTCCTCAGCCAAAATGTATCCTTCCTCGAAATTGATTTTCAAATCAATGCCCCCTCTTCCGTTGTGATGAAAAAGGGTAGGTCAACAGGCAACAAAGGAAGGGTTATTCTACAGAAGACATGTGGGGGGACAGGGACTAAAGCGAGAAAGCTCAGCATGGTGTTCGGAGGTGTTCTCTTACCCCTGCTGCGAAGCCCAGGCTGCCATCCAAGATGTGCTTCTGTAAGAAATGACAGAACAGGACAGAAACAGAGAGAAAGAGGGAGACCAGTCAAGATGCAAAACCGTCTGAGTAGTTTCTTCAACAATATCTTTATTCGGAAGAAAGATGGGCTTGAACCGCCAAGATCTGGAGAACCCACCAGAAGTGCTGCTCATGACAAAATGCTCAAACAGCATTTTACCAGAGAGGAGACAGTGTCAGTGCTGCATACATGTCCGATATTTTCCTACCAAGCTAAAAGCCAGTTGCAACAGTTGTGTGAGGAGAGTGAAGGCTTGCTCTGTCCATGGTTACGCTTGCCCTTTTCTAACAGAATTTCAGTAATCAGAGCTGCTAAAAAAAGATTAGGTCACAATTGATTACAATCACACAGGACACTAGTAAGCTATGCCAAGTCATATGGACTCAGAGTAAAAATTGATTTTCCCTACACAGTAATATGAAAAAGGGGCTAGGTGAAAATGTAAGTGGCTTTATGCACAAATATGGCACTATTTTTAGCATAGGGGAGAAAGGCTTTGCTTGCCATAGCCAATTGTGAAACATGACCCCATAGAACTTAGACACGGTACCCAGATTACTTCAGTATGTGGACATTTAAAGCAGTTCTCACTGCCAACAAGTTTCACTCTGAGAACAGACTCCTGCCAACATGCCCATATGAGTTCAGACACCAAAGTGCAGCGCCTTTGCCTTCTGTAATGACTTAAAACACTGGATCCAAGCTGCTTACAACAGACAACTACGATCCTCACCTTTATGGCCAAAACTACGTGGACCACCTGACGCTCACACCAATTTGAATTTGCTGAACATACATTTCCAAAAACATGGGTATTGAGTTGCACAATTCTTTGCAGATATAGCAGTCTCCAAACATCCATTTTCCCACAACATTTTAGAGTGTGTGGGGCAATTTGTTCCCAGTCAGTCAAAAGAGCATTTACAAGGTCAGACACTGATGCTGGACAAGAAGACGTTCCTCACAATTGACATTCCAGTACATCCCAAAGGTGTTCAGTGGGGTTGGGGATAGGGTTCTGTGCAGGCCACTGGAGCCCCTCATCAAAGCACATCTATATGGACCTCATGTTGGGCAAGGAGACACAGCCATGCTGGAACAGGAAAGGGCCTCAGCCAAACTGTTACCACAAAGTTTGAAGCATATAACTGTCAAAATTGTAAAAGGGGCTTAGCCCAAACCCTGAAAGCCAGCCCTGTGACTTATCCCTCCCCCAACAAGCTTTACTGGATTTATGCAATCCAGTTGCTAGTATCCTCCTGGCATCTGCAAATGACAGATCCATCAGAATGGATATAATAGTGAAGTATGAATAGTGAGCAAATAGTGAAGTATGAATCAGCACTCCAAAAAACACAGTTCCACTACCTCAGGGTCAATGGTTACATGCTTTACACCACCACAGCCTATGCTTGGCATTGCATATAGTGATTATAGGCTTGTTACATAGGTTCAGCTATGCATTTCTTGAAACTTCCACACTCGTGGTTCTTGTGCCGATGTTGCTACCAGAGATAATCTGTAATGAGTGATGCAAGGGAGGATAGGTTGTTACAGCACTCGACTGTCCCACAACATGGTCTACCGCTTCAGGGCTCAGCTGTTCTTGTGCCTGGAAGCTTCCATTTCACAATCATAGCATTTACAGTTGACTGGCAGATCAGAAATTTTAAAAGGTGCTATCCTATGACAATGCTAAATTTAAAAGGTCACTCAGCTTCTCAGTGGAACCCATCCTACTACCAGTGTTTGTCTTTGAAGACTGCATGATTATATGCTTTGTTTTATACACCTGCTCACAATGGGTGTGACTGAAAAACCTGAAATTAATAACAAGGATGGCTGTTCACATATTTTTGGCTATCCAATAAAACAGGCCTGCTACTTGGGGAAATATGATGAGACAAAACAGCACATACAACACACTGACACACCATCACTTACAGCTATTAAAAGTGATCAGTTTAATTAAAAGAAACAAACATCAGGCAAACATGTGGGCATAGTTTTCTCAAGCTGCTGACAGAGACGGAACCAAAAGAAACTTGTGTATGTTTCTCACTTACACTCATCTGCCTTACAGTGGCCTTCAGCCATAAGACAAAAAGATCTGATCCAGCCTCCAGGCAGCAAACCCCCCCACCACCACCACCACCACCCCCACCACCACCGAGCCCAAAGAGACAAAAAGCTAAAAACATAAATGCAGGACTCATAGTTGGGAGCAGGTCTAGGGTGAACATGCTTAGCTGGAGTCAGAATCAAGTGTGTTCAGTCATGAGAGGGAAAAGCCCAAAAAGCAGTCCCATGCAGTCTGTGATTCCTAATAATCTGTCTTCCAAAAGGAGTTACCCCTAAAGACAGCCAAGCAAGCAAAAAACAGTAATAGAAATTAGATTTGACCAAATTCTCCTCCAGCCTACCTGTCTGCCTGAGAAGATGAAAACCACGGCAGACCCCGCAGCCGTCAACCCCCAAGTAAAAAGGGTTCCCAAGAGGGCCTGAACCACAGGACTGTGGCCTGGCAGCATGGTACCTAACCTGTCATATGAGAGAGTTGAAGAGGAGCAGGATGTGAAGTTTACTCAAGATTTTACTCACAAGACGAGGGTGTGTACCAACTATTCAAAATCCTGTTTCCTTAGCTAGTAGTTCTAAGAACACAAAGCTTTTAAACTTGGATATAGCTGCAGGCACGTTTCATACAGCTAGGAAACAAATTACGGTTCGTTAGCCACTTTTGTTTTTCTAGATAATTAACTAGGTTAGCTACTCTTTTAGATTACTCGCTTCCCATGCGCTTAAGAGTTCCTCAAGTGTCAGAATATTACGCCCACACGAATGTAAGAACTGTGTATGAACTGAATTACCTGGTTAAATTCCTTGTTTATTCGCATTAAGTTGGCTAGCCTGCTCACTTGCAAATAACGTTGTCCTGCTGACTAACTTAGCCAACTAGCTAGCGAGCTAACCCTACCTAAGTTACATGGCTATCATGCAGCACATATCATTGCTACGCAGTTCTCGGGTTTTCATAATTTTGACATCTGAGAACAATATGTCTTTCTATCCGCGTTTTAATTCATTCTACCATAAAGAACCGCTTGCTATACTTACTGTCAATGCAGGAACCAACGGACAAAGTCCACGGTATTTACTTCCTGCTTCCCTGTACACGTGTCTACGAGTTCTCGCAAGCCCCTCCCCTCTTCACACGCGGATAGAAAGACATTGTTCTCAGATGTCAAAATTATGAAAACTTGTGACTGAGGTAAGTATTTAAAATAACTAGTCAGGTGAGCGCATTTTAATGGCCTGTTTTACATTTCAGGTGGGTTCGTTATGCCACATAACATTATTTAATCACATTACAGTGACTGGAATTAATGAAATCCTATAGTTTGAATAAAAAAATAGACACCCGAACAAAAAATCGATTCTATTTTATTCTCTGTGCATTAAATATCTGCATTTATAAATATATGCGTTATCTTCTAAGCACTTTAAACAACCCTAACATTATTGTGATAGTATTACTGAGAGGAAATAAAACAAAACAACTAACACTTATTTCTTTACCAAAAAAGGGGATGAGGAGAGAAACGTTTGCTGCCATGTGTTATCCAAATAAAGATATGATGGCGTTTCATCACAAAAAAACTATTGACATCAGATATTGACCTCTATATTTGATAGTTGTATTTCAGATTCTGCATCTATATACCTCTTTTCATACAAATCCAGATGTTCATTGCCAAAGATAGCTATTGTGGTCTGATCTGACCAGAGAACTTGGTTCTAATTAATGCTTTAATTGAAACTTGGGAAATCCCAGTTGTTTGTATTCATGGTTCGATGAGAATAGAGGCATTTAGCTGGCAAGCAGGGGAGACTTGGTGACCTCTGGAGTAAAATATCAAGAGAAAGACAGGCTTCTTTGCAGGGATTCTTTTTTTTCCCATTTTTTTTAAAGAAATATATCCTGTTGTGTGTGTGTGTGTGTGTGTGTGTGTGTGTGTGTGTGTGTGTGTGTGTGTGTGTGTGTGTGTGTTTCCTTTCAGTAGATATATATCAGATTCTAGATCCGGTTCCAGGTTTCCTCAACCTTTCTGACCTTGATCCCACTCCATTTATGTTGGGTGTGGGTTTTTGCCTTGTTTATATATCAGGTAGTTAAGGTAGTCTTTTGAATGTTTTTTTAATTATTATTTAGTGTGTATTTTTTCATTAGTGTGGGTCTTGTTTGTTTTTGTTCTTGTCTTGTTTATTGGTTTTGTTCACTTTGTCTTGTTTATTTGTTTTGTTGTTTAAATGGGGTATTTTGTAAATCTTTGCATACAACCAACATACTGGATTAATGTATCCAGTCTTGAATAACACAGATGTTAGTCAAGATAAAAATCATGAACAAGTACTTTTCCAAGAAACACTCAGCCAATCTGTGCAAAATACTTGTTAGGTGAACTTATCCCAAGGCTTTTCTGCTATGCCTCATTCTTTCTTATAGATGCTGCCTATAAGAGAGCATGGAATCTGTGGACTAAAAGACTTGCTACTCAGGTTCTGTGCTGTGCCGTGCACAACTGGCTGCTGCTACTCACCTCTTTGTTGACTGGATGTAAAAGAATTGTGCTGTCTGTTGATTGTTAATTGTCCTTTGGGTACTGAAATAGATACTATATAAGTGTAACTTCATTCATTCATTAATTCTGGCCAACTGTCATTTCAGCCATTTTTTGCTGCTGGATCTTATTATAGCTAAATTAATCTAAGGCTTGTGCAAGCTAATTCATTTTGCATTGCGAGACAATACGGCTATACAACAACATCCGTAGAGGTACTTGTAGCGGTGTGGCCCAAATGCCGAAGGGTGTGGAACAGGACGCACAGACTTCCTCGACATGGACTAACATTTATTTACATAACACATAACGGCACTCACATATAACACGAACGAAGAACACGAATACATTAACACTGACGAGATGAACATTTGCAATAACGACGCCAACATTTATCTTAACCCGCTACATTAACAATGACCAACACACTGCACACAATGACAAGGGTGTATATACATAAATATGAAAAAGGTGCAGGTGGGGTTACAAACAAAACAACCCTCCCACTGCAAGTGGCAGGCAAACCACGTGACTCGCGAGAGGCGAGCGTTCCGTGACAGTACTTGGCTAAACAAAAAATACACGTAATATTCAAGTTTCCCAAAAGCGTCACAGAGCAATAATCAGATTGCTGTAAGTATCATGTTTTGTATTCTTTATAGCAATAACATTTATGACAAGTAAAACATTTGTAGCTTCTGCATATTTTTCATGAAATGGCAAGACATAAATTTGTATATAATTCTAATTATTTTAGAATTTTTTGAAAGCTCAGTTAAAAGCTAACAGAAGGGCTAAATTGCCTTTCACTGAACCTTTTTTTTTTCAGAAAGCACTCAACCTCTAAAAGCATGTCCACAGGAAAAAAGTGTCTTCCTGCATTGCATCAATAAAAGCATCTTCCTGCATTGTAAAATTGTCCACAGATGGGGAAAGAAACAAAGTAAAAGGTTCAATATGTTTTCAGCCTCACACACATTGCAGAATGTCTTGAACTGATGGATGGAATTTAACCTCATAACCTCTGAGGAGTTTATCCTCCACTTCAGGCCATTCACCCTTCGTTTTCCACCGTTCAGCAAGACAGAGAGAGCCACTCATCATTATTACCTCAACAGAGGCCGAACATCATTCCATCATAAAAGAAAACAAAACAAACAAAAGAGATTTTTCATATGGCATATGGAAATGATCATTTATGACCTGATATGTCTTCTGGTAGACAGATGATCGCTTAAGAGCAAATGAATTACTTTGTGCAGCATCTGAAATATGAAAACACACTAGAACTTCAAGTGTAATACAAGAGTCATGTCCTAGTTCTCTTTTGGCTGCCATTGCTTGGTGATTGAATGGGTGTTATTTTAAGATCTGTTGCCATAGTGAAAGGCAAGATCCATCGAATGCACAATTCCTAAGTAGTTCCACATAATTCTCATTCAAAATGTTGAAAACATGCTAAGCATGATGGTCAGAGTGACTCAGTGTGAAGAGTCTTGCATGCTGGTATAATGAACCACAATGACACCAGCAAGCTCAATTTGTAGTCAAAAGCCAAAAGCACTGGTCACGCTGACAACATGATGAATAGGTCCAGCGAGCACACATCACATTAACACATGGATCCAGCTATATGATGACATAGAGGCTCATTGTAACAGCTCAAAAACAATGCGAGGGGTAAAACATAATTTGGTCTGTAATTACAGAAAACCTTTTAGCTCTCTGTTTAATAGGTTGATGTTTTGCTTCTTGTGAACCCTCTCATGTTTGGTTTTGTTCCCAACTAAAACTATGTTACTTAAATATACCCATAGCACCCTATCAGTCACTAATATCGATACAGTCTAGCCCTGCTGTTACACTAAGTGTTATTGGAGCCCCTCTAGGTTTATTGGAAACTGCAAGTGACAAGCTGCCTGTCTGGGACATTGTAACCCTGTCATGACTCAGAACTATAAAGGCATTTCCAAGTTTCCTGTCATGGCTGGGAGACCTACTAAAACTTTTGAGAACTTCCTCTTGCACAGGAGCAATTACAGAGTCCCATACCACTCATCCCAGACGCAGACAGTGGTGTTTGTACATCACGGATGCTGTTCAGAAAAGCATTCATTCATTTCTTCCTCCAATTAAGAAGGGAGGAAATACTGTTGATGTGGGAGCTCCTTGCCAAAAAGGCATAAAAAGATACAGAACTTTAAAAAACCAAGAATTAGTTAGCTTTGTCAACAGGCAAATAAAAACACATTGCAATATTTATTCTTGTGAAGCACATTAAAAAATGTTATTACCAAGGTCAGTAGTCATTTCTTTGAATGCTGAGTAGTTTATGTCCATGGGAAGAATCTCAGTGACATTTCTTGTCACTTTTTTGTCTGTATGTTTTAGGATGCCAAGCTGCTTAGATGAAGGCATTTTATCAGCCTATCTTTCATTTAAGGTAGAAATATGTTGTGAATCCCACCAAATAGCATTTTTTACATATTTTACAGGGTAAGGTCCATTATTTAGGTCTATACACCGAATGCAGTCACTAAACTAGTAGTCTCTCTGGTCTTTTCATCATTATATCCACCCCCCTCCCCCCACCTTTATGTTATCCTGATTCCTGCTATACTAATAAGTATAGGCTGCGTTCTGTAAATGAAACACACTTGGAGGAACAAATGGCTTATGGAAAATGCAGATGTGCCAGGTGGCTAATGGAAGTTGCAAGGAAGAAATCTGACGTCTTCTGCATGGAGGTGGATCTGACACATGGAGGCGGATCTGACACATGGAGGTGGATCTGATACATGGAGGCAGAACTGATGCATCTTGGCCCTCCACCTCCACTCTCCCTTTCCTGCTTTGTCCTGTTTTGTCTGGTCCTCAACACGGCATGCCTAACCTGAGCAGTGCCAGCATGCACCAGCTGGTGCACTGGGGGTGGGTGGTCATTCCAGCAATGCGTGTCTGAAGAGGAACAGCACAGAGGTGACATGATTCATGAGCTCAACTGCACCCACCTCCCCTTTTATCTGATGCTACTCCCCACATCATAGCCCACAGCGCTGCCTCCAGGTGATGAACGATCCCTCTGACCACTGCATGAGCAAAGGTGCAGAGAGCGATTCATAAGGGGGGAAGGGGGGGATTTTAAAGTGTGGATAAAAAAAGGTAGCAGAGAGTGAAAGTGTAGAGTGCCTCCACCTCCAGGACCGGTCCTCTGGGAATGTGTCTGAAAGGTGGGTGGCCCAAAAGGGAAGTTTGCAGGGGTTGGAGGGGGACGGAGAATGTTCAATCCCCCACTGAACTGCAAGGCAAGGAGAGAAACAGAGGGGTGGAGAGAGGAAAAGGGGAGAAATGCACGCAAGGGAGGGAATGTTGAGGGAGATAAAAAAAAAAAAAAAGCAGAGGAGGCCACAGAGCACTTTAGAGAAGAAAACATTTAGTTATGAAAACAAAAAGTAGTGTAACAGATGGCACCTTGGACACCACATGACAATGGAATGGAAGGAGCCGGCACCACTTATCAGATAAACAGCCCAGATGGAATAAGGCTGTCACTGCGTCACTTCTCTCTCACACACATGCAGACACACAGAGATAAACGAGCACCCTCTGAACACTGCTGAAGAGCTATATAAGAACTCGTCAAGAGGGTTTATCACCCACTACTTTTCTCTGAAGGGCTGTGGAGCACTGTGGGAATTTTCTTCAGACAGATCTGTCTCTTAACATCTAACCAGCGGTTTGACTGCTAGAGGGGTTGAAAAAGGTTGAAAGGTGACTCCAGAAAACTTTTGCATTTTTTTATTTCATACATATTGATTCCTTGGAGCATGTGGCAACAATAACTGGTAAAACAAACCAACTGTTTTTACTTCTGTTTTCAATGAGGAAACCAACTTTCGAGATGTAAGCTTGCTCATTTTACAGAGTAACACTTATTTGGAAGAGCTTTTGCTTTTGATTTCTGTTTCTTGTTTTATTGACGCTGGTTCTTTGATCTGAAATGGAAGCTACTGAACCTTTCCGAATGTTTTCAGACAACGAGTCTACTCTGGAATTAGGCAGCAGGTTAGTTCACAGCTTTGAGGCTCCTCAGACCTTTGATGCCTTCAGTGTGGCCATGGCTGTCCTCCACCTAGCAGTATGCATCGTGGGATTGGGTGGGAACTCTCTGGTCATAATTGCCATCCTCAAGCTGGATAAAATGGCCTCAGCTACAACCGTGTACATCTTCAACCTGGCTTTGGCCGATGGACTTTTTATGGTGGGGCTCCCTTTTGTGGCCTTTCAGAACTTCCACAACAAGTGGATCTTTGGCGATGTGGCCTGCAAACTGGTCATGGTCCTGGATGGAATCAACCAGTTCACCAGTGTCTTCTGCCTCACAGTTATGAGTGTGGACCGCTATATGGCTCTGGTAGACCCCGTACGTTTTGCTCGTTGGAGAACCCCAAAATGGGCAAAGATCATCTCCGCCTTCCTTTGGCTGTTCTCTCTGCTTCCTGTCCTGCCCATAGCACTTCACTTCTCTGTTCACTATGGCTTGTGCATGGCCGACACATTTGTGGTCAAGTGGTGGATGACCTTCCTCGCCTATACTTTCGTGCTTGGTTTCGTCCTGCCCTTTCTGGTGATGATCATCTTCTACACAGCTCTGGTGATGACCCTGAGAAGCTCCAGACAGCAGGACAGGAGCTTGCCCTCACAGGACAGCTTGAGTTTGGAGAAGCAGGTGACCAAGATGGTAGTAGCTGTGGTTGTTGTCTTTGGGATATGCTGGCTGCCTTTCTATGTCTTCAACTTCTGCTCACTGTACACCAACAACGTGCTGCTTGCCTTTGCCCGTGGCTTTGAGATTGCAGTGCTGCTGTCTTATTCTTGGAGTTGTGCCAATCCGATCCTGTATGCCTGCCTGTCAGAGACCTTTGGCAGGTACTTCCGAATTCTCCTCTGCCCCCGCAAGGACTCTCCCAGTATGCATTGCAACAGGGAAACTGAGGGCTATGACCTACGTGACACTAATGGACAGGATGTAAGTGTGCTCACTTAAAACTTTCCTGAATCTCAAATGTTGTAAATAACTTTACCTTTAAAGCATTTATAGTTTTACATTTAATTTTGTAGCATCCATATGTTCCTGTGTTGGTTTTGTTAATAGGTAATCTATATGCATAACGTTAATCATCTCCTACTGCATATTTTGAATTTAAAGCATTGCCTTTGTGAGATCCTGCTGCTGTGACAGGTGATAAGTGAACTGAGTTGTGGAAGACAGTGTTGATTTAGGGAAAACAAGTTTTGTTTGTGCCTATATGGGAGATAAATGTCATAATTATTCAGTCCATTTGAGCTTTTAATTTGTCCTGTCTATATCAGTGCTTTCCAGTCCCTTTGTTAAAAAATTTCCTGTTGCCATGTTTTTCACAAGGTGAAGATTCTCATCTGAATGTTACAAAGTACTAGATGACAGAAGAATGCAGGACATAAGGAGTTAGTTTAAAGAGGTTAATGGACTTGATGCCCTGAGAAACACTCGCATTGTCGACTGTGACGTGTCATAAATTACTTAAAATTCTCCACACGGTATGGTTTCACATATTGTTATGTTTTGAATATGTAAAATAATAATGGTGGTATAGTTTGGAGAACAAATATCGGTTTATATAATGTTTTCTGCTTCACCCATTGTCATTGTATCATTGTACATACTATTTTGCATTTCAATGTATTTGGCTGTTTTGTGGTATTTAATAGTAACAATTTATTTTTACTTTTTACATAATAGCGCTTATCACTACTATAAACAATGTCTTGTTCATAATATATTCATCATGTACCAACTTAATAAAATAATACATTGTTTGGCAGCTTTTTGAGACAGGTGTGTACTGTTATCTCTCCTAATCAAACTTTATAAAACAAACAAACAAAAAGAAAAAAATAATGGAAAAAATGAAGGAAGAAAAATGATAAACCACATATGTACTCAAGTCATTTAGAAGAACAGTATTGGTTTAAGGGAGTTTACATCCATGATGTCTTGTTCAGTGTTCCATTTCCATTAAATGTCACTGTGGTGTGAACTTGCTGACAATGTGACACTTGTTGTCCATTACACGAAAGTCACACGTGAGAGTCAAAGTTGGCAGCTCTAATTTGATTTACACAATGGAAGTAACCCATAACCAGTAAGTCTCTGGCATTGGGCCTGTGTTTAATAATAATTTCTGGTTTATTCAACATTGAAAAAGGACAGCTGTGGTTCAGTCCGCAAGGTTCAGTCATGGTCTAAACTCACAGTTTAAATACAAGAACTTCAGTAATGAAAATCTTTTAATAAATCCATGTATTAATATTGCAATAAACAAATTTGTAAACATGATAATGTGTGTAAGCACCCTTCTTTCTTTCTAAACTGACAATGGTAATCACACAGGCATACACACAAATACCAGTCCACATGCACAAAAAAACATTTAAACATCCCTGATATGCACAAGGAGGGAAATTAATTAGCATTACAACTTAAATTCCATCACATGGAAGTATTTAGTATTTAGTATTTACAAGTATAAGTATTTAGTCATATCTGTAATAACACTATTATGACAGTAGATGATGAACCATATCCTTTTTCTCAGAAATGCTGCAGTATGAATTTAACACCAAATTAACGGTCAAATATATGTTAGCATTGACTGATACTCCTATTTATTTAGCTTGTTTTAAAGTGTGTAAAATGTTTTTTATATTCCATTTATGTTTCTGATTTTATGAATTTTTAAATCATGCTGTTTATAATCATGCATTCTATGTTGTTATCAACACATTTTAATTAACATCACAAATGACCTATCTATGTTTACATGGCTAGGCAGACAGTCCAATCAGACAGTGTTCCTTAGTAATGAGAATTTAGTAATCAGAATTTATAAAACAGTTGTGTTTTTTGTGTGATTACCAATGCACATTTATCAAACTAATAGTAAAAAACTACAAACAATGTCCACTGTCACTGAAATATATCAAACAGCATTTGCAGCAGTGTTGTGTTAGCAGATTTACACCAATGACCTGTGAGCCATAGGCAATAAGGTTATGAATTCTGATATTATTAATTCCTAATCAAAAGTACATATATGCTATCAGTTTTATTTTTGTGATTATCTATGCGACAAATGAATTCCTGCTCAAACTTTGTAAAGTAAATTAACTTTGTGTGTGTGCTTTATGATGCTCTTTCCTGTAACCTTAATACTTGAAATAGTCAGGAAATGTCACTGTTCCCAGCAAGTGTGCTTGTTCCTTCCGTATATGTACTGACAGCATAACAAATCTTTACATAAAAGCATAAAGCAGAAATGCTAAGCTCAAAATAATCACAAATCTGTCCAGAAAGAATACTCTTAAGAGTCACTCTCACGCTTATACTTTATCAGAAGACTTCTTGTGAAGCATTTTAAACCATCGACTCATGAGAACGTAGCTGAAGCCTCCCTGTCACTGGGAGGCCATGTATTTCTCATGAGAGAGCAGTGAGATGATGGCCCATTCTTTCCAGCAAATAAAAAAATAAATAAATAAATTTTGCTTTCTGAGTCAGCCAAACAGACAGGAAGCTTTAGGATAAACATAGCAGCGGTTTATTTGTTTGTCAGAAACACTGGCGGTCTCCCTAACTCTGCATTAGGTGTCATTTAAAGATAGGATTTACAGGGTTAGTCATTGTAGACTATCGTCCTTTTGGATGATTTTTCAAACATACAATGTACTGAGTCACTGAATTTGTTTTTTTGCAAAAAAAAAAGAAAAAAGAAAAAAAGAAAAAAATGTTTCTTGCACTCAAAATTCTCCACAAGAGAAATGTACATGTGAATAAAGAGTTTTCTTACAGTGCTCTTGTCATTCAAAAGCCATTCACATTTCTCCTAAGCATAAGGCTTGTAACATTAGCTCTCATTCACTTTCTAAGGAAACCTTTCTGTGTAGCTATGCATCTGCTCTCCTGAAACAGAAATCATTTCATTTGCTCAGAAGTCATCAATCAAAAAGCACTGTGATGCTGATGTTGATATAGCTCATGGAGAATTGGGAAAAACATAAACAATGAGTTAAGACTGCCTTTCCTCTGAAGTACTGTTGCTGTATGTCCATTGTAAGATCATTTGTAAGAAGCATTCAGATTTTAAACAAGCATCAATGATTTAAAAAAAATCTAGATGTCTGGATTAAAAACACATACAACTTGAGCAATAAGTGCCTTGTTTCAGGACCCAACAGTGGTAATTTGGCAGTAGTAAGGCTTGAACTGGCAACCTGCTGGCTACTAGCAAGGTACCTAAACCACTGAGCTACCAATGCCTATCCTGGGCAACCCTGTTCCCTAAATGCAGAGTATTGTTAAAATCATTGATTCAGTAATAGTATTCATTTTAGTCCAGGCTTTATGATTGCCTTGGTTGTATCTTGAAGAGGCTAATATATTTAATATCTCATGATCATATGAAAAATCTCAATTCACAAATGCGCCATAGTTCTGCTTCAGTGCCTGAAAATCATCTTATATTGTTATACAAAGGATCACACTCCAAAATTACTAGGGGCAGTCATACCAATCAATGATTCTATTTATGGCACACAATGATATACACAGAGTACTGCTGTAGCAATCAGAGATGTCAACTAACACACGCATGGACACATACACACACAAACACACAGTGATTTAAGTTACAAAAAAAGATTACATTAAAAAAAAAAAGTTACAATGTACGAAACAAAACATTACTAACTATCATCCAGCCAGCCTTGGTCTAAACAGCTTCTGACCTGATACATTTGCTTTCATGTTTTAGCAGGAGATCCCCAGCACTTCTACACTTTTAAATAACTCATATCGGCTTGCATTCATGGCCATCATTTTCCATATCACCATTTTGGGTTTTTTTTACTCTTTTTACTTAAGATATGTTGCCTGAATTCTGAATGTATTTGTTCAGTAGTTGCAATTTGCTTGTTGATTTTCTGAATATACTGTCAATTTCACTAACATTTCCATTTTTGTTGGAAAAAAAAATACTTCCATTCATAAAAGTAAATAATAAATAATTATAACTAAGTTTAAATATACAAATATGGACACATCTACTTCAAGTATATTTCAACATACACACTCCAACTTTAGAGTGGTTTTGCATGTTTATGCTTTACTATGCATCAAGGTCATTCAAGGTTATTCAAGCTTATCAACCACTGCCCTTTAACTCCATAAACCCTCAGGTTCTGTTTTGCTCTGGCTGACTAATTGACCACAGTTGAAGGTAAAGAACTGGGTGTTAACCATGTCTCTTTGCTTTAGTACAAATATTGTATATATAGGCCTATGGCAATGCTGTACATAACATCTATTCAGCTGAACTAATCTAATGAGTAGAGGGGAGAGGGGTTCAAAAACAACACAAACGAAAGAGTGAAGGCTGAGTAATTGAAAAGTAATAGAAATTGATATTTTGATGTTTAACCAAGGGTGCATTTCACGATCAAGGACGTACTACGAAGACTACATGATAAGATGGCTCGTTAAATTAACACAATACTTACGACTGTTAATCAAAACCTTCGTAATTAATGGTTCGAGTACAGCACACTCAGTTATGCAGAAGCAGCGGGACTCATAGCGTCCTTAACGAACAGGAAAATAAGAGTACTACTACCAAATCAGCATGTCAACCTTGCCTACCTCAATTTCACTCCAGATTCAATAACCTAAAAAAATCGTTTCTTTAAAATAAATAAATAAATAAATAATCATGTGTACATCCCGTGTAGATAGAGATTAAATAAATGCGCTCCTCGGTTGGAGGCTAAATCGCAGGTTCAAACGTATGAATTTATTCGTAGGTAATTTACAGTTTTCATCTTTAACTACGCCTACGTCTTTCTTTGTTTACAAGACATAGACAAAGAAACAACTTTAATTGTATTTCCAATCCATGCAGTATCAGGGCTACTTGGGCACAGTAAGCTTCCATACGCTTTAAAGTTACTAAAGTTCTAGTTTTCAACTGTATTATTGTTATTAAATGTTGTTTAACTTTTGTTAAATGTTTAATATTAATAACGTCAGTGGTTGCTAATGTAATTATTTCATTATTTAACGTTGTATTCTATTTCTTTTATGTTATATTTATTTTTATGCGAAATATCAGTGCATTGCAAACACCACCTAAATCAACACGTGGCATGTCAGGCTAAAGAAAATTCTGGTGTTTTAAGCAGCAGTCAGACCTGGCAGTGATAGGTCTAAACAGGTCTGGTGAGTCATCTTTTAAACTAGATTTAAAGAAACTACGTATTTCCCTTTTCATCTGAGGATGTTTAAATTAGAATAAACCTACCACACTGCCGCTCCCAATAGATAAGACGGTTCTTAAATAATGATTACTAACCCCAGCCTACTCGAGCTTTCACTAATTATGTGTAAATGCATATTTTGGTTCTGTTACCACGACTTGTTCTAGCGTGTGTAACTCCGTGCGTGTAATTCGGATAGATCTATCGATGGCCAAGGACTGGCCTGTGTTGGCAAATCGTGCCAAGAGTTAGTGATTTAATCTTCCCGCGTGCGTTTATTTTAATCCCAGATTCAAGGGCTCTGTTGGGATTCACTTGACGAATTATTCTGACCCCTGTCATTACCCCCTTATCGCTGTCACAAGGACACACAGCATAAACAGGCTACCTCAAATTAGCCCGTATTCGGAATTTACATACGGTAACCTATATTGTTTTTCTCTGCAACGGAGAATTTATTAACCTGCACCAGTTCGGATGCTGTCGCACTGCAGCGAGTGGTCATCACTGAAAATGAGAAAGAAGTTGCTTGGTGAGTCGGTAGCTCCATCTGTACGTGGAACCGAACGCTGCAACGCGCACTAGACTGTACATATTTCATGGGGCAGTGCGCTCGCGGCACTCTCGAGGTACAGACTGAACGTTTCTTCGCTTCCAATAGCCCAGGAATTCAGTTTCATCTTTTGAAATATCACTGAAATACTTGGTTGGCTATTCACCAGAACAATCTAAACTTTTTATGCAATATTTAACTATTTGATGAAGGAAAAGGTATCTAATAGTGATAAACCATCGGTAATCCTGCAATCAGGATTAATCACAAGCGAGAAGTAAAGCAGGTGAACAAAGTGCACGAGGAGCCGGCGAGACCTCTTTCAGTGGATTTGTTGTCCATTTATATAATTAATAAATTGTCAGCTGAATGGGATTCTACAAATGTTACACAGCTCAGATGGATTTTGTGGTGTTCCATGACACAAGGTAAAGTCTTCTACTCTCCGCAATCTCCCAAATTAATTTTAAAGACATTAATACGAGATTTTAATAATTTAGTTTAGATCTAATTCAGTTCATCAAAATGAAACTTAGGCATTAGGCTATAATTTTGCAAAATACGCAAAGGTCAGTTTCATTCTTTCTGTTGATTGTACTGGATAATGCAAGTTGTAAAGGAATTATACATTTAAAATACCAATAAATATATTAAAACCCCTACTTAATGACACACAATGATGGTGTCGTTGGGTTCCCTAAAATGTAAAACGTATGAATTACCAATGTTTCTAAGCTTCGTGTAGTAAACGATATAATATCAAATGAAACGTGCAGTCAAGCGTATCTGTGGACTCATGTCAGGAGTATATAACCTACGGTTACAAAAACGCAAGCGCATTTTATGTATTTCTTAATGGATACTTTTGACGAGGTATATTATTTATCACTCCCCAAACTAATATACGTACTAATATAAGTACGACACGGAATCAGTGTCAGCTGAGGGGTCTCAGCTGAGCGTAAAACCAAACGTTGCCAGGATGCTCAGATTGTATCTAGGAGAGTTACGCGCACGGTAGTTCTGACACGAAACGCAGCAACAGCTGTCAGGACTGTAACCAGTTTGGAATGATTATCTTCAAGATATACGATATGAGGGTATAGTCTCTCTCTTTTAGACGGTGCTTTTATTATCTGCAATGAGCGTCTTCCCAATTTTGTAACTACAAATGTTACTTGTAGCGTGCCTGTGTAACAGAAATTTTAAAAAGGCATAGCGACATCAGTAATATCGATGTAAAACACTACTCCTGAACATTTTTACAAACATTCTAAAGCATCTCAGAGGGCAATACGAGCGTTTGCTCAACGCAAATCAATTAAACCAACATTTCAGCACTACCGCATGGCTAAAAGATGAGGCAGACTGGGTAAAGTCCTGCATGTCCAAAGTATCAATCTACATCAGAAAACAGAATAGAAAGGTTGCATAGTTATGGAAAATTGATTTTCTTCATCATCATTTTGTGATGATACTAGCTATGTTGTCTGAATTCTGAACTATTTGCTTAGTAGTTGCAATTTGCTGAGTTGTTTTCTGAATATATTGTCAGTTAGTTACTTGGTAAAAATTTCTTGCTCTTGGTAAAAATGTCTAGTCAGGATAAAATGTAATCTCCATCTAGAACAATTGTTCTTGGTGTAACCTAATCCTATCAACCCAGGTTTGACTGATTTGTGTTCCACATCTTTAGAACTGGCTAAGTAGAGATATTATGCTCATTGTGGTAGTTTCCTGCTGACACACCTTTAGCTAAAGAAACATAAAAGTTAACATGAGAAGGCAACCTTATTTTCCACTAATGTTTTTTCTCCACCCTTGCATGCAGATCTAACATGATGGTGTGGATACCAGTGTTATAAAAAAAAGAAGAAGAAAGCAATCAAGAAAGAAAGAAAAACAAAGAAAAAACTGTTCTGAACAGGCACACAGACAAAATGGAAGCATGGCCATTACTCCCTGCTCACCCTAACATTTCCCTCCCTGAGACTCTTTTCTCCAACAACTTCATCCCAGGGAACGAGTCTGATTTCGGCCTGGAAGACGACCGTGTCATCACCCCTTCCTTCGACCAGACCAGCTCTGTGGTCATCACCTTCATGTACTTTGTGGTATGCGCTGTCGGACTCTGCGGCAATGCCCTGGTTATGTATGTAATCCTTCGATATGCCAAGATGAAGACCGTCACCAACATCTACATCCTTAACCTGGCTGTGGCCGATGTTCTGTGTATGCTCAGTCTCCCCTTCATTGCAATTCAGCTAGCACTGCTCCACTGGCCTTTTGGTGGTGCTATCTGCCGCATTGTCCTAACCTTGGATTCACTGAACCAGTTCACCAGCATCTTCTTCCTGACTGTGATGAGCATCGACCGGTACCTTGCTGTGGTGCACCCCATCAAGTCCACCAAGTGGCGCAAGCCCCTGGTGGCCAAGACAATCAGCCTGGCCATGTGGGGTGTGTCTCTGCTAGTCAATTTGCCAATCATGATCTACAGTGGTCTGAACACCAATAAAAATGAGGCCCGAACCTGCACCATTCTGTGGCCAGAGCCAAGGAACACCTACTACACTGCCTTCATCTTCTACATGTTCTTTGTGGGATTCTTTCTGCCGCTGGTAGTCATTTGTTTGTGCTACCTGTTCATTGTGATCAAGGTAAGGTCCTCGGGCATGCGGGTGGGTTCCAGCAAGCGCAAGCGCTCAGAGCGTAAGGTGACACGCATGGTGTCCATTGTGGTGGTGGTTTTCGTACTCTGCTGGCTGCCTTTCTACATGTTCAACGTGGCATCGGTGACTGGTTCACTCACAGCTACGCCAGTGCTGAAGAGCACCTTCGACTTTGTTGTAGTGCTGGGATATGCCAACAGCTGTGCCAACCCCTTTCTCTATGCATTCCTGTCTGACAACTTCAAGAAGAGCTTCCAGAATGTTCTGTGCATCAAGCGTGTGAGTGGCCTGGATGAGATAGAGCGAAGCGATAGCCACCAGGACAGGGCACGTATGGTCAATGACATCATCACGGACGCTCACAGTGCTGGTCTGCAAACCAGCATCTAGGCACGGTTTAGATCACTGATCTGCAGATCTGTGCTTATGACTAAGGGATGTCCCAACAGAAGGTCACAGCAGAAATCCTCTTAAATTTCTTCATCTTTCCAGTTAGAGGAGAATTGACAGGTCCAATAAAAGGCATGGAAAAAACTACTTAGAACTTCTCATACATGAGCAACAAGAATATGTTTAAATCTGGATGATGTAATGGAGAAATTATTTCATTTCCAAAATCCACCCATGCTTGATGACCTCCTTTATTAACTCTGATGAAGACTACTCTCGTTTTGGTGGGCAGATTTCATCAGTCTTACACCTGACTGCCCTAGATAGTCAAGATAAGCCTCAGACAAATTATCACATTAAGTTGGGAGCTTTTTTGAGTATCTATTTGCTTTTCTCCAAGAGATATTTAAGCAAGATGTTTAAATATGATTTAAAGTTCACAAAGTTCAAAAAGCCACTGAGAATGTGATTTGACTGCTGTACATAACCAGTTTTTTGCTTGGTGTATTTGTCTGCAGCTGTAAAAATTATTACTTTTCATCCATGTCCACTGATGTTGAAGAGGTCATTGTCCTCATAAGGTAAACAGAAATTTGCTCTCTGAAATGTCAGAATGTTGCCTGAAAAGAAGTCTTTTCTGCCATCCATGCTTCATTGTTTGTTTGTGTGTCCATTAATCATTACAAATTAGACAAATCAAAGTACCATCAAGATTAAGAGTCCTAACAAACCACAAATGACCCCTAATCTTTGTAAAATAAATAGTCCAAACCTAAGAATTAATCTAAATCTAAAATATAAACCAATGTATCAGGAAGTCCAGTGGCAAATTAAATCATTCTCTGAATAACTTCAGTGCAGTAACAGCCTTAGGGAAAATATAATTACTCTGCTTTCTCCAACTGATCTTCCATCTATAAATAACATAGGTAATAATTATTTCTGGCCCTGTCTGGTTACGACATTAAATAATATGTAAAAAAAAAATAGATAATAAAAATTGCCTTTAAAATGTCTCCTACACAGTCATTTGTGTTGGCGCCCCCTGTGATAGTTACCGGGGCAGTGGTGGCCAACACAAACAAATGACTACAAGAGTGGAAGAGAGTAATACAGATAAGTAATGGCCTCGAGAAAAAAACCTCTCCATGATTTATAAATTGTTTTCACTTAGCAAATCATGCCATATTAAGCCTAACTACCTAATAGCAGGTATAAGACCATCCAAACACATGCTCTGTTACTCCTGTAGATGTCCACCTTCCCTCAGCCATGTTAGTCCAAAGGAGTGAAACAGAGGGAATGGTCAGTACATACAGGCAAAGAACACACACAATCTCTCTTCTTATAATTGAAATCTGAGAGAAAGTTTTATTACTAAAATATGGTGTTCTGCTTTTAGTCCTATTAGATGTCATTATGGGTCATTACAGGCTGTGTCATACCTGGTGTGTAATCATTTAGAGATGCAATCATATTAAGGGAACTAAACCATTTCTGTATTTAAAGTTTATTATACAAGAATTCTGACGAATATGTGCAAACTGAAGGTGGGATAAGTGCCTTAAAGTGAATGCAGGTCTTATATACCATTACAGAGAAGAAATAAGAGTCTTATATACCTTCACAGAGAAAAAATCACGGTTTGTTCGTAACTGCCCTGTCAGTAAAAAGTGCAGGTTATCAAGGAAATAAGATGTTTCAGACAGAGGTCCTTTATTAGTAGTGCATATATGCAGTAGATATAAAAAGTATACTTTATACTTATATACTTTATATATATATATATATATATATATATATATATATATATATATATATATATATATATATATATATATATATATATATGTATATTCACCATTTTGTTTTTGTTTTTTACATGGGGCCAAGATGTATTTAAGAAAACAGAACTATAACTACAAAGTGAGATAAAAAGAAATCTCATAAATATTACAATATAAAAATATTGTTTTTATATTGTAATATTTATGAGAAAAATGATATTTATTGTTTTAAATCATCGTTAAAAAAATCAGGCTATATATATATATATATATATATATATATATATATATATATATATATATATATATATATATATATATATATATATATTGCCTGATGCAAAGACTACCATGCACTTAGCATAAAGACCCAAGAGAGTATTTCCCTCACGTGCTTTTGGAGAAAACTGATCTGATATCAGTTCTTTTCAACAAAAGCAAATACTCATACTTTGGTTATGTCATGGAAGACTGCAATCTCTTTAGGTTACAAAAGGCTTCTTGGACCTTGTTACTAAATAGTTTCTGTTGGCCTCATGGATTAGAATACTTTGGCTTTTTCCCCCTTAACTGTCAGTTTTAAAGGATGGGCAGTTTTGTTGTTCCATGTTTTATCCAGTTTATAATGATAGACTTAGTTGTGCTTTGTTGTTTAGCCATGACTAGTGTTTTTCAGGAACTTTGCCTGGATTGGAATATTTCTTGCTGTTCATGATGTGGAGTGTGTTCTTGGAAATGTGCTCTCTAACCAGAGAAGCTCCAAGACACAGGTGCATTTATTCTGAAATCCTATAAAACATTTCACCTGCACACAGTTGGATGCCAATCAAGACACTGTCTCACTGTCTGACACTTTGTTATTTCAGAGTAATGAATATTGAATTCCATTGTTTTGTTTTATATGTAATTGCTTTAGGAAATGTGTATTTTTGCACCTTGAAAATATAAGATGACTGATATAATGTTGATAAGTAAAAAATGTGTATGGAGTTAATGAATTTCTGAATTTGCGAAGGGCTAAAACAAATGTTCAGACTTTATTCTTTGATTTCTGTGTTGCAAACGCCATATCCTGCAGCTATATTGTATACAGCTTTTACAGATGTATACTGATACAGATGTATTCTGATACATATGTATACTTTTACAGATGTATACTGATACAGATATATTGTCATACATATGTATACTTTTACAGATGTATACTGATACAGATGTATTGTGATATAGATGTATACTTTTACAGATGTATTCTGATACAGATGTATACTTTTACAGATCTATACTGATGTATAATGCATTCATGTCATCCCTTAATTTAAAAAGGCAGTCCATAGATTATTACACGTGTGATATTACATTTGGAACAGCAGAGCAAAGTAAAAATAGTGTCATTAATCAACCAGAATTCCTGCTTTAATTACATGATTCATCAGCTGAGACCATGTACACATTAAACTTTAAAAAATGCACAGGGGGGTTGTAAATCTAGCCCTCTATTAGTCTATTGTATTAGTCTTGAGTATTAAGCTACGTTTTCAGTGAAAATTCATTGGCAGTTCAAAAAAATACTTCACATTAGGGAAAGTGGAAATGCAACACATATTGTACATTGGTATTTATTTACAACCCCATGTTCATTACATGAGAATCATTACTATTGAAACTGATTTGAATTGTGCAAAGAGTTGGGGCAGGATGTAGCATCTGAAATGTGAGAACAGGACTGAATTACAAGATGAATTTGATGCTGTGTATATAGCTTTACTGACGGAACTGAGGCTCAGAGATATGCTGTTCAGCAGCTGACCGCAGCTATGAAGTGACCCAGGAAGGTTTTCCTTAGAGGGAAGAGTGTGCAACTGTGAGCCATGAGCGATAACAATGAGAAAGCCTATTAAATTTGTTTTTGGGGAGAGTTTAAACTGTTAAATAATTACATGGCTAGCAAGGCAATGAAGATACTAAAATATTTGTCCTCTTTAAATATTTTCAGATTGGGAGAATATCCATCTTTGTTTTTAAAATACTTACATTTTCTTATGTTTCCAGTACCACAATTAATACAAACACACTAAATCAGAACTTTATTTTGGACTGTTAAAGTAAAAGAAAAGGAAAATTGTTGGAGATTGTTTAATCCATGAATATGAAGTGCAAATTATTTGTAGCTAAATGTCTCCCTCTGTTGTCTGGTTTGGGGAACTTTTATCAACAATCCTCAAAAAAGCAACCATACTATACTATACTATACTATACTATACTATACTATACTATACTATACTGTTCTGTTTTATAATATAATATAATATAATATAATATAATATAATATAATATAATATAATATAATAATTTGAAGTTTTCAGTAAGTGTGAATTCTGTTTATGTGATGAAGTGTGTTTATTATTGGTATTACCTTAAATATCAGCTTTTGTGCAGGCCTTGTTATCGAGTAATTCAATTTTTCAGTGTTGTTAAAATTACAAAAAAAAAATGCAATGCAAAAATGAAATGCTTTTTTATTATATCATTAAATAAAGCTTAATGTGAACTAATGCTTGGTGTACTCTACTTTTTGGATTCCTTTGACGTTTTTTGGACTAATTGCTGCAGGTTTGTTAGCTGCACATTGATTGTGCAAATCCTTCATTCTGTCCCATCCCACAGGGATTGCAGAACATTCAAATCTTGTGACTGAGGAGACTCACATTCAAGTTAAATATTCAATGAATATAAAAGTCTATATAACCTTATTGCAACTGCAGCTTTTTTTGTGATGTAAAGCCAGAAGTCAAGATAAATCACATCAGACATTTTTGCCTTGCTAATGATGTGTTTGGAAGTCCTGAGAAGTCATTTTTAGATGCAAAAGCACCTCATGGAACTGCAATGTAATTGACCTACTCACTCACACACTCATGATTAGGAAGTAGTTCTCCACAACAATCACTCTTCACAGGCAACAAGGTTTTTATTGCAGTCTTCACTGCTGTTTGTCTGAAATTTGAAGCTTCACCGAAATTTTTCAACAAGTCATTATTGCTCTTCTTTCTGGCGTACCAACAAGGTCAGTCTCTAGGTTGCAGAGAGTGCGGCAAGAGCATATATCACTAATTCTCAGATGGATAAACTGGCTACCTGTGTCATTCAGAATAGTTTTCTAGAATTTCTTAAATCTTCAAATATCTCCATGGTCTCACCACACTGTCTATCATTTAACTGATTATTAAATATGTTCCTGCAAGTGTCAAAACCTACCAGTTCAGTTTCTACTTTATTCTTAGACTTCTTCACTTCAATTCCTAATATTTTATTTTATTTTTATCCTTATGAATTTTTCTGTTGTTCTTTGTTTTATATTGTATTTTATATTTTATATTTTGAGTTCTATTGTTTTTTTCTTAGTTTGTTTGGTTGGTTTTTTTTCAATTTTTTCTACTGCATCATTTTGGAAACAGCCATTTCATAAACTTTGTTTTAAAAGTTATATATAATAGAATAAAATTAATAGAATTAATAATAATAATTATTATTATTATTAGTAGTAGTAGTAGTAGTAGTAGTTGTAGTAGTAGCACTAGTGACAATAGTAGTAGTAATAGTAGTAGTAGTAGTATTGGTAATAGTGTAGTAGTAATGGTGGTAGTAGTAGTAGCACTAGTGACAATAGTAGTAGTAATAGTAGTGGTAGTAGTGTAATAGTAGTGGTGGTAGTAGTAGTAGCACTAGTGACAATAGTAGTAGTAGTAGTAGTAGTGGTAGTAGTAGTAGTAGTAGTAGCAGTAGTAGCTAGATACTTAGCTAGTTGTTGAACAGATGCACTGAGAACTCTGGTAAATGCACATTTAAACAATGGGATGCAGTCAGTCCATAAGTCAGTGAAAATGCCACATCTGAGCCAGCCTGCTAATAGATTAATAGATTATTCTAAGGAAAATTTTTTAAAATCAGAACAAAACATAAACAAACAAGAAAACCCACAATGACATTCAAATCATAATCAAAGGTAACATACCCCTGAGATCAATTAAAGTGAACCTGACTATCATCAAATAAAAATAATGGTTGTTGCAGATTAGCAGTTTATGGTAGATGGGAAGACACATTTCAGAAGATGGTACATCTTTTTTTTTTTAGCTAGAGCTTCCTGCTGCAGAGAACCATCTGTCTGATCAGTTCAGCTTTACTGCTTCTTGTAACCAAAATCCTTCACCTGAAGACTGTAGTCAGCACACAGTCATCTTCTCATGTGCTGATTTTACTATTTCCTGTTGTCTCTATTCTCGGTGTTAGTAGGTTTCTGTAGACAGACTGAAACTTGGGGCCACTGACACATTATAGCTACTTCAGTCAAGCTGCAGATGTGGAACCATGTGTAAATTAGTGTGCACTTCAGTTTCATGTCTAAGTAAATTTATTACAAATCGTATCATTTTGTTCCACTGCGCTCTTGCTGTTGATGCACAAGAAACAACTATATTAAGCTATAAGGGTGAACTTTCAGTGAAATCAGCATTTATCTACAGGTTTTGTGGAGATGTTCAAAGAACAAAGTTTTCAGTGCTAGGTATGAAATATTAAACATTCAAACATTTGAATACAAAACCTTTACATCTGTACCTCACCAAAAAAATAATTAGATTTTCTGAAATAACTGCATTGGGACTTTGAAACTGAGATTACATGATCAGTAGCCCATAAATTAGAAATAATGATCAGAGGCGCAAGAGATCACTGACACATATATGTAGCCCATAAGTAATTAATTAATAAATCTAATCACAAATGAACCATTTAGCTACTTTTAACTCTATAAGCTATGTGCTTCCTATATTGCCAGATGTTGGTTTTGAAGCAGAATACTAGTTTAATATAATGAAAACTTTTTTCTTAAACAATACAAACTTTCCCTTCACTGTAGCTATAATTACCGGCCCCTCCTGTCTTTGCATTGAATATTACAGCAACAAATTAGGTACAGTTGGATTCAGTTAATTTCTATGTGTTTATGCAAATAGCAGTTCATAGAGGTATTTTGGTACTCGATCTGGAACCCAAAACCCTGTCCAGGATTTTTTTAATCACTGATGTTTAATAGATGTTATAATTATTTAAATCACAGCCCTCAAGGTTCAGAGATTTACCAGCCTCCTTCTGCATAGGAAGATGACAGCAAAGTGACTAATCAGATACATTAATCTTTCAACTAATGACTAAGAACTAACAGTGTTAGGCATCATAGACTGCCTACCTATATCGTGAGTTGCCAAATGCAAAGGTAAAGTCCCTAGAGCTACTGTGCGGCTTTATTTAAATGAACAAGCTGCTCAAAATGCATTGGCTTGCAATCTCACCAGATTCCTGATGTCTTTTTAAGGTAAGCGTGCAGTCTTTACAAACTCTGTCCATAATGCACACAGCTGTATAGCTGTATAACTATATATATATATATATATATATATATATATATATATATATATATATATATATATATATTATCTTCAAAGGTATTTAAAGAGATACATATGCTTTAGTAAGGTTTTTATTAATTGCTGCAATGTACAAATGTACAATGTACAAGCAGGATGAGGTCTATGTGGAGGAATCAAAGAAGAAACATTTTTTTAGGCTATTTTGGATGTACTGTGTAACTAGTAGTATATTCAATATATGAGAACATTAGGAGTTGTATAAGACTGATTAAAAAGTAGCTGTTGAGTTTCCAAGCAACTGAAGACCTAAAATAAGAGTCCGTGTGAATTCATTAGAGTTAGAAAAAAGTTAGAAAAAAGGAGAAAAATAATAATAAAAAACACTTATTGAACATTAACACAGAAAACGCCTTTTGTGTTACTGTTTCGAGGCATAAAATAAAATGTCATTATTGTGAGACTTTTTTTTTTTTTTTTGCAGTAAATGATCTCTCTCGGTGCATGCATGTGTGTGTGTGTGTGTGTGTGTGTGTACAGCTTTGAGAGTGGTAAGGAGCAATGGCTCGAGGCTGCACTGGGAGCCAGTACTGGGATGGACTGGTTAGACAGTGCATGTCCTGTCATATAGTCTGTGGCAAAACTGATCCTCACCTTCGCTGCTTGGACTTCTGTGGTGAGTTCCTCAGCGACACTTACAGATGGGGTTGTGTGTTCATATATAGCTACACTATATGGCCAAAAGTATGACAACAGCTCTCCCACTTATTGAGTTCAAGGGTTTCAGCCCCATCCTGGCTAACAAGTCTATAAAGTCTAATACAAAGTCAGGTAGTCTCCATCAACAAACATTGGCAGTAGGACTGGTGGTAGTGACGTTAAACTTGACACTGTCATAGGACACCACCTTCTCCATAAATGAGTCAATTGTGCCATTATGCTGAAATAGAAGGGCTTAAGCATAGCTATGATGTGGTAGACCATGCAAATTCACAGAACTGGGTGACCAAGTTCCTAGCAGCACGAATGGGGTTCAGTCTTCCAAAATTCATGCGTAACTCCACTGCTGCACTCCCTTCACTGGCTTCCAGTAGCTGCACGCATCAGATTCAAAACCTTGATCCTTGCCTACAAAGCCAAAAATGGACCAGTCTGTTCATACATGAGGTCAACGGTCAAAGCCCGATCCATACCTCGAGTATTTCAAACCTCAAGCAAAGTTCAACTTCAAATATCATGCCTCAAGACAAGCATCAAAACTATTCTCTGTCCTGGCTCCCAGATAGTGGAATGAACTTCCACTTGCTGTCCGGACAGCAGAGTCCCTTGCAATCCTCAAACGCAAACTGAAGACCCATCTATTCGTCAAATATTTAAATGACCACTGACCCTGCTCCTATATTGACTAACTGAAACTAGCACTTATTGTAGAGTATTATTTATTATACTGATGTTGTCTAACAAACTCTAGTACTTATTGTTTATTGCACTTATCATTGTCTAAGATAGAGCGTATATGTGTTTTGTACTTCTAGGCATCAGCATTGATCCCTGTATTTCTACGGTATTCTAAATAATTGGTATATTTGACTCTGACCTACTCTACTGGCTAAGATGGATTCTATGAGTAAATGACAAAGCACTTTTGTAAGCTGCTTTGGATGAGTGTCTGCTAAATGCAGTAAATGTAAATGTAAAGGGTCCATATCCTATGTTTTTATTTTATTTTGTTTTGTTTTTTTTCACTGATGTCCACTTAACATTTGTGTAGCTTTATATTTCAGAAACATTCCTAGTTCATATTTACACAACCACTTTCCAGCCTCTCTTTATCCCTTGGAATTAAACATGCTATTTCTGTTAATGCACCTTTAAGGAAAATGCAAGCTACAGCAGCACTGTTCTCATTGGCTGCCCTGTGTTTTGCCTTAATCAAAGAACACTCAGAGCTGAAATTTGACTGAGAACTGCAATGTAGGCAGGCAGGATTAAAATCTTGTAGGCTGACTGGGTGGAGATGTGTAAATGAGTTTGTTCTCATGACATCAGGTAAACAGCGATTTCAAAACAGGCTGTTTTGCATCTTAGATTCCATGTGGACTGTATGGACTTGGGGAAAGAACAGTTTGTTTTAAAACAATATTTACATATTACTTCAAAATTCTTTATTTCAGTAAAGTAAGGGAAATTCTGTTTTCCATGCTAGGGGCATGCAAAATAGCATGTCTGTTGAAACACTTACTAGAGTGTTCCAAACCGCTCCTGGAAGCATCTTCAGCATTGTAAACTGTGTGTTAGGAGCATTATGGGATGGTGTCTATGACCAAGCAGCCACACACATGCCTGAGATCACTAAGAGTCACACTTCAATATTCAACAGCCTAAGGGATTCATCTGGGGTTGGTGGTAGTACGCTACATACAGGAATAGTACTAAGAGTAATGGTGGAAATTATAGTGGAAATTATAGTCTGGGGCTGGTTTTCAGGATTTGAGCCAGGCCCTGTAGATCCAGTGAAGTCTAATGGTAATGCTACAACATACAAAGACATTTTCCAACTTTGTGGGAACAGTTTGGGGAAAGCCTTTTCCTGTTCTGGCATGACTGTATCCCAGGGTCAAAATGAGGTACATGAAAGACCTGGTTTGATGAGCTGGGTGTGGAGGAACCACAGTGGTCTACACAAAGCCTCTGACCCCAATGAACACCTTTAGGATTAAATTGGCACCTCACAAATGCTCTTTTGACTGAATGGGCACAAATTCCCACGGACACCCTCCAAAATCTTACAGAAAGCCTTTCCAGGAGAATGGAAGCTGTCATAGGTTTTGGAAATGGCTGTGCAACAAGCTCATATAGGTGTAATGGTTGGGTGTCCATATACTTTTGGCCATATAATGTATATCAGTAAGAATCAGGACATACTAAGTCCAAACAGAATATGTCAAGCTTCTACAGACAGTAAATGTTCCTTAGTAAAGTAAATGTTATCCACAATTATTCAGATATGTCATGGACCCAACCAATAAAAGTATTATTTAGCCATCAGGAAACAATCCCAGATGTTCCACATGCCTGTCTATCTTCAAGAACACACATTACTACTGTATGTTCTCTCTGGGAGGGACTGTGGATGGGGTCCTCGTTCACCCACTGCCAGACCACATTACTCCAGTTCAGTTCTGTCCATATAGCCAAATGCAAGTGCTCCATATTGTCCTTGAATAAAGCCTCAAGTCATGCTGGGTATAGACACTAAGCACTGTGTGACCTATAGTCCATATATCTTATGCTGGTTTTTAGTAAAACAAGTTATTCCAAGACTAACTTATGTCTGTAATCTGTAACCGAAGGTGTCGATCTTTGTCTAGACATGTAGTTGCACATTTGCGTTAGATATATTAAATCGAAAAGCGATTGTGCGTCCGGTCATCATAGCAACTTTGCGCTGTTTCTGCAGTGGCCTACGATTGTAAGGCTGTGCCAGGCCAGTTCTACGACAGGCTCCTGAAGAAGTGCTTCAAGTGTTCAGATCTTTGCGGCCACCACCCGCTTGAATGCTCGCCAGTGTGCCCGAGTAAGTTGGTGGGGGAGGGGCTGCATCCAAAATGCACCAGGACACCTTGTGTGATAAATATAGTAGTTTGTCACATGCAATCTCAGCCGATAGAATGCCCTGTTGTCAGACGTGGAGGCATTTATGATTCAGCACAGAGCTGATGGGGGGAAAAAACATGAGTAATATAAAAAAATATTGGAGATATGGGGGTAGCATCGTAGTCAAGTTTGAAAATGTGCTTTGTAGCTTGTTTAATGGGGAAAAATCCGTTTCAAATCTAATTTGACTCAACTCTTTTAACTCTAAAAATCATTCTGGCATTACAGCCATGCAGACCCCTTGTTTGTGGGGAAAGCATATCCTTGTTTAGAACAAGTTTCGCCGTTTTGACGCCGTTTTTTTGTTTTTTTTTACATGGATATAGCTCGCTTGGCGGTGGCAACAACGACGAAGCCTGTGGCTGTGACTGCGCTGCAGCCTTTGGCCACTAGTAAGAGCACTGTGACCCGTCACGTGCCTTACACAGAGGTGCTGGTGTACGCTCTGCTGGGCCTGGCCTTCGCCATCCTGCTCAGCACTGTGCTGGTGGCTCTGCTGGCTCTGCTGCGGAGAGCCAGGGATCACAGGGAGCGTGGAGAGAAGCACGGCCAAACAGACGGACGCAGGCAGCCGTCTAAAGGTGCGCTGCTGAGGTCTCTGGATTTGCTCATTTCCCCCGAGGGCTGAGCACTTTCCAGGAAAGAGTATACATAATTTTTTATACTTATCCCTTTAGACTAAAGATTGGTGTATGTATATATATATATATATATATATATATATATATATATATATATATATATATATATATATATATATATATATATATACACACACACACACACACACACACACACACACACACATATATATATATACACACATATATATATACATATATATATATATATATATATATATATATATATATATATATATACACACACACACACACACACACACACACACTTAAAAGAAACCTTTAAATTTTATCAGATCTTCTCTTATGATAAAGGGTTTTTACAATATGTGCTTAAGTGTATGTGCTCTTCATACATGCATGTATATTATTTGCCACTTGGTACAGACTGGCTGATGGCCGAGGCCCTAACCCAGGAGGCTGGCATGGTCCCGGACAGACCCAGGGCTACAGAAACCTGTGTGCACTGCTTTGCTGAACAGATGGAGGCGTCCTGCACGCTCTATCAGCAGGCCATGCCACAGCCCCAACATCAGCATCACCACGTCAACGGGCTGTTCCGCAACCATGCCACCGGGGAGGTAAAAGAGCGAGGCGACGCGTTGAGGATCATATGCTCACCGACACAGACAAGCATGTGAGGGGCAGCTGATTCACGTGCACCTGTTGAATGCACGCGGAGTTTGGCTAAGTGCAGTCTGAGCACACGCATGTACAAATAAGGATACATGTGAAAATAAAAGATGGAACAAAGGATGAACTTTAAAAAAACATGTTTACAAGGAAGTGGCGACCCCTGAGGTGTGATCTCAACAGCAGGTCCTCAGCTCTCTCCGACTTAATGCCCTACTGGGGACATGGGCCCTAACTCTGCTGTTCCAGGATCAGGCATTTCCCTTTATTTCCTAATGGACATTCATTTCATATCCTAATGAATATGACTGTACCCACAGGAGAAATGGATGGTCTTACAAAGAGGCCTGTTCTTATAGAAAATTATAATCACTAGTGCAAACCTGTATATATTTTAATATTCTATGCAATAGTTTCAAGGTTGAATAAACAATTCATTGGTAAAATGGAGTTGTCTCAGAAACACACTCAGTGGCATTAGACACTGAAAAAAAACACCAAACCAGGTGGAAGTAAAGGAGATAGATAGATAGATAGATAGATAGATAGATAGATAGATAGATAGATAGATAGATAGATAGATAGATAGATAGATAGATAGATAGATAGATAGATAGATAGATAGATAGATAGATAGATACCCATGTTATGGAAACAAAACGCTTCACATTAGGGACACAAAACAGTAAAAACCTTTACAAATTGAAATCAATTAGGATGAAGATTAATTCAACTGGAAACTTCAACCAGCAGTCAGTGAACTGAGAGAGAAAGCATGCATGGCATTCTATGCAATCAAACATCAAATGTACATTCAAATACCAATTCAAATTCAAAATATTCCAGCCTATCACAGAACCAATTCTGCTGTATGGTTGTGAAGTGTGGGGGCCACTCGCAAATCACAATTTTGAACAATGGAACACTCAGCTGAAATTATGCACTATAAACTCTAAAACAATAAAATTTTAAATATAAAATATCCTGAATGTGCACAGGAAAACAACAAATAATGCTGAATTAGGCTGAATTAGGCCAATTTCCATTATTACTCAAAATTAAAAAAATAATTATTAAATACTGGCTACATTTCAAAAACAGTGACCCCCATTCCTACTGCTACAAAGCCCTGCAATGCCTAGAGCTGAGAAGAGAGTCCCCTCACACAGCTGGTACTGACACTGAGTTCATTAACAAACACTACCATTGTTATTCACCAGGACCAGTCTGAAATACAACCAATTAGACCAAACCAAATAATAACATTTCAAAAACAAAGCTACAGCACCCGCTAGAACACAAACACAAGCACAAAGTAAAATGCAATGCTATCTGGCCCTAAAACAACAGTACACTGTAGCAGACTATCTGTTCACAGTGACTGATATTAAACACAGAACCACACTGACAAAGTACAGACTCATCCAGACTGGCCGATATAAGACCTCATCTCTGTCCAGAGAGCAGAGACTCTGCAACAGACACTATAGAGACAGAGCTGCACTCTCACTGAATGTGAAACATTCAACTGAATATGTAAAATTTACTTTACAAAGATGAAACTCCACAACTTTAAGTCTCTAACACGGACAAACCACTCATTAGGAGAAAAGAATGCAACGTTTTAGCTAGGCGATATACACTATATTGCCAAAAGTATTCATTCATCCATCCAAATCATTGAATTCAGGTTTTCCAATCACTTCCATGGCCACAGGTGTATAAAACCAAGCACCGAGGCATGCAGACTGCTTCTACAAACGGGTCACCCTCAGGAGCTCAGTGAATTCCACCGTGATAGGATGCCAACTGTGCACAAATCCAGTTGTGAAATTTCCTCGCTACTAAATATTCCACAGTCAACTGTCAGTGGTATTATAACAAAGTGGAAGTTATTGTGAATGACAGCAACTCAACCACAAAGTGGTAGGCCATGTAAAATGACAGAACAGGGTCAGCGGATGCTGAGGCGCATAGTGTGCAGAGGTCGCCAACTTTCTGCATAGTCAATCACTCCAGACCTCCAAACTTCATGTGGTCTTCAGATTAGCTCAAGAACAGGTGCATAGAGAGCTTCATGGAATGGGTTTCCATGCCTGAGCAGCTGCATCCAAGCCTTACATCACTAAGCGCAATGCAAAGTGTCGGATGCAGTTGTGTAAAGCACGCCACCACTGGACTCTAGTACAGTGGAGACGTGTTCTCTGGAGTGATGAATCATGCTTCTCCATCTGGCAATCCAATGGACAAGTCTGGGTTTGCCAGGAGAATGGTACTTGTCTGACCGCATTGTGCCAAGTGTAAAATTTGGTGGAGGGGGGATTATGGTGAGCGATTGTTTTTCAGGGGCTTAGTTCCAGTAAGAGGAACCAAGAGATTTTGGACGATTTCATGCTCCAACTTTGTGGCAACAGTTTGTGGCCCTTTCCTGTTCCAACCTGACTATGCACCAGGGCACAAAGCAAGGTCCATAAAGACATGGATGAGTGAGTTTGGTGTGGAAGAACTTCACAGGCCTGCACAGAGTCCTGACCTCAACTTGATAGAACACCTTTGGGATGAATTGGAGCAGAGACTGCGAGCCAGGCCTTCTCGTCCAACATCAATGTCTGACCTCACAAATGCGCTTCTGGAAGAATGGTCAAACATTCCCAAAACACACTCCTAAACCTTTTGGAAAGCCTTCCTATAAGCGTGGAAGCTGTTATAGTTGCAAAAGGTGGGCCGACATCATATTAAACTCTATGGATTAAGATTGAGATGTCCCTCAAGTTCATATGCGTGTGAAGGCAGACGAGCGAATACTTTTGGCAATATAGCGTATGTGTACCTGTCATAACAATAAAAGTAGCCCACCCAAACACACACTATATTGCCCAGTTTATGTATTTATCTATTAACTTTATGTATTTATGTAATCATTTGATGCTTATCATTTATTTTCCTTTCTTTTCACTTATTTACCTCTCGCCTTTACTTCTTCCAATTATTATGTCATACTAATTCGTTCTTTTCAAGGTCATCATTATAAAAAGAAAAATTGTAATTTCCTTAATTAGAAAGGTTCATTCATGTTGTTTATTGTAATACTGCTTTGGCAAAACTGTTTCTGCATATGGTCATCCCAGTAAAGCATACTGAACGAGAGAGAGAGAATGCAAATGAAAATCAGTGAGGCAGCAAGAACAGTATGTGAGTGAGAGTGAGACTTCCATTACTAGTAATGGTAGAATTCTAAAATAAAACATAGCAGAAGTTTTTTCTCATTTTTTCATTGATTTGTTTTACATACATACATATGATACATACGTACATACTATACATACATACATGATTAACATTTATATATATATATATATATATATATATATATATATATATATATATATATATATATATATATTAAAAAAAAAAAATAAAAATAATAATATCACTCCTCCCCCAAAGTCTTTTAGAATCCAGTTTAGACAGCATGCCAAAGTTGAAGTACTGATTCAGTACACGCACACACAAACACATACGCTTACAATGATGCAACCCCACACACAGGAACACGGCATACTCAAGCATGCGCACATACTCGTCGAGCACACGTAGACAGGCGCACGGACGGACACAGGCACGCTCGCGCACGCACTAGTTAGAGCAACACTACTAGATCGAGCCATGTTGGTACGCGCGGCACAACACCGTCCGTCATCCCCGGCGTGTTGGAAGATGACGGGGCGCCTTGGCGACCAAAATGAACAACACTTCACTGTCACAGACTCACTTCTCAGATTAGGGGAGAAAAAACAAACACAAAAAAGGTGACAATATAAAGAAAAAAACAACTACACAAAACATGAGAAGACAAAGAAGACAAGGATGGGAGGGTGGGGCAGGTATTGTAAACAATAATTCAATGACTTATAAAAATATATGTATATATACACACATGATATATTTCCCTGCCCTCAACCAAAAGAAGAAAAAGATTAGAGGAAAAAAGATGACAGGAGCGAGAAGAGAGTCAGAAGCGTCGGGTCTTTCATGCTCTCTTCCTTCCCACACAGTTGCTCCACACATCCACACAGAAGAAGGGGTGTGGGGTGTGTGTGTGTGTGTGTGTGTGTGTGTGTGTGTGTGTGTGTGTGTGTTTATGGGTTTGAGGGTGGGGGTGGAATAACAGTTATACAGATATCTGAAAACTCAATTCACAGATGATAAAAACTATCAAGAATGTCTTACCACGAAACCTGTAATACCATATTTTCTCTCATTTGCATTCAGAATAATGATGCATTAAAAGAAGACATAGAAAAGGAACACCTTCCCTCCTTGTTTGTGACTTTCAAATTGCTTGGTCATTTTGTGATGGACTAAAGACTGGACAGCAAAGTGAACGCAGGGGTTGATGGGAAGGGGCGGTGCTGGCAGCAGTCACTGGCCCTGTGTCCCCTCTGCCTGGAAATGGGGGAGAGAGAGAGAGAGAGAGAGAGAGAGAGAGAGAGCGCGAGCGAGCGAGCATGCAAATGAAAATCAGTGAGGCAGCAAGAACAGTAAGTGAGAGAGAGACAGCAGGGGGAGACAGACAGCGAGAGAAAGACTGTGAGAGATGTAGGAGAGAGAGAGAGAGAGAGAGAGAGAGAGAGAGAGAGAGAGAAAAGGAGCAGAGGAAGGATGCTGCTCTCCATCCTTCTCCCTGGACTTTCCTCACGTCTCACTTTGTCAAGTAGATTCTGGTAGCTCAGTGCACACTGACTTAGCTAGCTAGTTAGCGCTGTTTTTTTTTTCTTCATCCTTTTTTTAAATTTTTTTAAAGTTGTTAATTTTTGATGGTTTATTGTGTGGGCTGTACATGCCCATGGCCAGCTGGGCACCGTGCGAGTCTCTAGACCTCCACCCAAGCAGCGCTGCGCCCTCTTGCTCTCCACCACGCCTGCTCTGCTGGCGGTCAGACAGCAGCCACAGAAGGTCACTCGTACTCCAGGAACTGTTTATGATAAAACAGTAGGTACCTAGTGGGGGAAAAACACAGGCATACTGACAACTATTATCACCTAATGTAATAAAATGACTGTGTTACCATATAAATGCAACACTGTAATCTGGTTCGAAGTTAAAAACTCCTTCAAACCCATTACTTCAGACGCTATTTTTGTAAAAGGAAGACGACACCAGACCGTGAGTGGGACTACTAATGACTGCGAGTGCTGATCACTAGTGCCCTCTCATCTGGAGTCATGCAGGTTGTGTGTGTGTGGGGGGGGTTGTCGTGGTCACTGTAACTGACCCCTCACTGTCCAGCACGTCCTTAATGCTGGCTTTGGTGATGATAGCGTCATCACACTTAAACCACTGGTCCTTGTGCTGGCGGATGAAGGTGGTGTAATGACCACTCTCCAGCGTGCCCTGGTGATTCACTACAGCAAACAGAGAATACCTGTGGTGGGGGGAGGGTAAAGTTATAGATGTAGATGACAAAAACAGTACATTATAAAATATTACATAAATCCAGCTGGGCCATATTTCCAATGTACAGTCAATGATGTTGTAGCTAATTTCATGAGCTCCCACTTACTTGTTATCATTGTTTAACGAGTCTACTGGCTGCTGGTACTGCCCGTTCATCCGACTCTCTTTACTGTGAATGAACACACACAGACAGACACAGACAGACACAGACAGACACAGACAGACAGTTCTTAGTCAGATGAGTATCCACGCTACTAATTCCTCTCAGCACCTGGCATGTTCTGGTGATTATGATAGAGATCGCAGCTTAATTTGATAAAGATTTACTCAAATCTCTGCATTCCAGTGCCAGTGTGTGTGCATGTTTGAGAAAGAGTGAGAGTGAGAGAGAGAGAAAGAGGGAGAAAGCGATTGTCATTCCAGGGATCCTGACCCATCTGGGTGTTGATAGCTTGCCACAGCAGGTATCTGGTGGCCTGTGCTGCCTGCGCCACTCCCACTTTTATAACCAATTCCAGAGGAACAGAGGAGCGGAGTGGTGGAGTAGAGAAGCGAGCAGGCGAAGGCGTGGCAGCCTGAGCCAAACCGCTCCAGCTCGACACCGACATTCCCACTTTCTACCACCTGCGTTGACCAAAAAAAAAAGCCATTTGAACTGTGCACCAATTTGAAGCGCAGCCCTCACCTGGATGCCATGAAGGGAGTCATGTCCAGCTCCAGGGGGAAGGACACATAGGTGCTAATCTTCCTGCGCAGCTTCGCAGAATGCTCGAACCGCTGGAAAGACAGAGGAAAGAACTGTTCACCAGCACGCAAACAAAGGCTAGAGAGTCGCAGGCAGGCAGGCAGGCACTCACACACACTCACACACACTCACTCACTTTGAGGTGGAAACATGCCACGATGGGGAGTCTTTTCATTGTCAGCTGCTTGGTGGACTCCTGGTAACTATGGCAACCGCTGCACTTGATCTTGGCACTGCTACCCAAGTGCTCAGGCCGAGTAAATCTGCAGTGGCAAAACAAGAGTCAGCACTGCAGTGGGTGTATGTGTGAGCACTGAGACTGTGTGTGCGTGGATGTACGCAGGAGATGGCGAGTGTGTGTGGGTGTGTACAAGTCTGTGTGCAGGTGTGAGAGAGCAGGACCATTAGATACAGAGTAGGTGTGTACCTGCATCAGAGCTTGGTGTCACATCTCAGCAGTGATTACAGCTGCAGATGTGGTATCATTCATGTCTAATATTCACATATAAAAGCTAATATTCTTCCTCTGCTGTAGTACTAATAAGTGTGTGCGTTGGTATGTACCTGCGTAGGCAGTCGGTGAGTGTGGTAGCCCCAGGAGGGTGGCTCTCTCCGTTCACCACACCGCCGTCAGAACCGGGACTCAGCGGCCAGAATGGAGAGGATGACCCAGGAAGGTCCAGGCTGATGTCCCAGAATGGGTCTATCGTCGTGGATACACCGCTGAGATGGAGAAGACAACAAACAGTCAAACTAACAAACTTTAATAACTGTGAGTTTTGCATTTTTAAATGTCATAATATTTGTTCATTATATGTATGAAATTTGCACAATGAAATGTGTCACTGGACCATCCAATTTTGAACACCAGATGGCATCAGAGGGTAAACTGAAAAGATCACTATACTACCTGGAGCCATGCTTAGGGAGGTGACTAAAATACAGTATTATGTTACATATCTAGCAGCAGCCTGAGTTAGATATGGCACACTGAATATTTAACCATTATTGATTTGCACTTCTATTTCAGTTCTCTTACCAAAAAGCAAATCTTACATGTTTGTGCACGCAGAATGAAGGACAAATGTCTCAAAAACATGAAATAAATTAAGTGCGTTCTCTCTCTCACTCTCACTCACACACACATCATTCTTACTGGCAGACTTGACAGGTGACGTCAGACTGCAGGCCCCCGGTGAAGATTTGGTCGATGATACAGTTGCAGTGGTTTGGGTTGTTGGCCTTCTTGCCATTGTCATCTCCTTGGCAGACATCAGCACACACACACACACACACACACACACACACACACACACACACACACACACACAAAATTGTAATTAAAACCCAAGTGTGGAACTGCTGCAGAACCCCACCCAACTTCCACTGCACAGGCTGGGGAGGGAGGGGGCACTACCACTTCAGTGCACAGGCTGGGGGGAGGGGGCACTACCACTTCACTGCAGGGCCTGGGGAGAGGGGGGCAAACCATTTCATTTCACAGGCTGGGGGAAGGGGGCACTACCATTTCATTGCTCTGACCTTCCATCTGGACTCTTCTCATCTCTAAACTTTCATGTCTACTTCCACTTTTCTACCCATTTCTCCTTAAGTCTGACTAGCCTTCCATCCTACTCCAAGACTTGCCAGCGGAAAGGAGCCACAGCTCCCATTCTCCCTCTCATTAGTACAGGCTCAGGCTAGCAATGGACACACAATCAACGATCCAGGGAGCACTTCTGCCCAGACCCCAGAATTAGGACCCAGTCTGTCAGCATCTATATCAACCCGTCAATCAATCAAGAGCTAAAGAAAGTGCAGAGCAAGGGATTAGAAACTGCACAGGCCAAAGCCAATGGTGGGTAAGCATCTGTCCTGTGTGTGTGTGTACGCTCATGCACATGTTTGCGTGTGTGTGTGTATGCGAATGCTCTTGCATGTGTGTGCTCATGCTTAAGCTCATGCATGCGTGCACGTGTGTTTGTGTGTGTCTGTGTGTGCTCATGCATGTGCACGTGTGCGCACTCATGCATATGTGGGCGTGTTCGTGTGTATGTGTGTACCTTTACAGTGGCGGTGCAGCACGTCCAGGGCAGCAATAAGGAACTCGTGCGCATCCTGCTGCTCGTAGCCGGCCAGGTGGCGCGCGTGCGTCCACACCAAGTGCAGCAGCCGAAAGGGAATGTGGGGGGAGCGGTGGCCCGAGTAGAACTGGGAGACGGAGGGCAAGAAAGCTGTTACAGGGCACCAGGGGGCCTCAGGCCCCAGCCTCATGCTGATTTGAGGCCCATTCGGAGTGGGCTTCTGCGGCCCACGCTGAGCCTCGCATGAGGCTTCATAGTGTCTCACTGATCGCATCAAAGGCATCATCAGTAAGTAAAACTCAAAAGTGCACAGACAATGTTTTATTTTTAAAGCCATCTTTCCCCCAGCGGGACAGAGGCGTGTGCTCTGGGCTCTCCTGCAAGCATGTAGACACTTTCAACATCTATAACTGTGTAATACCAGTTATTTGAAAACAAGAGGGAATTGTTTGGGTATGGGCTGGTCTGGCAGTGGATGGCAATAGAGGAGATTCCTGCTACAGGCCTGGCTATAGACCCAGCAAAGGAAAATGTTAAAGTAAAATTTGAAACTCTTACTATATGATTTAGATCCATCACACACCACCTAGAACTTCAGATACATTTGTTCTAGCAAGAAATTCAGAAGCTCATACAGTTAAGGATCTCAGTTGTAAAGTCCTGCTTCTTTGGAAATCTTAATTTTTGCAGAAGCAAAGCACTTCTGAAGTGCTATAAGGTGAAACCAATTCATGTTCAAAACAGTAGATGTTTAAATCATGATAATTCTATGGGGTCCTAAAGTTCTGAGAGTGTAGAAAACATTTCTATTTCGTCATTGTTGCCACAGCAACAACTAGCAATGCAAACAGATACATCAACAATGCAAAGTGTATCAGCATGAAAATGCTTTTCCACTGAAACAGACACTTAATTCTGATGGTCTGAAGGTGCTCAACACACCGAACAACAAACCCAGGTACCACTGATTACATGTCTTGCAAGCTATGCACCAGACAAGTGCTGCAGGAATGCGTGAGGAGGAGTGGTTGATAACATCCATTTGCCTTAGTTAGTGGCTGTGTTCCAAAAAAAAAAAAAAAAAAAAGTATATGTATCACATTAGTGCAGTTGCAGGCTACAGTACCACGGTTGTTACTTGACTGGTCATTTTTCTCTCTGACAAGCATCTTTTGTGTCATCTGCAGATTAATGGAGGATCGTTTAAAAAAAAAAAAAAGGCTTGCAGTTTGCATCTTCCTGGAGGGTTTTGATTTTCAACCAAATGAATCCTTGTTGCCTTAACAGTAGACTAATAAGACATCAAAGGTCATCTATGATTTCCTTAGTAAAACTAGTTGTGAAAATATTTACACATTTTCATACTTTTCTGGTTGAAGTCTTTATTCTCACTGCAAATGTATTCAAGCTGTAATAGAGCTATTGTAGACCTTGGAATGGGAGTTAATGAAAATAATGAGAGTTTGTAGGTTTATCATAGATGGTGGTAATTAAACCAGCATTTTCAGACTTAACCGAAACATCTAAAATTGTTACCCTCATGCCAATTTGTGCTATAAACCATGTATATTCCAGAGTTGGGTGTAATTTGGAGAAGGAAAAAAGAAGAAGTTGGAGAGCTGGTGTGCGTTGCCTGGAGAAATATCAAAAATGTCATAAATGCATCTCAGAAATATTGTAGGCACTGGCTAGTATTTTGTTCAAAAATGTTTCTTACCAAATCAAGGTTTGCATAGAATGGTCCCATTTTAGTATCCAAAGTAACACCTCTTATTTGCGAGTAGTACTTTGAGTCAAAAGTGAAGCAGTTTTATTCGGTTAAGGATGTCAAAATTAACAATCTGTGACAGACCTAAGAGAATAGCTCTGAGGTTTGGCATCAAGAAAATGCTTTAAGCTCTTAAATCATGTTTGTTAGCAATTACTGTATATATAATTTTAATATCCATTGAAAAATAGTAAGAAGTTGTCAGGGAGTGTTTGTTCATTCTAGTACTTAAGGATTTGTAGAAAGCATAAAGAGTCTTTAACACATGGGTAAGTATTGAACAATAGTTAAAAAAAACATCTAGGAATTTGGAGAACTTAATTTGGGTAGATACAAGACGATCAGGATTTTTTTTTTCCATATGAATTTTAAGGAGAAGATAGAAATGGCTACAGCGAGCATCATCTACGATAAGATGTCGTGCAGAATCTAGAAGGTATTCTGCTAAATGGCACGATTAATAATCAGCTGGATGGAGGGCTTTAATTGTGGAGTGATGTCAGCTGTTCTGCCTATAATCCTCCAAGACCAAGGTGATTAATATGGAATACAAGTTCTCACTTTGTTCCTATAACATCCACACTTATTGGAAGTCTTTCTGTATGAATCTGGAGTACTGTCTGTGGGAAAATGTGCAGATTCAAAAGAGTATTTGTCAGATCAGACCATCACATATTCTACATTCCAATTAATTGCAATTAAAGGTGCTCAGTGGGACAATTTCATAAAATGAGCATTGGCAAAGGTGGCATCCTATGGTGCCATTCTGTGACAGTTACTGTCACTGAGCTCTACAGTATGACTCTTTCTACACTGTTTGTCTATGGATGACTGTGTGCTTGATTTAATATGTGTTAATATGTGATTTAATATCAATAAGGAAAGGTACCCACACATTTTTGGCCATCTAGTGGAATAAAATCATGTAGGTCTAAATTTTTTTGCATGCCCTATAAATGTTCCTTTTTGGAGATACAAGGTCTTCTTATTAGAGACCAGGGACTGTGTGCGTGCGTTTTTACCTCTTGAAAGAGCTGGGACATCTCACAAACGAGGCAGGAGTTGGCCTGCATTTCACACTTGTGTCTGTCAGACAGGAAGAAGTCCCTCAGCAGTGGGGTGTGGGTCAGAGCCTGCACTATGCAGTTCATAAAGCACGTATTGCCCAGGTTTATCAAACCCCTCAAACCTGGAGAGGGAGAGAGAAGCAGACAGAGGAATATGAGAGGGAGCGTGTAGCAGAGAGAGAGAGAGAGAGAGAGAGAGAGAGAGAGAAAAAAGAGAGTATTGAACCATGCTCCACACCGATGTGAATTCTTGGTCCCTACTACATGTACATCTTTGGCATTTAGCAGACACTCTTATCCAATCGACTTTCAAAAGTGCTTTGTCATCTACTCATAGGATGAGTACACTACATCCGTTCTTCCCTAACTAGGTGACTAGGCGATAGGGACTCCTGTAGGGTTTGGGGCATGGATACACTTTAGGGAGACAGAAGGCCAGGCTCTTGCAGAGAAGCTAAACGGTGTTGCCTGGCTCTTCTCCAAACCTACATCTCCCAGACATCTGCTCTGATTCGGGATCGCGTTTAGTTAAAAGGAGGAAGGGGAGAGGGAAGAAGACAGAGGGAAGAAAACAAGCAGCCCTGCTGTAAGCACCTAGACTATGGGGTAAATGGAGAGAGAGGGGGCCCGTTGTACACAGATCCAACGGCAAGCCTGATACTTTGTGAAGGCGGTGTGCACTGAAGCCTGGGTCATGCTACCCTGCTCACCACTGCCCACCTGGTCCTGAGAGCAGTTAACCCACTAGCCCCTAACTCACAGCAACATCAGACCAGACCACAAATCGGAGTAAACCAAATTAGGCATACTAAAAGATGCTTATGGTGAACACTATGACAATGACACCTAGTTACAATATACATTAGAAAGCTATCAGAATTTTTCATATTTGGTAATGCCCCGAATTCAAGGTAATACACCGAAAAGTTCTTTGCGTTTCAATTGTAGTCAACTATAGCCAACACGGACCTGCATTCAACAGGGCAGCACCAGACAGGGGTGTGGGTGCTTCCGCTTCCTCACTGTAATACACATTACCTAGAGTGGACATTGTGTTCATGTTTTACAGTGTGTCTTGGGCTGTGATATTAGTACTGTATGTTTCTAAAAGACAGGGAGTGAGACAGGGTGTGTGTGAACGAAATGTGTCACACACACACACACACACACACACACCTTGAATGAGCAGGGTAGCAGGTGACATTGGTTGACCTCTGCCATCTGCAACCCTCTTGCATGAGCACAAATACATTTGGAGAGATTAAACTGCATTGAACTAAACACCACTAAAGCATTCTGCAGAGTGAACTAGCATGCTAATTCCATGTAGAGAACAGTTCAGTCTCTGTGGGCATAGGGGTTGATAGGAAATGGAGTTCCAACCTATGGTGCAGTTTGCAGTTATTTTCCGCCGCTTGGGGTTATGTCGAAGCAGCTCCAGTTCTCGCTTGGTAGGTTCCCATGTTGAATATTTCTCTCCAATACCTAAAATTGAACAACAGACAATATGATTCCACACATCAGAAAAAGGCATTTGGTAAAATTTTGTTTCAATCTATAAATATGTTCTGCATTATTTTAACTCTCAGCTTCATGTTGCTCTCAGGCAGCATACGTGAGTAAATGTAAGTGTGAAACTAATGCGCCTAACTCCTTCTATTCTGGGTGGGCATTCTGTTCTCTTGCCCATATACCCAGCTGTGTTCGTCTATTCCCTCAGTAGCTTCTGCCACCCAGCTACAGTATGAACTCCATGGGCCAGTAGAAGGGATTTGCACAAGCCATTACCTTGCAGTTTCCACGCTTTCCTTTGTTCTTCTTTGGCAATCTGTTCCATGTCCTTGTCGTATATGTAGTCTTGGCACACAAAGCAGTATATTCCTCCATACAAAAGGTCTATAGCTGTGCAAGAGCATGACAGACAGATGGATGGAGAAAAGAATTTAAAAAGTGTTAAGAAACAAGGCAGGTTTGCATTGTTGGGTTTCTCCATACTACAGATGTGTACCAGTGCCCTGTAAAGAATGCACTGGTGAGAAATAGTGTATACAATACTCAGTGCAACAGGCTTCATTAACAGCAAGAAAGATAACAGTAGATAAATGTCACCAAGAATAAACACTGCTGAGAAGCCTGGTAATACAGCCTGCCTCCGCTAGCTGTGAGTCGACATTCTCAAGGAATAAATAGGTTTTCAACACATCCATGAAAGGTCATGTTTGCTTAATGAACACTAGTATTATGTTGGAAGCTCATGACAGATATGCTATATTCATGGGCAAAATACATTAGTTCCAGTCAACAGCTGATCTGATATCAGTGAAATCCTCCTTAAGCGCCTGTGTAGCAAAACTGACATAATTTGGCTAAAACGCGCCTCCACCAATCAGATCCCGGCACTGCCGATCGATGTGCTTTGCTCCCATGGCAACACGACGAAGGCCTGTTGTTTCACACAGACGCGCTAAACATTTCCAGGTGAGGCTGACCGGCAGGGACTGTAGTCGCCTCAGGCTATCACGCGAATGCTAGCATCAGCAGAACACCCGGGCAGGTGCATGTTCAAAAGCAAGGAACATTTCACCCCCCACAAAAAATACTACCATGAATTACGACGAATGGAAAAAAATAAAATAAATAAACACACACACAAATACACACATACATGTGTAATATATATACACACACACACACATATATATGTATGCGTATATACATATATAACACACACACATATATGTACGTGTGTGTAATATATATTACACACACGTACATATATGTGTGTGTGTTATATATGTATATACACATACATACATATATTTATATAAATAAATATATTTTATTTATATATATATTTATATAAAATGTATATATATATATATATATATATATATATATATATATATATATATATATATATATACATACACACACACACACATACATTTTATATAAATATATATATAAATAAAGTGTGTGTATGTATGTATGTATGTATGTGTGTATGTGTGTGTAATATATATATAAAATATATTTATTTATATAAATATATGTATGTATGCGTATATACATATATATTACACACACATATATGTATGTGTGTGTGTTATATATGTATATACACATACATACATACATATATTTATATAAATAAATATATTACATATATATATATATATATGTTTTTTTTTATATAAAATGTATGTATGTATGCATGCGTGTGTGTATATGTAATTAATATATATATATATATATATATATATATATATACATATATACATATATATATACACATATATACATACATACATATATATATATATATACACATACATACACACACATACACACATTTTATAAAGGCATTGGATTTTATATCTTAAAGTAGACAGGGTCATTAAATGACTCATCTGATTTCTGTCTTGACACACACAGAGCATTCTAAAGGGGCTAGTTGTTAACATACAGACCTATATGTATCAATAGACCTCAACTAAACACAAAGGCTTCTAATCAAAACAGAAGACAACCCTCTGGAATTCTGCGATTTAGTGTTCACTTAAAAGTGAGAAAGTCTCATAAGTCAAATACAGACTCATAAATCTTCAGTGACCATTATATGTATTAAAAGCGCTGTGTGAGGTGCTGTTAAATGACTCTCCTGGCTGGTGAGGGACGTGCCATCTGCTGTCTGATATCCTTGCATACCCTGGGCATGTGTCTCAAATGATGGGTAAGAGACCACGGAAAAAGGAAGGAAATTTCCAATGACCATCTCAAGAAAAGTATTTGCATGTTTGTCATTTTAAAATCTAGTTTTTTAAAAAAAATGCAAATACTAAAAACAAACAAACAAACAAACAAAACAAACAAAAAACATTTCCTGACAGGCACAGTAATGCATTCAGATTCAAAATGGCCGTGCATGGCAAAGTCAGTTCAGCTATGTGTGTGCCAAAAAAACACTTCACATTTATTGACCGTTTTCAGCAGCAAACATTAATTTACCTATTAACTAGTAACAAGGTAGCTTTCTGAAAAGACTAGTTTTAGTTATCCATGTTCTCATGGCTGAGAGACTCACTACCTGAGAGCATTGCTAGCCACAAAATTCAAACAAGCAAGGAACAGTAAAATACTGGTGACTTATGAGATCCATTGTTTTTGAGCACGAAGAAAGCTCAGCATGGTCGGGCCTTCTTGGGGGAAAGCTGGTGTCACTGAAGGACATACATTCCCAGTTAGACGCAATCGATACCATGAAGGTGGATACCAATTAGCTAAATGAACTTGACCTTGGTCAAGGGTTCTAGAGATCCATAAAGATACGTTACCCCATGTACTTTTACAACTTCCATTCAGCCAAGGCCTCAAAACAGGACATGTCAGATTTGTTTCAAAATAAACTGCTACTCACTTTCAACTATTCAACTATTATCAGGGATAACTATAGTGCAAGGATGGTTTTGCTATAAAACATTCAAATTGTCCTTTAAAAAGCATGTGAACTGGACTATGTGACCAAAGATTATGACTGTATAGAAAACAAACAAAAGAATAAATAGATTCATTCTTATATTTTGCTGTTCTCTAATGAATGCCTCCCACACCCCAGTTTTAGAATAAAAGGACTGCCTCTGTTTAAATACTATATATTTTAGAGTTTGAATATGCATATTAATCTTTATATATAATTAGCAGTGGTATACGAATGACATGTTCCCCTCCACTATACAAGCCTAAATTAAAGGTTTCCAGGAGCACAGCCCAAGGTCACAACAGCCATTCATCCATTTCTATAATGCATGATGTGCTAAACCATCCAAAAGAAAGATGTTGCATGTGACCACACTACACAGCAACTTTATATACAGAGACAGATTAGACTCCAGTTAGCGTATCACTCAAGTCACTTAGCAGGTGGAGACACTGTAGCTGTTGATAGCTACTATCCAGGTGAACATTCATCGTTGTAGTCTCTTGTCTAAAGTACAAGAGCTCTTTAAAGAGCAGGTGGCAATTGTGCTATAGTTTTGCTGTATTTGCTAGTTATGAGCATTTGCAGAAACTTACGTGGCAGTACAAGCTGCCTTACAAAACAACAAAAAACAAATCCACCACGATAAAGTGTTTTTGTATGAAGCCCAATATCTTCCCAACTATAACTGACTGCAAAGTTAACTTGCTAAGCCAAGAATATTGCTTTGTTCTTCATCCCTTAAATACCATGGAGCTATTGTGAGAGAATATACTGAGGTACCAGTTTATTATGTATACTCTCTCCACACCTGTAGGCTACCAATACTGTTAAATCCATTCCATGTACACAGAAGTTAATGCACTGATGACACAGCTGTGCAGAGAACGAGACAAGGTACAGTGGCCTCTTTCATGAATTAAACTAATTAAAAAACAGGCTGAGTTAGGCTCAAAACTTTATATATTTAAATGCATACACAACAGTATATTGTGTACTTATGCTAGCACTTTATTTATGAGAGCATTTGCGATACCCTAAAACTATAACCTATATTAAAAGCAGACAACAAACACTTTCCCTTTGGTCAAACCTGGTAATTCATGATAGAGCCTAATAATGACTGATTCCAGTACAGTCAAGTCAACCATCGCCCAGTGGTGCTGACCTCAATACTGCTGACTTTGCAGAATGGCTTTGTAAAATATACTGCCACTTGTCAGGAGGAGCAACAGTGCAAGCAAAACACTGAAATTTTCCTTCATCAAGCACGCAGAGCTGTAGACTAAAGCTGGCTGTCGGCAAGCCTGGAAGTGCGATGGAAGAGCTGCCGGACACGCGTGCACTCCGAGCTGCCTGAGCGCTCATGCTGCACGCGTACGTGGAGGTGAGTTTGGGTTAGGTGAGGATCTCGCACTGCACGTGCACACGACTAGAATAAGCCAACAGCATGGCAAGCCTTCAGGTAACCATGGAAACCGGCGCAGGATAACGTACAATAGAACACCAAGCCGAGTAAATGTGAATTAGACAGCCTGTCACTGTGAAAACATGAAAACTACGAAAAATAAAAATTACAAATGGAATTAATTGGAGGCCTCTGCTTTCTTTATGAAGAGTAGACTGCAATTCAGACAGGTTGGTCTTTTTTTTCCCCCCTCTTACCCCTGGTTAATTTCTGGTGTGTTGATTAAGATGACTTAATTAACCACCTTTTCGTCTGTGGAGATTAAGCCCGTTTCCTCCTGAGCTGTGAGCAGTACTCCACAGATACCCGCTGTTCATGGCTAACCTAATTAATCGTCAAATCAAACTCGGGTGGTGGGTGTTGGGGAAGTGGACACCGAAGGGTCCTTGGAAGTTTGGAGGGACTGAAGTCCTAAAGGCGCTGGAGGATAATGCTACATGTGCTCCGGTCATATTGGGAATTCTCGTTCATGATGATAAAACGAATGATCATAACGTATGTCCAAATGGGCCTCTAATCAGTTTGTGTGTCTATGCCTGTGTAAAATACACACTCCTAAGACTTAAGAGAAAGAGATACGAGTTTGTTTAAGAAAGCCTTGACCTTAAATTGTTGTTTTTTTGGTGGCCAGTATGAGACCACAAGATGGTCTCAGCCTCAGTGATGCTCAGTGCAGTTCTAGCTGAGCTCCTCAAAAAGTGAGCTTTAAAACTGAAGTAATTGCTCCATATCAGAGCTTTCCGTATAATGGGCAGTCATTGTATCCAATCTCTCTCTCTCTCTCTCACACACACACACTATTATATATATATATATATAAAAATTTATATACACACCCACCAGATATTACTTCCCAGCACTCTACAATTACCCTCTTATCCATCTGTTTATGTGTACTGTTGTTTTGTGACAGAGGGGGCCATCCCCCCTCGTTAAAGGAGAGAGTATAATTACAGGCCTTTGATCTCAGCGAGGCTTGGGGAGAAAGGAGCACTCCAGGTTCAAGCCCTTATGCTCTGCTAGTGAACAGTAAATAGTGAACACTGAATGTAGGCCTTCTGACTCAGATTTTACAATCTCAGAGGCAGAAGGGTAGAAATTCACAAGATGATCCAAGATTTGTGCTTCACTGGGCATGTGTCAGCTTCATGCCCTCTTACTTCTGCCAAAAGAAGGTTCTGGAATCTGTGCTGTTTGTGATTACGGCTAGGTTCTGTGTCTTGATATTGGTCTCACTGTTCTGTGACTGCATTATGTTTGCTACATTAATGTTTGCGTGTGTGTGCGTAGTGAGTCATCCACTTGCATTTCTTGTTAATGACGTCTGTCGATGTAGGCGTCTGTCTTTGGTTGTACAGTGTATATTTTTGGTGGTAACTGTCTCGAGCTGGTAGGTGCCTTGGTGCACACGCATTCGCCTTACCCAAATTGTGTCTCTTGGTTTTGGCGTGCTCGTGGATGTGCTTCTTGGTGAAGCAGCCGAAGAAAACGCAGTGCAGGCACGAGTGCAGCCGGTTCAGGTGAGCCCCGCACATATGGCACATGCATGACTTGGCCTGGAAGAGGGCAGAGAGAGGAAAGATGCATCTGTATTCAGAGACCTGCTGTCACAGTGAGGAGGTGCACAGCGACTGCCAACTAGCATGATGGGGAAAAAAAGCCCACTCTGTAGTTGTGGTTTCACTGGTTCAAAGCCTGACAATGCCACAGTCATATGTGGCTGGGAGTCCTCGAGAACAAACATTGCTGGGGCTGCTGCTCTCTGGGTGGGAGGGATGGCAATGCTCTGTCGCCTGTCAATCAGAGTGATGCTAGCCAATCGCAGGCGTCTGTGTGATGCGATTTTGGGTGAAGGAAGTTAGTGCTCTCCTCCCTGTGTGGCAGTATGGCAAGAGCTGGAAAAGATGTGGCTTCATGTGCTCACTTGCACTTTGGGCGGTAGCTGTCATCAATTAGTGGTAGAGCTAGCTAGCTGGTGAGTTGGAATTGGCATAACAGATGGATTTTTTATTTAAAATAAATAAATAAAATTATTATTATTATTATTATTATTATTATTAAGGTACAGGCTACTGCTTTTACTCTATACTTTTTTACAAAAAAATAAGGATGTCAGTGTATTGCTTATACCAATACATCATTCAACAAGACTGATACCTGCCAAAATAGAAAATCAACAGATCAGAACTTCAGAAGAGACTATAGCAGAAAAAAATATGCCGTTAGTCAGTGGGATCAGTACAGCAACCCCACCTGTGAAATATTTTATGCAGGACATAGTGGGTTAGGCTACGTGCCAAACCCCATGCCTCTGGAGAGAAGGACTTTAGGAGAAGGTCTGGCTGTACGGCTGAAGGTTTATAGGAGTGGTGCACTACTTCGGTGGCCAGGTTCGTTGGAAGTTAGCAAGAAATTCAAAATGGATTCCAGCAACTTTAAAGCTGCCAGCTTCGTCCTTTAGATACCAGAGCTCACGTGCAATGGGCCTGCAACAAGACAGGCTACATGAAGAAGGGTGGAAGACTGCCCCCCTGTCTGAACTGAATGCCTTATTCTTCTGGCCCATCCATTTCCAATACAACAGGTTTAGCCAGCGTGTGACACAAACAGAAACACCACAGGCTGAATATGGTAAGCATGGAAGAAAACAGTAGAAACACAATGAGAAATTTTAGGAATTACAGAATCAGGTTGTAATAAGAAGATAATGAATCCAGCTTGATGCAAACATGAAAACACCCTAGGACCATTTAATTTATTAAAAACAAACAAAAAACAGATGACAGTATGTGGACATAAGGTATGAGGTGAGAGAGTGAGATCCATTGTTTTTCATCCTTATTTTGTTAGAGTAATTTGATCTGAGACTCTGGGACAGAAAGGCTTGAATAAGGTGAGCTCAGTAAACACACATTGTACACATGCTACACACAGTATACAAAGACAAAATACACACACACACACACACAGACACACAGACACACAGACACACAGACACACACACTTTGTGAGCTTATCACACTTCAATAGGACAGGCCCTGCAGGGCTGTGGACAAGGCGATTGGCAACAGTAGTGTGTGCCCTGTGCGTACTCTCCTGGTGGGACTCTGCAGCACAGCACCTGGGAGTGGCTCTGCCAACCTGTGACACCCCCCCCCCCCCCCGAGCCCCCCACCCCACCCCCATGCTGTCTCTGCTTGCATCCGAACCCTCACGCCGCCTGTTCTGCCACCTGCCCCCCACGCTCTTTTCTGGAGTTCGCCGCTGCTGTTAATGTCCTGTTAGATGACGTATTGATCCGCACCTCGTCCAAGAGCAGGAGGCCCACTAAAAAGAACAAGATGGATTAGCATCTAGATTGAAGTTGCCAGCAAGTCAACACACACAGAATAAGTTTAAAATATCACTGTTAAACAACCAATTTTATACCAAAATTTCAGCTTGTTCTGTTCTCAGTGTTACCCTGCAAAATAGCAGGTCTGTCCCCCAGCCCCCTCAACAGAGTGTGTGTACGCTGACAGTGGGCCAGATGACCTCAGTGCCTGGCAGATGCAGAGAGAAGGGCCCCTCGGTCAGGCCCAGGGGAAAAGGAACCGCCACATCAAAGGAGAATTGGCGCTATGACCATCCAGCCTACCGTACTGGGCGATAAAGCATCACTGGGTACAAACCATCCGCACAGACACACGCATGCACACACAAACACACAAACCTGAAGGCACCCAAAATGCTCCAGTGTGGAACAAGTGTGCTAGTGCCAGACACCCCTAAAAGAGGCTTTTTAATGAGGGTGAACTGGTCTACTTGCCACTTGCCAACGAGTGAGAAAAATTACACAATCAGCAACCCTGCATGACTGAACTAACTTGAAAATAATGGAGCTCATTATGCACCAAGAATCACAAGCCCAAATATCTCATCATGATCTGTTTTTGCTCTGATTAGTGTGAGGAAAGACACACAATGCTCAGATGTTATCAATATTAGCAATCCGGGGTATTTTATCAACAGCACATTATAAAACAGGCAGGTAAAGGGAAGGCCGGTCAACCATGTATACAACAGCACACAACATTGACACAACGAGTCAATGCCCACGGCTGGGAGATCTGCCCATTGTCACGCCACCTATCGAATTCCTCCTCCGAGTTTCTGCAGCAACCGAGCACCCAATCAGCGGCTGGCCGCCGCGTCTCCTAGGTCACGGGCGAAGTAGGAGGCATGTGGGTGATGAACGAAGTCGGAGGAGGAGAAGAAGAAGAGTCACAGAAGAACAAAGGGGAAAAAGAGTGCTGATAAGAGAGGAGAGATGACAGTTCAAACACATGCAGATGAAGCACAGAGCGAGGAACTGAGGGAGGGATGGAGGAAGAGAGAGCACAACATAGGAAAAAAGGAGAGGTAGAATGCAAGAGAAGCTGGGATGACTGCAAAGCTAGATGCGGTACCGCAGTGTGATTGGTAGGGAGGACTCCCTTCTTAGCCTTGGACCACTTTGGTGGTATAGGTATGAGAAGGCATGCAAAGTGCATGTAATGTGGATCAGGTGTATGTAAACATGAAAAATGTGCATTTTAGAAATGTTTTAAATTAGAAGGCCAATGAAAAGCCTTCCGTTTAGCAAGGAAACATGAAGCCAATAAACACCAATGCAGCGTGTATGGTGAACATGAGATCGAACAGACAGATGGCACCAGTAGAAGAACAAATCACTGATGTTTTTGTAAATCGTTTTGCAGATCTTAGTCCACATATTACCTCCATTAAGCTCACAGACATACTGTTATCAAACCATCACTGCCATACGATGTTGAAAATCAAACACTGTTTAATTCATAATCAAGACATTATGAAACTGTTTTTTTATATCTGCGAATTATGAAGCCGTCTGGGAGTCTGGCCTTTCTCCCTCGACTGCATGGCACTGTCCCGCTGATTTAAAACGTCATCCACACCCCTGGAGAACCTCTTCAGCTGCCTGCTATGTGCCGCCTTGGGCCTCTTCTGTGTCTTCCTCCATAAATTTATCTTGATGGCCCATAATGGATGACTCTTACAATATGAGCAAGCCTGGCCTATATACTCTAACGGCAGCTTCTTAGGGAACATATGGAATATGAAAAATAGCTTGGCGCTGGAGAAGGGATGAATTATTGATGGTAGGCTAGGAGACCACCTAACACAAGGTGTCCCATAGATATGGTGCATACAGTCCATAAAAATTGCTGTTAGAAATTAATAGGGGACACATTAATAAAGTGGCAAGTCATGGCATAGGTAGATGTGAATCACTGTATGGATATGAATGACAGATGATATGGAAACATCTGCAGCAATGTAATATTTGAAGAGCATCAGCCTTGCTCCACTAAAATGGGTGCACCACTTTCTGACGTCTCAAAGACTGATCTTTTGGCTAGCTAGTAAACTGGAATAATATTTACCATAAGGATGTTTCTGCTGACCTTATATTGCTAACATTTTTTTCTGGTGATTCCCCTATGTCCAGGTTTACAGAAAATATAAACCATACTGTGCAGAAACAAGTGCACTGCAATGAAAACTGCCTTAAAGAATGACTTAGGTCCAAATTCTGTTCTGTTCACACCTACATTTAAAAAAGGTTTTTAAAAATGGAATTAGCCAGTCATGGACCCATTAGCACTCCCAACAGAGGCTGTCAATGTGTTTGTTTTCTCTCCTGTTCTTTGTGTGTCTGCTATTCCTTCTCTTCATGTCCATTTAATGCTAGTTACCATGGCAGTGGGGTGTCATGGCAGCAGGTCGTCAATAACAACGTACTAATGACATGTAACCATGGATTCTGAACCTTAATGTGATGCAGTTTAGTCCAAATGTACCTGCCCAGTTCATCCACAACAATGATTTTTAGACCCACTTGTGCCTTCCAAAAAGGTATCACAGTGCTACAATATGCCAAAGAAAAAATAACCCTAAGACGCTGGCAAGCCAGTCCTCTCTGGGCACTCTCTTGGGTAAAGGCAGTCTTGAGTCTTCTAAGCAACTCCTGAATTAACAATCAGCTGCAACACGAGCCGCATTCGCAGAACATAATATGCCTTCAATAGTCTCCTTGTTATTGGCTGGAGGGGGAAAGGCCCAGGCAGATGCATCCTGAATGTTTGCAGAGCGCCTCTCATCGCTGTTGTCACCACTCATGTTCTCATCGACAGATGAGGAGCAAGCTCATCACCACCACCCTCCACCCCCTGCCCTGCCCCGCCCGGCACTGCCCACCACGCTCTGTAGAAGCCTGCTCTATAGCACTGGAGAGGTGGAGGTTTAAACCGACAGCACAGGCCAGGACTGCATGTGCTTGCCTGACTGCTCTGTTCTACTCCTGAATAAAACTTATTTCCTTCCTAATGTATGTGTGTGGGGGGGGGGGGGTGCGGTTGAAGATATCCAGCTTTCAACTCTTGGGGCAGTACAGCAGTAGGTTTATATGGGACAGCTAGATGGAGGCCTCAATTCATTCTTAAATACCCTAGAACCAAGCAGCTCCAAGCTGAATAGATACCAACATCCCAATACAGCAATGTGAAGCAATGAGAAAATTAATGTTTATTTTATATGCTGGCAAAAATAAATAAATAAAAAAAAAACAATTAAAAAAAAAAACCTACCACACAAAAACACACATATTACAGCAGACAATAAAAACAAAAACAGCTGGAAGGGATTTCCTGAAGTGTCGCATTCAACATCTCTGGATTTCATCATAGGGCATGCTATTGTATCAACTGCTGCCTTGTTGATGCAGTCCCTGGTGTCTTATAAAATTACCAATGTGCCCACCTTCTGAGAAGATTAAATCTGCCTAGTTATTTGAGAGGAGCATTATTATGGGCAGAATCTGCCATAAATTTGCCTTAGGAAAAGAATGCGGCACTCACGCATTTCAACCAATGGCCTGATGAGAGATTCCTAAGAAAGAAAATCCTGGTAAGAGGAGGATGTAGACACAGGCCACTTCAACACAAAAGCCAACATAATCCTTCAAATTTAGAACTATTGGCTACCCAATACCTCAAATGACCACCTAACCAGAACCTTATTGTAACCTGCAGACTTATATGTTCAATACATGCTAATGAGTGACTTTAACAATGTTGTGCTGAGATACTTTGTAGTAAAATGGTGGAAATTATCACAGTTTTTGCCTAAAAGAGGAGACTAAAAGCAAAAATGTTGACAATCAATAGATTATCTACCAGCGACTGGTGCATACACCTACAAACGGTGGTCCATACTGCCAATGACAAGTGAAGCTCTCATAATACATATGACGACTGTTATTGTTGTAAGCTATTCTAATGATTGAGTAATGCTCTGGTATGTGAGTATTAGTCGTGGATAGTCAAACCATTCATGCCTTGTAGAACAAAACCCCTTAGCACGCGCGGCGGTTCTCCCTGCATCATAGTGACCGCGACCGCGGGAGCTCGTCTATGCTGTCTCGCGGAGGTTGGATTCTGCCGACCGTAGATGAAACAAACTATTGTCACTGTTGGATTTTAATCGCATTTCGTGTTCACGGGTATAAAATGTAGTTTAAAAGAGAGCACGTTATCATCTTAAAATTTACAGACTTGTTACAACGTGTTTCAAAATAAAATAGCGAAAACGGAAGGGTTAGGGAATCGGTCCGTACCAACACACGACCGTGATCTTTAAACTGCACCACGACGTACAACTTCAGACGGTACCGACACGAAGTTTGACTACGGTGTCATTGCAGAAATGGTCCAGAAGGCACGGGGCGTGTGTTAGGTGCGAGGTAAAGTGCAGTAAAACACACACACACACACACAAGGTCACACTCCAGCTACGGAGAATGGCATCGTTAGCAACGGACTCGTCTACATCACCCCACACCCCACACGGCGAACCCTCCTGTTCAGACCTCACAGGCCAGCTAATACCAGACTTTACCAGTATGTCCAGTGGACACAGGCTGGATATGATGTGGAGGAGGCGGAACTTTCGTTACTTTGGTTCAGAAAAACACGAAATACCATGTCGTGTAGAAATATTCATTTCGACAGTCCGGTTATGCGTCGGGGGAGGGAGGGTTTGGCACGTCCTGGTGTTGGTGCATTCAGACCAGCCACATATTTACCTTGCGTTTCCTGGTTTCAGCCGAGCCACTCCACACAAAGCACTGGTATATGACTCGCAGATTCTGTTTCCAGTTATCCACTTTAAAGACGTTTACGTGGGAGCACCCAGCCGGACTCATGACAGAAACGACATCCGAATTGCTCTTTATTTCAACGATGAAACGTGCCCCACCGAGTCAAAAGAAGAATTATCCACCAATTGTTCCGTTTTGGCGAGCTATGCAGGCAACCACAGCACTGACGAAGATACGTGTGTTACACATACGGCGGTCCTTTAGAGATGTCCTTATTCAAGAATTATCGTCCGTAATTATGCCACGCTCAAAGCCACAGCTTCATATCATTCAGGCCACTTTAATATTGTATTTTCCAAGTCGGATGTTTTAATGGACGGCAATGGAATTCAAGTGAACACCGTAGGCGAGACAATCCTTACAGCATCGTTATCTGATTGGCGGATGGCTTATCCTGTACCAGTTTGATTGGTCTACGTCAATGTCATTTATCTTTTCAGCACCGCCTCTTTTAATAAAAACTATTAAATGATTGGCGCATCCGCCCGCTTGTCATAGTTCAAAGGCATGTACGCTGCTTAAAGCTTCGCAATTGGGTATATCTAGAAATGCCAGGCCAGCTTGTTAGTTATGTCAATCATTACCACCCCCCCAACCCCCAAGAAGTTTAGTTTTATTAGAATCTCAGATACACAAACTCAAATGCAATGTATATTTAAACTGATTTAGCTCACATACACATATTTCCCTGATTTTATTAGGATAAATTTGCAATTCAGATAACCCCGATATCCATTCATGATTATACTTGTATGTTATGTCTGTTGTTGACTTCATTATGTTCTGTAGTTACGTCATTTCCGACGTTGCCTAAACAACTCTGCCTACACCAGCGTGGACTGGCATTACTTCCACAGAGATAGATATGCCTGATTATTTCAGCAAACAACCAAAAATGTATATTAAATTACACATTTGAAATACGAGTCGCATTTTCCCTAACCCTTCCAGTCATAAAACTGCAATTTCCTTTGCTTTTAAGTTTTTATTTTTATAGTGAAAATGCTGTTTTGAATTGATCCTTTAAGTATCTGAACTGGAATGACTTTGGTGCTGTGAAAGGCCTCTCTAGGAACGTTTGCATTGCCCAGTACATAACTGCTGTGCTTTACATAATTTCTGTGGTATTTATCTAGAATGCTGTTATCTGTGGAGAAGGTGCTACCCAGGCAACACTTGGGGTTATAATGTCCACCCCCCACATGCTTGTCTTAATTAACATAACCCACAAGTGCAACAAATGCTCGTATGATTTCAACATTTATTTTTAAATCCCCTTTTTACTACAACTGAACTGATTAAAATTTTCAATTTAATTTAGACTGGAGCAAATTAAATCCCTTGAGCATTTGATAAAAGGCAAGACCTTACCCACGAGATTGAACCGAACCACATGTCATACCTGCTCAAAAGCACACAATCGAGTCAATGCTGACAAGGCTGGCTGAGCCAGTTACCTTGTTAAGCCTTAGCACTGTGCTAAGAAACACACTATCAACTGAACCTATACACTGGTCTTAGTCACAAGTCAGAAATAATTGCTAAACTCTCCAGTGCTGCAAAGATACAAATTTGTATAGGACTTAACAAGTGGAAAGGGATGTGTAGCTCCTCCCATTGCAGACTCCTGTCACAAACACTGCATTTAGCACCCTACTATTAGTAAAGGTGAGAAATGTGCAAGACCTGCATTAGTTTAAGATGTAAAGGGTGATTTTTGTAGAATTTAGTTTTCAGTGAAATGAAAAGGCAGGTACTGAGAAATATTTTTGAACAAAGAAGTCCTGTAATTTTATTGTTATGGGCATAAATGGAGTAGAGGGTTCTCCACTTCAACATTGATAAATAAAACACTGACAAAACAGGTTTGGTTTTTATGGGTGCGCTGTGAAAGAAAGAACCAAATTATCATTTCAGACACGTTTATGTTTTTGTCCAATATAGTCCATACTCAGTAGATTGACCTTCTTCCTGATGATGGTTTCTCAATGTTTACAAGAGGCAAAGCTGTGCTTGGTGCAGTGGCCTCAGGAGTAGGAAGATGTCTTGCTACCAACATCATCTTCTTGTGTTCCCATACTCTAAAGCAGCAGAAGGAAAGAGACAAAACGTGTCATTTGAGCGAAAACCACTAATAACATTGATTTTGCCTACTGGCTGCCACAACACATATAAAACACATGAAAAACATGTTTGGTGTAAGAATATTGTATTTCCCCATTAAAGTATTATACAAGTTGGTAGAGTGTGTGTGTTTTTGCAATGTTGGGAATTATAATTTTTGATAGGATGTGGCAGGAATACTTTGTACCTTTTGCACAAACTGGGGATTGACGGTAATCTCCTGATCCATGGCCTTTAGTTTCTCATCTAACTCTATACACTTCAGCATCTGTGAGAAAGGTAAAGAGAGAGAAAGAGAAAGATTGTAGCCACCAGTGTAATCTCAACCTTAATATCTTAGAAAGGGAAATCAAAATCTCCCACAAAAGGGAGGCATAAAAATAACAATGTGTGAGAATCTTGCTGTGGTTCCACCTAATTGCTTATGAAGAACATTGATACCAAATACTAACAGTATATTCAGTAGTAAGTACTAAGTGGTATCAGCCAACTTGTTTTAAGGTCTTCTAAATTGTCTTGCACTCTTCAAAAGCTGTTTTGCTTTAATAGGTTTTGCCATTATTGTTTTGGCATTATGTGACTAACAGCCACAGCCACCCTAGCGATCAGTTTCCATTGCATGTCTAATTTTAATCTAGACCAATCCACATCCTCTTATTTACTGATAATGAAACTGATGCACCCCAGTGGTAAGGAGTGAAGCTTAAAGAAAAAAATGTTGCTCAATGTCATGTGGCAAAAGCCAGTCAGAATGCCTGAAAGAACGAAGTGCCCGACTGAATCTCACACTGGAGAAGCTGAAGAAAGACAGACAATGAAACCTCAAGGGTCTCCTACTGACTGTCCTGAGTTTCTCATTTGGACTTGAATTTGCACATATTAATCCATTATTCTGATTATAGTTACAAGTATCGGGATCAGTCTGTGCTAGTCTAGTTTTACCATACACTAGTTTGCATCCTCTCTAGACTGGCAGTACAGTGTCATTACAAACCTCTTGGTCAATTTTGTGAAGCATTGCGGGGTTGTTGTATTTCTCGGGGTTGTCATGGAAACAGACCATGCCGTCTTTCTGGTTGATACTGGCATAAATCTCTCCATCTTCGATCTGTGGGGAGGAGTGGGATAGTTCAGCGAACAATGTTCATGAAACCAAAAATGAATATATAAAAAATAAATACTGCCATTGCCTTTAGTCACTGGCTTTTAAAAAATCTGTTTATGATTCTGAAACTATTCAAGAACTGGTCTGTGAAAACCAGCTGATTATAGGACATTCTGGTCTGTGGTGACGGGACTACTGGCTTACCATGTGCAGGACGTATTTCTCAGCCTCCTGAGGGCCGGAGAGCTGTACTCGGCTAGCCATGTCTTGCAAGGACAACGTCAGGAAGGTCTGTGGAACAGAGGCAAACCACAACTTAGAACCTGTTTTATAAAACCCTACTCCTTAATTACATCATCACCTAAAACCAAAACTGCGATGCTTCACTAGGAGTGCCGCGAACCAAAATGCGCGTTTGGGCAGGGAGCGTCTTGTCCGCTCTGTGGCTCTCCCCCCATTAAGCCGCACAGCTCAGCGGAGAGGTGCTTATCAGAGACCTTGGTTAGCCTCTGGATGTTCTTCTTATAGAGCGAGGAGAGGCACTGCTTGACCAGGCCCGCATTGCTGTCACGCGCAAAAGTCTCGCTGTGCTTGTTGACCAGGCTGCGCAGTTCGGCAGGGTTGTTCGTGCTGTACACCTGCGCCAGCTCGTGATAAATATTACTTAGGGGCTGCAGACACAAGGACACAGATATTACACATACCAGATTACTAAAATGCCTCTGGACAGAAAGCATGGGACCAAATTAAATGAACAGAAGTTAAATGAACAGGAGTTCAGAAATGATATGTATAAGAAAGCAACAATAATACAATGATCACTGCATTGTTATTAGAGGTACTAAAAGTAGTATTATTAAATATTAGTATCATTAGGCATTCTGCATTTCCCAGGAGTCCACTGGAGCTTTAGCTCATATCTTTACCTTTATGAACCTGCCCACAATCTGTGACGTGTATTTAGGGAGTTGCTGGACCTTCCCGTGGAGGATGAGGGAGACCAGAATGTATTTCTTGTAAGCCTCTAGCATGATGTGACTAACTGCCATAGCTGGAGTGGTTATTGCCTGTAGGGAAAAGAACACTAAGGCATTAGTGCTGCGAAATGTTTAAAAAAATAATAATTTTAAACTAATAAATCATTGTGGACGTAATAAGGCTTGGAAACGACTAGAAAAGACAGGAGACACAGAAGGACGCTGTAAAAGAAGCACTGCTTTGACCTGCTCAAAAAAATAGAGTGCCCGTTCAAAGTTCTTCAGACCCGTGTAGATCATGCCGCCGTAATAGTAGTAGCAGAGGAAGTGCTTGGCGTCGTAGGCTCCGTTTTCTTTGCAGATATCCATCATGTCCAGCTCCAGGAATGGGACCGCAGGCTTGAAGCACTTTGCCAGCAGGCATAACTGCCAAGGTGCACATTTCCCAATGTTAATCCTTCTCATTAGAGCTATAACATTGTTATTAAGGTGTACCTGACATGCTATAATAAGGCACTTAAATTAGTCTTACAAATTAGAGACTGTTAGTTTCAGAATAATCACTTTAGTGGTATTGGTCTGGTAAGGAAATGTGAAATAAATCTGGATTTATTTGGAGCTACTGATTTTCATTTAAATAAAATGTTGCAGAACTATTATATCTTGTCATGACAGATAAAGATATATAACAATAAAAATGCTTCAAATTTTCAGAATTTTATCAAGAATCATGGCAACTTTGTTGATAATATGTAATTAATATTGTAGCTCTTAAAATTTGAAAAGTGCATCTTTCTAAATTGCAACTTCACTAGGGAATCAATTGTTCAGCCCTAAATGTATAAAATAGACGAGATCAAGCATTTTAGGAAAATCTCAAACTGTGTGACTACCCTGTGAATGTCATGATAAAATTTTCCATTACCTACCTGACACAGGTCAGCATGAACTGAGGTAAGTTGGTTTGTGTTAATCTGCATTTTGTCTATTGCCTGTTTGAGTATACTTATGCCTCGCAAGGGCTGTAGGAGCAAAAGACATAAATGGATATTAGACTTCAGCACACCTTGTTATTTTATTCCACAGCTTCTCCTTACCCCCCCCCCCCCCCCCCCCCACCCTCAATATATGAATAAAGATTCTGCCCTGCAGAGCTGTGGAATTATACTGCAAACTTGTTCCCACTGCACTTACTGCAGCAAATCAAACCATCCTATATGCACATCATGCTCCAGCACTGGCAGTAATAAACATGCATATTTTAATCAAAAATGGATGACCATGCATTACTGACAACATTCTACATCTGGGCAGTCTTTTCCTCTAAGGGCCATTGAGGATACAGGTTTATGCACTAACCAAGCATGACACCAGATATAAAATAAGCCCAACTACCCCTGTTCTAAAATATTACACACATTTATAGATAAATAAATAAGTTCATGAAAATTAAATAAAGAAATAGACAAACAACAAGGTTATTTTGGAATGGAAAAACCCGTTGGTCAACTCTTGGTTATGTGGCTAACTATGACATGCTGACTGACTCCATCAGGTTCCTGGTTAACTTCAGCAGTGTGTGAGTGAAATCCCCCTTACCTGCTTCCTCTCTACGAGGGCATTAGTCAGCTGATGGCAGAGCCCAGCAACTGAAAAGAAACCGAGAGATCAGCGGCTGTGAGCCTAGTGGACATTTGAGATATGTGCAATTATTAGTTATTTACAGAAGCATGCAATCTACATTTACCTAACTAAATCCCCAACAATGTAGATCACAAGGACATCTGAAAGGCAGTGATTATGAAGGCAGGGACACTTTTACTAATTATCTCATGAACTTACTCACTTAGTACAGAATCCAGCATGGAAGTGCATGCTTTCAGAATCAAATAGTTAGTCTAAATATAGAGATTTGACTGCAGAAGTCTATAAAGTCTGTAAACTCACAAGTGTCTGTCGCGTAGCGAATGTGCTCTCCATTGCAAGTGCTGATGAAGAGTTGGACTTGGGAAAACAATGTCTCAAAGTCAGGGATGTTTGGCATGGAGAACTTCACAAACCTAGAACAGCAAAACACAGTATGAAGTGGTACAGAGCAGTATTTCCCCAATCCCAGCCATTAACAGCTGAGAATATAGCCCTGTTCTCACACACCTGCTTCAGCTCAGCAGATAATTATTTTTAGTATAACAGTACAGTACAAATTGAACATTTATCAATTGTTTGCATCAGTTACATTTGGTCGTACATGCATGCCAGGTAATAAGCATAATGCCTAAAATGACTTGGTATCTAGGTAATTTGTTTGAATCACGTTTATACCAAAACAAGGTCGGTTGGTTTGACACTCATTCTGGGACAGTGACTTACAGCACAGCCAGCACCCCAAGGGAGTGCTCTTGGATGTCCAGTGCTCCTAAGACAGTGTCTAAGTGGGAGAGGTTCTTAGCCAACAGTTCCCCACTCTTGTTGATCAGTTCACATAGCTGAGTCATCTGACCTGCAATTCCAGACCACAGCACAGAGAATAGAGTCAAACATGAAAATGTTACATTCAGGGGAAAAAAGTAATTCTCAGAGATGGAACTTGTATGTCAAAAACATGTCAGAGTCCCTGGCAGTAACTCATGCTGCTTTAAATCTGAACAGTGGAGCAAAATCAGCAGTGAATTAAAGGGCCTCTGGCATAAAGGATGCTTGCCATAGCTACACAGTATACGAACGTAACGCCAACTTTTGTTTTTCAATGGTATACTCCCACGAGAAACAGTGTCATGGGGGCTGCCAGGGCCCGCTCCCCATATATCTTAGCTAGCTAGGGTTAACACTGTTGCTGGGTAGTGTAATGAGGACTTTCTCTGTGGGCAGTTCACGAGTATTCTTCAGCAGACTTCATCCAATCATGTAGCTTCAGAAGTGTGTAACAATATGCCTTGGCTAGCTAGCGAAGGCTAATCGTTAGCTTCGCTTTGGAATTGCACTAGCTGGCCAGTAATCTTAGCTGGACAGCAAGCCTGCGAGCTAGCGATTGCTAACGTTAGGTTTGTGAACCAAGTAATGAATTGGTGATGAAAACGCACAATCTCTCAGAGGTAATGCCAGTTTTGAAGCGCGCCCATTTCCAGTAACTGACTAATGTACCAAGTTAAGCAGATTCACAGACAGCTAACTAGCTAACTACCTAGCTAGCAAGCGTTTCGTGGTATCTTATTTTAAGCGCAGCTAGTCAGCTAGCTAGCTAACTAGCTACATGGCTAATCTTGATTGTTTGGATATCATGAGCTGTGTCCATACCTTGAGCAGATAGTTGCCGCACATTGTTCACGAATTGCTCCAATGCTGAAGCCATGATTCTGCAAGTTTGTGAACAGGCCTCTCTCACTAGTTTTCATTCAAATGTCAGAAGTATCTACTAGCTAAACTGAGAAGGTGGGCCAGAGAGGGTTTGGGGCCTCGGCCGCCACCAACAGCAACCTAACTATCGCGAGAGTTTGGCGTGACAACTCGTTCACGAGATTTGCGGGTAGATTTAAAGGAGGCATTTTTTTGTGTCATATTCTATGATGTCTATAATTGTGTCTATATCACCACGATGTAAGTATGTTTATATACGTCCAACCTTTTGGGGATTAAAAACTAAATTGTAAGGTTTGAGGGTAAAAAGATTAAACTTACTTATGTGTAGTTTTATGAATATATGTTCGATCATTTCTTTGGTGCAATAAAAATATTGCTCCTGAAATGAAGTAATTATTGTACGTCTCTTCACATTAACTATATCATTACCGTTACTCTCTCCATAATGGTACTGCGACTCCTTAAATCGTACAGGATTTTTTTTTCATCAAACACTTCCGGTATAAAAGGCACATTGCAGCAAAGATGTTTACCTCATGAAGATAGCCTACAGACTACATTGTTTGTTGCCTGAAGGTGCACGGCTACAATGCTCTGCACTGGTTGCACAAAGGCATCTTAATTAATAACTGCTATAAAACAATGCAAATGATAAGCCTAATAATGTGCTATTTGACTTACAAAAATCCTGTGTATCACTGTAACACTAGAGTTGGTTAGAGTTGCATTTTGATACTAATTTAGGAGTGAGAAAAACATTGTGCATATGTGCCATATTACCCTACATATTATTTTAAAATATTGCAACAACCAAACCAGCACACGTCTGAAAATGCATAAGATTGTGTTGTCGAAATTTTTGTTTCTTGATTGTTTATGGTCCGGAGATTTCCATCTGCTATTTCTGTCCTTGACCCCACTCATATTCTTTTTAGAATGAACCTGGCCAATTTTTGGATGATAGGCCAGAATGTAATGATAAAATTGATCTTAAGCATAAACATCCTCTTATTCCTGTCTGGGGAATTCTCAGGTAAAGGTGTCGCCTACGCTTCATGAATTTAATCCAGCATTATGTGTTGTGGCTAAAATAGCCTCCTATTTGAAATAGACTCCTCTTTGTACTCACAGTGTTTAACAGATTCATTTTAAATCTTGCTTGGCTGCATAACATATAACAAGAAATAATAATGTAATGCCACATGACTATCTTAAAACACTAATATCACCAATAGGAGTGTGATAGGGTAAACGAGGGGTTGTCACTAGAATAGATATGATCTGCATATTTGGAAACAACTTTGTAATTGCTAATCTAATAGCAGACAAGCAAGAGTCTGCTTCACTGAGGCAAGAGGAAAACAAGACGGGTTTGAATGCTGTGTGGGCTATGAATGCTGTGTGATTCTCACAGCTTGGCTTCTTCTAAGTGGGGAATAAGGAATTTTCCAACATGGGATATACAATACACAATAGCCTATGGTTAGTGTGGTGGGTCTCATCTCCAATGACATAATGGCATATCGGGAGGAAGTCAGTGAGCTTCAGGAAGTGGAAGGGAAATCACATGCCCATCACCATCAATGGGACTCCCATGGACAGGGTCAGTTCCTTTAGGTTTTTTGGCATCCACATCTCTGAGGACTTCACATAGACAGAGTACTCAAATAAGACAGTGAGGAAAGCACAACAGCTATTTCCTCAGACATCTAAAGAGTTTCAGCATGAGCCCCCCCCCGCCATGTCCTCAAAATATTACACATCTGTGATGCGTCCAGTCAGGATGTCACTGAAAGCAACCTGACTAGACGCATCACAGCCTAGAATGGGAGCTGCAATACCGAATATCGCAAAGTGCTGCAGAGAGTAGTGCTCAGTGCTCAAAGGATCGCAGGGGTTGAGCCTCCCTCCCTCCAGGACATCTATGCAGAGCACTGCCTGAGGAGTGAGAGGAAAGTCATCCAAGCCATGCCATCTTCTCTCTGCTCCCATCGGGCAGATACTGCAGTATGTATGTTATGACAGTATGTTCCACCAGGCCATCAGGCTGCCAGATAGACACCAACACCAATATCACTGATCCACTCATGCACCCATACAAATTCACACGCTGCTTATGTACAGTCTAGATTATTTATTATTATAATCACTACACTTTTATGTATATTCTGTGTATTGCACATTGTCTATTGCATGGAATGATCAATGTCTTGTCTTTTGTATTATACAGTGTCTATCACACAGCATTTATCGTAGCATCTACTGTACTGTTTATTGTAATGTCTTTTGTATTTTTGCACATCTTGTATATTTCTTGTATATCTGCCATATATTATAGATATTATATTGTGTGTTAACTATGCTGTATAGGTTTTCAGTCACACGCACACCATATAGTGACATAATAAAAGGGATTTGATAGACGGTGAACACTAAGTTATGCAGGAATGTACAAATGCATTAAAGATGCATAATGTGTAACGCTCATGGACAGAAATGTTCAGTAATCTTATTCATATTTCACTTATAGTGTCTGTACAGTGTCTGTACTTTTGTCTGGTGTCTCACTGAAAATCTTGACAACCCACGGAAGGGTAACATCTTTCCATTGGTAGATTATCTTGGGGTGGGATGATCAATATTCGGCTAGTTAGCTAGCTAGCAACCAATTAAGTAAGCATAGCGAGGTGTTTGAAAATCTGGCTAGCTAACTTTGAAGGTGTAATGCTCTAAAATGCTATAAGGCTTAAGTGACGACCAAATGCACCTACCCAATGTGTAAGAATGTGTATAACGCATAGAACGAATGCGCTAATATAAACAAAGTCTACAAATACAGTGCTCCAGGGAGGGAAACGGCGAGAGCTCGACACCTTTGCCATCCCGCAATGACATAACCGGTACAGTCTACCGTCGTAATGATTTGATTTGCTGTAATTAACAAAATACTAAAACAAACGGCAGGCGTGGATAAAAACCATAAACCAACAGCAAGGTGAATGGCTTCACAAAGGGTATCCTAGTAAAGAAAAAAAGAATAGAAAATGCAAAAAGCCATCTCGCTAACTCGACAAAATGTGTACGCTACCGGTCACAAAAGCTTTGACGGAAAACACTGAAAGAAAACAGGATTATTAAAACAACACAGGACCGGTTCAGTGGACCTTCACTGCCGACAGCAATGACTTTACAGCTCTCAAGGATTTTACATTTGCTTGGGAGAGCGACTGTATACTCTCAACACAGGTGCTGTGCGGAAATGTCCACCAACACGAGGCTACGCGTCCTTGTTGATATGGACGGTGTCATTGCAGATTTTGAGGAGGGATTTTTAAGGAAATACAGAGAAAGGTATCCAAATGAACCGTACATTACTTTAGAGGATCGAAGAGGATTTTGGGTATCGACACAGTACGGGGAGCTAAGGAGTGACCTTTGTGTAAGTGGTTTCTTTTATATTTGAATCATTAGGTACCTAATAGACCTTGGCGTTAGATATTATATTCTTTCCATGAAACCGATTTAAGGACTAACAAGAATTTCAGCAATTAACGCAAATACACAAAACGTATGTGGATGCCTGCAGGAGAAAGCCATAAGCATTTGGGAATCAAATAACTTCTTTCTCGAGCTAAAGCCTGTCCCAGGAGCCCTGGAGGCTGTCAAAGAGATGTCCAAAATGGAGAAGTAAGCACAAAACAGAATGACTTCATAATTTAACTCATTAAAAATACAATATATTAAATGTAATAATGGCATTACTGTATAGATTGCACAATGTAGTCTAAATCTCTTAACACTAATCTTTTTCAACCAGTACAGATGTCTTCATTTGCACCAGTCCAATAAAACATTACAAGTACTGTCCATATGAAAAGGTAGGTTACACTTTCTATTGAGTTTCTTAGTTAAAAATGAGAAGAAGCAAAAAAAAAAAAGGCTGTACTGTGCAGTATTAGAAGTACTGGTTTGCATGTGTGTGTGTGTGTGTGTACACGTATCTAGTATGCATGGGTAGAGAAGCACCTGGGACCTGACTTCCTGGAGCAGATCATTCTGACCAGAGACAAGACTGTAGTGACCGGGGACATCCTGATTGACGACAAGCCAGACATCCTAGGTAAGACCACCGTCTTCACCTTCACTAACCTGGAACAGGTCGGCACATGTTCAGATGAGTAGCCCGTCATGTTTTTCCTCTATTGTCTTGTAATGACCACCTTCCAGGTGTGGAGCCGACCCCGAGCTGGGAACACGTCCTCTTCACTGCCTGCCACAACAAGCACCTGACCACCATTCCCACCCAGAGACGGCTGCTATCCTGGGCTGACGACTGGAGGGCCACCCTGGAGAGCAAGCGCCAGTGAGCCCCCTGTGCCAGTCTCGCACAGACTACCTCCTCACCACAGCTCGGCTACCTGTGGACCAGCGAGCTGACTCCAGTAGGGGCTTCAGGGGTGTGCAGAGTCTGAACCAGTGTTATAGGTCCAAGTTTAAAGCATGAGGGTTCACTTGCAAGACGTTACGTTGGTAAACAGGGGATGTGATGTAGGTAAGACCCACTATTTGAAGATGTTTAGTTGTCTCAGTTATAAGATTTAATACTGCCTCACAATTCCTGTGAAAATATTCCTTACATTTTAATTAGTCAATTAATAGTTAATCCTTATTCTTCATATATGTTTGGGATTCAGAGTTTATAGTTGGCATGAACTGTCTCAAACCTGCCTGATTTTAGCAAATACACTGTAATGTCACAGGGAAAAGTGGGGAAGATCCTTTCACTCTAGAGCTCTAGACACGGTACTTTCACTCTAGACCTCTAGACACGGTACTTTCACTCTAGAGCTCTAGACACGGTACTTTCACTCTAGACCTGGTAACGCACAAATACGGTAACGCACAATAACGCACAAAGACCTGGTAACACACTCTCAGTAGGAAAATGTTTATTTTTGTCAGTTTATATACAGTTGTGGACTGTACAATGGAATATGTAAAAGATGTCTGTTTCATGTAAGGTCCATATTATTTTAGCTGTTCATTTTTCACACTATTTGTGATATGTTCATTTGATGATGCCCATTCTATAGTTTCATTTTTTAACAATGAGAAACTAACCTCAGGTTTTATCAAGAATTTTTTTGTTTGTTTGTTTTGTTTTATTTAGATTTTTTAAGATTTACTTTTGCCGCAGTGCTGAATGTTACCACTGGGAGGAAACCATAGCACAGTGGTGGAAACCTTTTATCGTTACCCGGAAGTGTTTTTTTTTTTTTTTAAATTTTATTTATGTATTTATTTTTCCCCATTTGCTTTTCAAACATGTTGAAACACTGAATTCACTTTTAATTTGCGTTGCTGCTACTTCTCTGTGGTTTAATTCAGCATTGCTTTTCACCTGTGTCAATGGTTTTCTTAGCATTTTACATGTGATGTCCTTGTCTAGTTGGTGGTGTGGTTAATCATCATTGATGGTGCTGCTAGCTCTGCCATTTGGTCGAACCTGGAGATTTCAGGAGCTCTTAGACTGCATGGGGCTTTTAGACTGAAAACGCCTAGAATATGCTACACCCACAGGCATGTGTTGCCAAATTAATGCTATAAATATTGCCAGAGTTATCTTTTGTAACCCCCCCTTCCTTTACCAAATTTATAAATCTTAAGTTAGATGGATGTAACGTTTGGTTAATACTATGAAGTAGACACTTATTTTATCTTTTCTTCTAAAAATAACTACGCTTATTAGTTTTTATGTTCTAAGCTGGACTAATTATGATGGAGAATGTTTAGGTTAAAAAATGGGAGATGACAGGTTTATGAGAGACTGATGACTGCGCGGGGGAGACTGACCAGTCCGTGATGCAGTGCAAAATGTCAAACACGTTCAAACAATTAAAATACGATAACAATTGCCATATTCATATTTTACAAAGAGCAATTTAAGCCTGGATAGAGTTACGGTAAAACCCATCCCCGCATTGTTTTAACACTAGTTTATTCATATCTTAGAGAAACATGGACTGCTCCTGCCCTTACCATTGCCACTGCTGAAGATAAGCTCGTGGTTTGGCGTTCTGGTGTAAGCGCCACGCGGTCCGTTTGTCACGCGTTTACAGCTGCAGCAACTGGTCTGAGCCGCGAGGCGTGACTCATCCCGTTAGAGATGCGCGTGCATAGCTCCAGGAAAAATACGTCGACATAGACGCGCAGTAAAGCATATAACTACAGTTTTTAATAAAGTGTGCAATCGGTTTGCATGTGATTTATGCTCTTGTTCATTTATTGTTTTGTGTGTGCGTGCATGCATGTGTTTTGACAGCTGAAATCCTTTTTTAGCTACATTTTATAATTCCAAGACTACGTAACAAAATATATAATAGATTAAAATGACGACTAGCATTTGTGTAACATGAATACATATGCCTGAGACTAATAAAGAACTTTGCATGGACTGACTAAAAATTCAGATACTATTTTCAAAGATATACCAAAGACATCAGAAGTGAAAAGTGATCGGGGCTGTTTCTACCCCCATTGAGGATGTAATTCTGATAGTGCCCACAAAGAGGAGCTGTGTCTCTGTGCAAAAGACAAACTAATTGAAAACAAATTTCGCTTCTTTCCGTTTTACTTCTATTTATATAAGAGCATATTCATTATTCATTATTCATAATTTAAGAGATAACATGTTAGAAAAAAGGGGAAATGTGTATTAAATCGTAGCTGAACTCAATAGCAGTTGAAGATACTCTGGATAGTAGAGGCAGTGTATAGACAATGCATATATTAAGGACAGTCTGACAGGATATTTCAGAGGGACTCTGTACCCTGTCACCTGAAGTCAGTTTTAAGGTCTTGCGAACATACATTCGATTTCCTATCTGAATAGCTCTCTGGAAAGAAGCAAGGCAAGATTCATAAATGTAAATGTTAACTCAAAGACAGACAACAAAAAGTTTCTTGTAATAAGTGAGTCTTCTTCTGTAACACGTTCAGACGGTTCATTCAGCTATAAGTACACACAGAGACATTAATTCTTCCACTAATTATTCCACTAATTCCCTGCTAAACGTAGTCTCTGTGCACATCACTAACCACACCTGAAATTATAGCTTTGTTTATCCACATGGCAGTGGTCTACATGTAAAACTATATCCAAAAATGAAGCATTATGATCAAGAGCCTAAAAAATGTTTAAATGCGGACTAGCATATGTAAGTCAATTAAGCTTGTGCCTGTACCAACACAGATACACTATACATTTATTTTGCCATGCAAGCAACAGGTTTGAGATCATGTTGGGTTATTGTTTTAATAGTACTAGTGTAGGTTAACTATAACATTACCTAGAATGTGACTAATTTGAGCATATAATTTTACGTTATGCATGCGTCTTATTACAGCTGTTAATGGTAATAAATGCTACTGACTAATAATACAAGTACATATGCTTCAACTTCATTTACATGGTATCCAACATTTCTCTCTCTTTTCCCCACTGGCGCATAATTTTGAAAAAGATTACACCGCTTCTGAAGGACTTTTGAATAAGGATATCAAGCAGAATTTGTTAAGAGAAACAGTGCCACCAGATGGATTAAAGCTTAACTGAGCTGCTTTTAAAGCACAGTTTCATTTTAGATATTTGTCCTGTGTGTCATGTGTATAAGATAAAAATCTTGAGTTTGCCTGGTCAAAACTTCTGGCAGTCAGATCCCCATTACTCAAACATACTTGTTAAATAAATATCCAGAATCCTCAAATCCCTTTTCTGAATCCTATATATGGAACTACCGCTACATAGTGAAGGTTTAGAGATTGATTGCTTTGTTCCCAGAAATGTTTCGTAATATTTACTGTATTCAGATTATGAAGTTTGTAGATTGAAGGCTAACTAACCTTTTGTTATGCTCTGCACCAGCCTTTCACCTGTGTATGCTATATATATATACATTGAATTACTAGTTGTAGTCACAACATCCTCATGCTATACTGGCTAGTGCGTAGGTCTTATTAGCTAGATATTCTAGATCTACTTAGACTCAGTGATGTAGGATGATTGATGTGCAGAAGACTTTGTACTCTGTTGTCTGACAATGTTTGCAGCTCCAGATCTAGTGCAAATTGTGCATGTAATAAACACTTTCCCCAGAAAGAAAACAATGCAGCATTTCCCCATTGTTCCTGGAAAAGTAATCCATCTCAGAATTTACAAAGCAGGAGCTTCCATCATAACAGGTGGACTGCAGGATAATTATTGTTATTGTTAACCTACAGGCTGTCAGTGTTTATGATGGGATTACTGATAAACTACAGGCTATTGGTGTTTACTATGAGGTTACTTTTTACCTACAGGCTAGTGTTGTTTACTATGGGATTCCTTTTAACCTACAGGGTATCGCTGCCTACCCTGGGGTTACTGTTAAATTACAGGCTATTGGTATTTAAAAGATGTACATTGGGTATGTCAGATATTGTTAAATCCTCTAAAATAGCAGACCTAACCATCTTGTAATTTAATATTGCCAATATTTAACTTTGATTTTGGATAAACCAAAATTAACCATTAATTTGTAAGGGATATGTCTTTAAAATGTGATACACTTTATTTAACTGCAATTAATTATGAAAACAAATGAAGTGTAATACATGAATAAAATAATATATGAATGAAGTATAAAAGTATCGCTACCACATTCCCCCTTTGATCATAATTAATCACTCAGGCATAAAACAAACTACATGTCTAATGAAATCAACAACAACAAAAAACTTAAAATGAGTAAAACAAAAACTTTATTTATGCTGCTACAAAAAACTGGTTAACTGATTAATCATAAAAAAACAAAGAAAAGTGTCAATATAAAATGGGTTACATATGTGCTCAATTAAAATAGTAATCACGCAAAAAGTACATAAAAATGTAGTAAAGCTAAGCGTAATGTTAATGAAATGAAGAGTCATGCAGTATAACATGGTGGATCAAAGTCATCTGGATATGGGATCCAGACTGGCTAACAGATAACGATCACTAGTTAACGTTCACACCAAAGTTCACACTTTTAGTAACGCTCTTACACAGAGTCATTTGGTTCCTTTTTCACAAAAAGTCTTCTTCTACTTTCATGAACATATGGCGATTACAGTTCCTAGGAATGCCGAAAAGATATTTCCAGGTGAAGCCAAACATCAGTTAATGGAGCAATGTTAGCGCTGGTAGATGTAGGAGGCGGGGTTTCCTGCCCTCCTGATGATGTTGAAGGAGGTGGGGTTTCCTGCCCTCCCGACGATGTTGCAGGAGGCAGGGTTCTCTGCCCTCCCGATGATGCTGCAGGAGGTGGGGTTCCCTGCCCTGGGTGTGCTGGGTGTGATAACAATGTGTCTCTCTCTGCTACTTTAACAGCCATCTATGTGGTCAGGAGAACTTGCCATGAGCCCAGCCCTCTTGGTTCCTTCCAGGTCTTTCTCTTGTAGCTCTTAACAACCACCCAATCTCCCTCCTGCAGGCTGTAATTAGCCGCTGGAGCCTCTCTAAGCAATGCTGCTTTCACCTGTGAATGCACAGACCTTTGCACAATTCAGATATATATGCAATAATTTTGTCTACAACATTCTGTAGGGATCCATCCTCAGGAGCCCTGTAAGGAAAAAGCTCAGGTATCTTCATTGGCATTTCATTCAGCACTTCATGAGGACTCAGACCTGTGTGACGGTTAGGCCGTTCACGTATATACATTAACACAATTGGCAGAGCCTGTACCCGGTTCATTCCTGTCTCTGCCATTACCTTGGACAATTTCTGCTTAATTGTCTTATTCAGCTTATCCACTGCACCCCCACTTTTTCGGTGGTAAGCGCAATTAGTTCTTAAATCCATTTGTATTGCTATGGTTAAATGAAAAATTAGCTTGGCCCTCAGCCAAAATGCAAAACGATCAAAGCAAAATGATCAGAAGCCTGAGCAGACAAAGAACTTGGTAAATGAAACGATTCCACCAGACCAGTAGTAGAAACAGTTGCCTATGATATAGAGGGAGTTCCATCAGAAAGCCTCAGACATGAGCCATCAACAAAGAAAATACAGGCAGGATTTGTGTCAGATATGTCAGTCAGGTCAGGTGTGAGTTTTGTAATTGTGTCCAACACAATAAGTCATGTGGCACACATTCAGTCTCATTAGGTAACAGAGTTTCTGGATTGTACATTGTGCAGTACACAATGTCAGAAGTGGGTTGTGAAATCTCAGCATAATCTTTGATCCTTGCATGACAGTAGTGTAATTTACCTAATGAAGTCATGACTTGTGCGTTAGTAACAGGTTTAAGCATGGAGAGGAAATTTGTGACTGATCAATAGAGCGTCTTTGTTCTGAATTAAATGTTAAATAAATATTTAACTGAACTTTGAAAGTTGCAGCTTGTCAGGTGAATGCTTCAGCAAGGAAACAGAACAGTGCCAGTGTATCTGTTTCACATGCCTCCCAGGATTCAGAAACTATCAATATGCCATCAATGTGAAGAATTATGGTGCTACTGCATGGAAGTACAAAGGTCTCTAAGTTATGACCAAGTTCAACATAAAACAAACAGGGAGTGTCTGTATACATAACAGCCCATGTGTATTGTTTACCTTTGAAGGTACATCGAAACCAGTATTTCAAATCAGAGTGGACTGGTATGCTAAAATATGCATTGGACAAATCAATAACAGAAATACAAGACAAATTTGGTGGGATACCCGATAAAATAGTTGATGGATTTGAAAGTATGGCAGCTGTCTGGTGTACTGCTGAGTTAACAGCACTTAGGTCTTGCAGCATACGCCAGGTACCATTACATTTTTTAACTACTAAGAGTGGAGAACTGATGTACATTCATTTACAGCGTGGTGACTGCGGTACACACTAGCTACTCTAAACAAGAGAGAATCTGGTTGACATGCTGAAAATGAAAAAGTGCAGTGCAAAAACTCAGGGCATTCACTGCTTGAATAATATGGATTGGTATGAACCTCTGTAGACAGATGAAATCACAATGCCACATGAGCAGAAATAATAATGAGAAGCACTCACCATTTCTGGAAACAGGCCAACGGGGACAGACTGAGCTTTAAAGCCAGCCTCAGACATTTTGAGAGTGATCACAAAATGACATAGTAAATTTCAGCCCAGCAAATTAATTGGGCATGTTTTTGAAATCAAAAAGCTATGTTGAAAGGTCCTATTACACAATTTGGTAGCCAATGTAACACTGTATTCAATGACTGGCAAACCTGAAACTCCAACTGTGAGGATGGAATCTAAAGACATTGGACATTAGGTAAGCGTAATAGTGGAATGCATAATAGTGGAGCATGTCGCTCCAGTATCAACCAAAAATGACAACTTCTTCCCTGTGACAACCAACTCAATACATGGATTTTAAATTAAGCCTAAGCAAAGTTTGTCTTACCTTCCATAATGCCTTATCCTATTCCTGATCATTTCTCAGGTTACTGACCATGAATGAAGTCTGCTGATGTGATGTATATTCTCCTTGTGTGAGCTCTGGACAATTTCTAGACCAGTGACCTAACTGGTCACAGATGAAGCATTCCCCATTATTCATGGGGAGACCTCTACCTCTCAGCCACCACATTCACAGCATTTAGCTGACACACAAAGCAATTACAATTATGTCCTGAACACAGTTTGACCAGTTGAGGGTTAAGGGTCTTGCTCAGGGGCCCAACAGTGGAAACTTGGCAGTGGTGTGGCTTGAAACAGCAACTTTATGATTACTAGTCAAGTACCTTAACCACTGAGCCATGTTTACATTTTACATTTATGGCATTTGGAAGATGCTTTTTATCCAGAGTGACTTACAAAAGTAATCCACCATTGCCCCATCACACAGGTTGCCAGCTATTATTTGAATTCATTCCAGTTGCCTTTAATCTCAGTACAATTTAATCCACACAGTTTCAACAGAATCAGGCCATGTTCTTTGGGTTAAACATATGGTCCAGGTTAACCAGTTCAGTGTTGTTCTAATTCATGTTGAACTGAGTCAGGTCTTTAACCAGGTTGTTCATCTCTGAAGATTTGAACAGTCGATAGAGATATGTGACTGCCTCCTTGCCTTCCTTGACTTTTGGAAAAGGCAGGAGGGGTGGTTGACAGTGGAATGAAGGGATGTTTTGGGTCTGAGACTGGTGACCACGTTGAAGACTCATTATCTCTGTTCCAGTGCGGTGAAGGTCCGGCCTCTACCATACCAAGGTGCACTCCATTACAAAGACTGAAATGGAGGACCTCTCACACACACATAGCCAGAGCATGGACTTTCATAATACTTATTACAGATTAATTATGAACAAAAATAACGTGTAATACATGAGTAAAATAATATATGAATGAAATATTAAGTATCACTACCACAACTGCAGTAGAGCTTGCCTAGGCCTGACTCATGGTAAAGATAGGTCATCCTTTTTTAAATGGAAAGCCAATGAGATGCAACTGACATGAACTGTAGGGCATGAATATTCCACTAAATGAGAATTCTAGAGCAGCCGGTTAAATTAAAGTTTAATAAATAATTGAAGGCCCTGGGTCAAAGGAAAAACACAGCGCTGACCTTGTTGTGGTGGTACCAGCATCTGCTCTGTGGCCCTCGTAATTTCTTCCTTCTGACCATTTTTTTTCTTGCGGGAACGTTTATGCAGAATCTATGCAAAGAACACTTGTTTTTTGTCATAGCTGTGCCTCTACACACTTGCTTTTTGTCATGGTTTGAATGGAGGCAATGACTAACAACAGAAGAACATTTTACTAACTATAATACATTTCAGAGCCGTTCTTATTAAATCTAAAGCATCCACAGGACTAATGAGCTCAAGAGATTCAGGCTTAGGTAAAAGAAATCATGTTTGGAACACTAATCACGTATTTACAGTTCTGTCTGTACTGTGATTGGTCAAGAGAAATAGCTGAAATAGCACCTGAGTACTGGGCAGATTTTTTTTTTTTCAAGTACAAAGTGTGTGTGTGTGCTTGTGTGTGTGTGTGTGTGTCTGTGTGCCTGTGTGTGCATTTGAGCAAGCCAGCACACACTGCATATGGACATGTGCACAGAGGCAATGAGAGAGAGAGAAAGAGAGAGAGAGAAAGCAGAGAAAGCTTGAAAGAGGAATTTTCCTCTGCAGTGGGTTTGACGTGTACCTTTTAATCAGCAGTGATTTAATAGTTGTTTAGATCTTTGCCTCCTATCCCCGACCCCTCCCCGCCCCGATCTCACGTCTAGGGATTGCTGCGTCACCGCTCTTCACCTCGCCTGTTTGGGCAGTGTGTCATGGAGCAGCCGTGAGCAACACGAGCGTGAAAATTTTCCCCATTTATTCTGGCCCTTCGTGACACAGGCATCTTTCCCCCTTTTTTGCACATGCGCGTTCAGATGCGTACGCTTCCTGCTCAAGATAACTGAGTTTGTGAGCGAAACCATGCTTTAACTGATGTGCTTGTGCTTGGTCGGCTCCTGACAGCAGTGGCAGTGATAACAAGGATTGTAGCACAACAAGGCAAAGTGTGCAAGGAACTTGGAAGCTCACCTTCACACCATGACCAGAATCCAGGTCTTCAGTTATGGCTACATGCCAATGCACTCTCATACGCATTTGTTTAGCACTGTTTATTACAGAGTACTGACATAACAGCTTGTCTGTGTGTGTATGAATTACACTAATAACTCCGGGCCTGCTGAGCCCGGAGTTAAGTCTGCTGAGAAGTAGTGTTGAACTAACAGGACTTTTTAAGTAAAGAGTCTGGTTCAAGATATAAGACTCAGGAAAACAGAACTGAATAAGACTCAGAATAGGAAAAACAGAACCACTTTAAGAGGCTTTAAGAGGCATGAAAGGCACACTGGGAGTTGTAGTTCCAATTCTAATGTGCATTAGCATAGACTGCTTCTTTCTTGCTCATAAGAAGCATTGGAAGATATACATAAGCCAGAGCATATTACATAAGAAAGAGGGGGGAACAGTAGCAAAACAGCAGGCTGTCAGACACAGCCAAAAAATAAATGAAGTGCCCATTGCTAGACACTGACAGCAGGGTAAAGTGGAGTAAGGTGGCTATTAGCTATAGCTGGGCCTGTGTATATGTGTGCATGTTACAACAGACTCCCACCCAGCCTGACTCACCAAACAGAAACATCATCGCCCTCATCCTTTATTTATACTTGACTTCAGAACGGTGACTCACAAATGTTGCTCCTACTCCTGGAGAAATGGAGGCGTGCTTGTTGTGGAGGAGAGAACTTTTGATGAATGTCTTGAGCACTAGCAATAATGAAAATCAAAGTCTAGTGTGTGTGTGTGTGTGTGTGTGTGTGTGTGTGTGTGTGTGTGTGTGTGTGTGTGTGTGTGTTTAATCTGTCTATACGAATAAAAGTCAGTAAAATACATATGGTGAAGATTTCACAAAGTAACTGCATTTTCTATAGTTACAGATGTAGAGGTAATAAAATTTGATGTGTAGTACACTTTGCTTGCTCAGCTGATGAAGAATTACTGTCCACATATTATTCACATTAAAATATTTAAAAAACAAAATATTACTTTTTGAAAATATTTTCATCATATTTTCAACACACTATGCTCTCTCCAGAAACAGTTGTGGTTCCAAATATAATTAATAGCAGCTTATAGTATATGTCACAGACTGAAAACCCTGGCCCACTAAATAAATGAGTCACCTCTCTCCTACAGCCCGGTTCTCAACACAACATTGATTCCCGGAAGTGAGGAAATCGTGACATCGTCCTTGGGACACAAGACAGGCCCTGTGCCAGGAGCCCTTTTATGTGGACCTGACAGGGTGTACGCTTCAAGGAGGTGACCAGCTGAGTAAATCCTCAGGCGATTGTAACCATACAGTTGTAGTCTGGTGACAGGAAGAATTTGTGTTACTTACACTGGAATACAGTTATATAGAGGGTGGTATTAGTGGGATGCAAATCACTGTCCAAAGAAAAGACTGCTGATAAACTACACAGCAGGACAGGGAGGAACCAGGTCTTGGCCATCATTTACATTTTCAGTATTTGGCAGATGCTCTCATGTAATGTAACATACACATATGGTGTTGATATCACCTTGCTTCACCTACTCTCCCATCTCACGGTAGGCCAACCATCCAGCAGGAGGGACTCGTACACTCTTGCACATACCCACTCACAGCACCTGCACTGGTCTTAATCACCGGCCTATTAATTATACTCACCTGTTCCTAATTTTCCCTGTCCTTATTTAAGCCCACATGTTCCTTACGTCGGCGTTGCACATTGTCAGACTACCGAGCTACCTATCGCTCTTCCTAACGGTGCAAGCCTACGTCTTATTTGTGTCTGTTCTCTTTTTACCACTGCCTTGCTTTTTTGAATCATGGAGAATAAAGACTCCTTTACCCTTGCCTTTATGACACCACATTTCTGTAACTTGTGCTTTAAGTTTTCTTTATATACTAATGATCAATATATCAGTGGTAACCTCTATTTCAGTGATCTGGAGGTGGAGTTTTGAATTCAGCCCTGCTTTTAGTTACATTGTAGCAAAGCAAACCCCCTGTTTGGCCTCTTGCTTAGTGTGTTGGGTGCATGTCATTAAAAATGCAAGCAAATTTATCTTTCCACACCACATATTTCAGATGCATATATATATATATTTATATTCAATTACCTTGTTACACAACAACTGTAGATATGTTATTATATGAAATGGAACCGTACATTCTGTAGATTGTGTACATATATACACAACCATATACATTGTACATTGTGTATATAATCATAATATACATATATTGTACATACATTGTTAATATATTTTGTACATACATAAAATATATATATTTATCTTTGCATATATATATATTTCACATATAGAGAATATCTATATTTCTCTATGCACCCCTGTTTTCTTTTCCTCAGTTTGGACAGAGCACTCTCCACCATTTCACTGCGAGTTATACTGTATATGACTATGTATGTAACGAATAAACGAAACTTGAACTTGAACTTGAGATACCTTCCATGATTCTTTAAAAAAAAATGTTTTTTTAAATGTCTATGTACAGAGTCTCTGTGTTCATACAAAAGCTGTGTGGCAAAGCAAAAGAAAACCTAACAAAGCAATGGCAATCCTCTATCTTGTCACCTTACTAATTTCTGCTTGTAGCTCGACGTAACATGAGGAAAAGACAAAATTAATTGGCGGCCTTCCAGCAAAACTCTTTTCTCATTTACATAAAGTTGAGAAAAGTTCAGTTTTTCAATGCTCTCTTTGTTTGGTTTGATACATGCTCGCTTCCATATTCATCTACACACAACCACTGGTTCTGGGAAAAATTAATGAGAGGCAGGTGAGAAAAACAAGTGAAATTTTAGTGTTGCTACCAGTGATTGTAAATATGCAGGAATCACTTTGCCCTTTTAAAGGCAAGGGAAAAAGGGAAATTTGCTTCTTTGGGGTTGGGTTGGGTTGTGTTTTTCACATTCAGATTGTGGTAAACTTTGTTCTGAGTGTTGTACAGTTTGAGGTGTTCAAAAATGTCTTAAACTTCTTCATTTTTGATTTCGATTGGTCCACAGTGAATGATGTATGCCATTCAGTGTTAAAGTTGACATTTTTTATGGAAAGCCAAAACTAAAGTTTATGCGCAGTTTGACTACTTTGGCTTTCCAAATTTTTAACTTTAACGCGAAGCGCATTGCGCCAGAAGAATATGCTTCAGTCGCTATTCTCGCTACCCCATAGACAATTACATAAAGAAGCACACTTCAGAGAGTTTTCAAAGGCGTTGTGTGAACACCCCTTACCACGATTTTGGAAATGCTCCCACGCAGCTAAAGTGTAAAGAACAATGCTATTTCCTTGATCACATGTGATCATGTGGACCTCCTCAAAACACATTCCACAAAATAAAAGACACGAACAATGGCAAAGAAAAGGAACAAGGGCAAAATGGAATAGTCTTATGTGACAAATTTTAAGATACAATGAACATGGTTCGTGATAGTGCAGTTGACGTATCATCTTCACATAGTTTTAAGGCTACAATGCCACTATGAAACTAGTTATTAGGCAGCAGTCATCAGTGAATTGACTTCAATCAACAATTTCCCGCATCATTATCATAGTTATTATTACATTATAACTACTGTAACCACTGCCCAACATGTAAACCTGCTGATACCTATGAACAAACAGAGTGGTCTCTGGCATGGATTAATTTAATGTAATAATAAAAGAAAGTTGCCATTTTTTTTTGTTTCTATGAAAGCACCATGATCAACACCACTGCATTATTTTTGCGTTCCTTCTGCAGCAGTGTGACTTTCAGCACTACATGAAAAAAAATTGTCATTTCTTTCCTTTAAAAAAAAATCTATTATAAAATACTTCACAGAAAGATTAAGATGAAAAGAAGCCATTAGTTCAGTCACGAAGCTTTCCGGGCAAAAATCAATCACCGCTGCTACGATTCAATTAGTGTGCCCACATCAGCGCATGTGCTAACATAAACCCATGCACACGAATCAGGTCTACATCATAATGTCACCAATGTTTTTGTTCCCACCTTATTGGAACTATGTAAAGTGCCTTCAGTTTTGAATGATTTTAGTATAGATTACACACAGATAGGAGAGCTAATTTTAGAATAGACTACACACAGTTGGACCTTGGTGCAGGACCTTAAAACATGAATTGGAACAGGCCTGACTTTTAGCAAGATTGGCATTTTTTGTAATAATAATTCATGAGTCAACAATCATCCTCCCTATAATAAAGCAACAACAAGTACAAGTTCTATTTATTTGTTTTGCTGTTGTTCCTGAAATTGCATACAATGCAACCACATTACCATTCATTTTCTTAATGTCTGCAGAGTGAACAGATTAACTGTTTATGCATACTGATACTCAACACAATGTTATTATGACAAAAAAAAGAAAACCTCAAAAAAGTACAATGTGCAGCATTTATTTCTGTGTACTTCTATGGGACACAAATAAAGCAGATTTCTTTATACTTACATGGTGTGGTGTATATGTTGTGTGTGTATATGTGTGTGGCTACTTATTAATGTCTAATCATCGATGGCCTATCAAAGGATGCTCGATGGTCCAGCATAATGTCCAACATGGCTCATTTAAGCATCATCAGCAAGCAAATAATAGAACACTGTTCACTAGAAAGCATATAGAGTGTCTGCATCTCCTCCTTTCTAATTTCTTGGCCTTTTCTTCTGTAGTCTCATGTTGCAGTCATAAGTTATACTGATTGGCCTGATTTGGAAATGTTTGTTCCATTTTAATAATAGTGCAAGAATATTCAAGTACTTGTTGGATAACCCATAATATTTCTTTTGGAACCCAGTACAACATTATTAAAATGCTATGTGTTTTTCACATATGGATTCTACCGAAGAGACACTTGGAATTTGCTATTCACCATAGCCTGAGGCTCTGAATAGAAAGACTTGTAATAATGTTTGTATGTGTGTGTGTGTGTGTGTGTGTGTGTGTGTGTGTGTGTGTGTGTACCCATAACACAGTGTTACTGACAAACACATATGCAGTATAGAGGTTTCTGTCTTTTTTTTTGTCTAACAGAAGATAGCTAGTTATTCCTAATGCATTAAAAACTCCTTTTTTTGTCTACAGAGAGCCAGTTGTGCTTTGTCTCCACTCCTCCAAAATGTCATTTGTTAAAATACACGTTAAGTGGAATGCTCCATTAATTTGAACAAAAATGTGTGAACACACACAACACAAATGAATGCTGTCAGTACAGTTGAACCACACAAGCAGTGAACTCATAGTATAAACATGACCTCCTTAGTTTGAAAGGAAGGACTGCTAGATTTTGCCTGCCTGTTTTAATAACGTTTGCCAAGGTAAATGTGACATTTGTTACTGTCTGTTAATGACAGATATTAGAGTTACAGAGTCTGCTTCTCATAATGACAATATAAAGAACTGATTTAATTTATGAGACTGAATGGATGAAAACACATAACTGGTAAGAATGCTGAGAAAATTCCTTGCTGAAGATATTGTTTTTCTGTAAACCAACACAAGACATTTGCAATGTGTCCAGGTCCCATCTGACAGTGTATTACACAAACCAGGCCAGTACATTGTGTGTTCCAGCCAGGTCTTACACAACAATTCCACAGTACACGAATGGATTCAGATGAATAATCCATTCAGATGACTGGATACATGCTGTATAATCCATATAAGTCAGTATGTATCTCTTTAGTAATACTATATATAGAGTAATTAAAACTCTGCCCCTCTTCCAGAGGCCTGGGAGCTTGAGGGTCCTGTGTAGTATCTTGGCTATTCCCAGGACTTCACTCTTCTGGATGGAGATCTCAGATGTTGTTCCTGGAATCTCCTGGAGCCATTTTCCCAGTTTGGGGGTCACAGCCTCTAGTGCTCAGATTACCACAGGAAACACTGTTGCCTTCACCATCCACATCTTTTCCAGCTACTCTCTCACCCCTTGGTATTTTTTGAGCATTTCATGTTTCTTGGTCCTGATGTTGCTATCACTTGAGATTGCCACATATATCACCTCTTCTGCTCTTCGTCCATCACTACTACGTCCGGTTGGTTAGGCATTACCATTTTGTCAATCTAGATCTGGACGTCCCAAAGCATCTTAGCTCAGTCATTCTCCACGACCTTCAGGGGTGTGTTTCACTTAGACCTTGGAACTTCCAGGAACTTCCTGGAACTTCCCCCCTACCCCACCTAGTCCCGGCCCACTACCCCTTTCCACCCTACTCCATACACCTCTCCATTTTTCCTTACATTAAATTTGTTTGCTTCCCTTTATCTTTCCTGCATGTTTTACCCCTGTGACATGTGCTGATGTGGGCACACTAATTGAATCATAGCAGCAGTGATTGATTGTTGTCCCAAAAGCCTCGTGACCAAACTAATGGCTTCTTTTCATCTTAGCCTTTCTGTGAGGTATTTTATAGTAGATTTTTTAAAAAATAAAGAAATGACAATTTTTTTTTCATGTAATGCTTAATGTCAAAACAAAACACTGCTACAGAAGGAACACAAAAACAATGCAGTGGTGTTGAACATGGCGCCTCCATGGAAATACAAAAAAATACTTGCATCTTTCTTTTATTATTACATTAAATTAATCCATGCCAGAGACCATTCTGTCTGTGCATAGGTATCAGGCTAACATGTTGGGCAGTAGTTACAGTAGTTATAATCTAATAACAATTATGATAATGACACAGAAAATTGTTGATTGAAGTCAATTCACTGACCACTGCTGCCTAATAACTAGTTTTATAGTGGCATTGTAGTCACTATGGAAGAGACAATGGAAATGTATTGCCTGAACGGTATCTTCTCAGAACAAATATTTCAAAAGATTATAGTTGTTTTTTTTCAGTATTTATAATATAAATTGTATTACGGTATTTGTAATATAAATTGTACATGTAATACAATATATTGGAAAAATAAAATTAATATGCATACATCATAAATATATTGGACAGGATATGTCATGTTATATTCATTGTTAATGTAACAATATATCTGAATAAATTTCTGTATTGACTTACAGTTGTTCAAAATATCCTGTTTATATGTTTTTAGAATATATGAAAAGTAGAAGTTATAGTAATCATGTTTTCACGTGTTACATTAAAATATTTCCATATTAAATAAAAAGAAATGCTCACATTAAACATATTTTAGTTGGGTAATATGAATTTAGTGTTATGCAAATGATATACGAATATGTTCCAGCTAGCTTCCATTCGTTGTCAGCCATGATCAAAGTTTTGAATGAAAAACCACTTAAACAGAACACAAACCTTCTGTCATGATCAGTCCCTCCTAGTTTCCTTGTTCCGTGTTTTCCCTGTCTTGTGTTTTTTTAGCTCTATGCCATAGTTTCGTTTTCGCCGCCCCCGTTTGATTGCTTACACCTGTCCCTCATTTCTACCTTGTAAAGTTCATGTATTTAAACCCTGTCGTGTGCCCTGGTCTTGGCTGTTCATTGAATGTTTATTTTGTATGTTATGTTCCTTTGTACTCCGTGCCCTTGTGTTTATCCGAGCTTTCGTATTTCTTAGCCCCGAGTTTTCCAAGCCTCTTTTTTTATAGCCTGCTTCCCGTTTGCCTTCGTGTTTTTGTTTGCTAATCATGTGTCCCCGTACTCTCCGCATTGGTAATTTGACCCTGGACCGTTATACCGACTCTGATTCTAGATTTGCCCTGAATAAATCTCGCTCTTCTTTGCAGATACGTCCGTCTCTTTACGGCTCACCGTTACAGAATGAACAACCAAGATCAGGGCACACGACAGGGTTTAAATACATTAACTTAAGACGGTAGAAATAAGGGACAGGTGTAAGGAATCAAACGAGGGGCGGAGAAAACAAAACTATGGCAAGGAACTGAAAAAAACACAAGACAGGGAAAACATGGGACAATATATATACAATATATTGAAAAATAAAATTAATATGCATACATCATCAATATATTGGACAGGATATGTCATGTTATATTCATTGTTAATGTAATGTAACAATATATCAATACATTTCTGTATTGACTTACAGTTGTTCAAAATATCCTGTTTATATGTTTTTAGAATATATGAAAAGTAGAAGTTATAGTAATCATGTTTTCACGTGTTACATTAAAATATTTCCCTATTAAATAATTAAAAAAAAGACTACATGGAAAACATGGAACACAGAAACTGGAAGGGACTGATCATGACACCTTCTCTGTTTTTCTATGAAGAAAGTTATTTTTGGCTTTGGTGCACTTATTTTCTCATGACGCAGTCATTAACAACATGGTCTTGCTGTTCAAATACTGGATATACAGTGGTAGACGTATTCAAGGCTCTAGATTTATGACTAAAATTAAACTGTTATTTCTGGCACTTCCATTCACAATATTTGGAAGTTTTAATTCCTCTATGTGAGTCATCATTGCAAACATCCACTTTATTGCATGTCAAGGTAAGCATGTTTTGTATTCCTATAATACACTAAGCTGCCTTTAGTGAAGTCAGAAAGGTGCCTTATATTAGGAAATGTGTGATGTACACTTACACAGCATGTGGTGACAAGGTCATTATGGTTTCTTTGGTCACTTTGCCTGACTGTTCCCCACTGGAAAAGCAATCTTTTGTTCCTTTAGCAACCTGATGCCATTCTATAGGTCATTAAACATTAAACATGGAACGAAAAGGTCAACATGACTAACAGGAACATCGGATGGGCTTCACATTAACATGTTTAGTATTACAAAAGCTAAGTTCAATCATTTAGCTAATCTCGCTTGTTAGATGATTGTTAGATATTATCCTTCTGCATTTTAATAAAGGCACACGAGTACATTAACACGGGACCATGACACACATGACCATGCATATGACCTGTGTTATGTCTGGAAGAGAACAGAAGTGTGTATTAGCACTGATAGATCTTACAGGATTTTTTTTCTACACCCCAGGCATACTAAGGTGGTCATCAGAACCGACATGTGATTGTTATTTTGTACATGAGCAAAACACACACACACACACACACACACACACACACACACACACACACACACACACACACACACACCTTATCTCAGTCATGGTAGCGATGAGAAAAACCCCTTTCAGTCTATCCACCCTCTCTTTCTCAATTTCTCTTACAACCTTTCATACAAAAACATAAATGTAGATTGTTCCGGGATGGAGTAGCCTGATGAAATCAGGTAGGTGCATGATTCAGTATGGGTAATATTTTGCTTTTTCTCTCTGATTACGCACATCGACACACTGAGACTCAGAGAGAGACAGAAAGAGTCATGATGCTGGCCTGACCACATGCACATGTTCAAGCTGATCAGCTGACATCCAGCTCAAGGCTCTGTTCCAGATCAGAGGAGGAGGCCTGTCCTGTTGGAGGATGCTTCACCCCGTCTCCACTGGCTAGGGACAGAAGAGGACTGAACATGTCAGACCAAGCCCCACAGTGCTGTGTTAGGCATGGCGGCATGCTTCCTTCCATTGAGAGCAGGGCATCTCCAAGGGCATGGATGTTTTACCGAGGGCATGGGTGTTTCTCTGAAGGCATAGCAGTCTCTCAAAAGGCATAGGTGTCTCTCTGAGGGCATAGGTATCTCTCTGAGGTCAGAGTGTGGACACAGCAGAACCACACCAATGCCCACCATAGGGTTTTCATAAGAGGCAACTTGACTTTGCTATTATCCAATGCACAGTACAAGCAATGATAATGCAGGCCATGTTAAGCAGGACTGAAAAATATGCGTGACCATGTATTTGTCTAAATATGCAAGCGTGTTGCAAGCAGCAATAATAGCAGTTGAATTTTGTTTAACCTAAAAGTTGTAAATGAACTCTCTTTGACTAATGTGTAGATATGTTTATGTCAAACCACACAGGTGTTGTCATGCAGAGAGCATGCTCCTCAGACAGAACAGTACCAAAACAATTGCTTGAGTGTAAACACATGTAGGCACAAAGGGAAGGTCAATACACATGGAATCCTCTGACTGTTCATGTTATATCGGCACGTCCCACGTGTGTGTACAGGCGTGTATGTTTGTGTATGAAGCTTTTGTCGCCTGTAAATCCTCCACTCTCACTGCCAGACACATTCTCTGATGGCTTATGAAAATGTAAACCTATAATGCTGACAGAGCGCGTTCCTGTAGCCTCCATTAAGGGGTATTCATCCACTGGTTGATAACAACACATGAGAGGCCAGGCAAGGTCTGACTACACAATCTACCTCTGTCTCTTGATAATTACATATTTACGCTGGGGGAGGAAAAATAACCAGTGTGGGTACTTATTAATGTCTAATAATCGATGGCCTATCAGAGCAGGCTTGATAGTCCGGTATAATGCCCGACATGGCTCAGTTAAGCATCAGAGCAAAGCAAATAATGGAACACTGTTTGTTCACTAGAAAGCATTCTGTGTGTGTGTGTGTGTGTGTGTGTGTGTGTGTGTGTGTGTGTGTGTGTGCGCGTGCGCACACGCACATGAATAGGCTGGGGTTTTGTTATTCATATGGGTTTGTTAGTCCATGTGAACTATTAGCAAATATATTGCTAATACAATTTGTACCAGGAGGTAAGAAAAGTCTGACACAAAAATTTGTGTTGGGTTGAAAAATGACGAAGTTAAATAATTAACAAAGCTATTTGTATTGCGGAGCCAAATTTGTAACCAAGGTATTTGTATTGCATGATCCTGCCATGCAAATACTTACACAAAAACATGACTGTTGATATGTTCAAAGAAAGAAAAGCTTAATCTGTTACAGGTCAAACTATAATGGAGGGATGAAATAGAAAACAACAGGACAATGACATGTATGACATGCAGTCTTCAGCACCAATTTCTTGTTTTTCCAAGTTTGCTGTCTTTTGTTTGAAAACTCAAACAATATCAAAATCAGCATGTTTGTGTGTGACGAATCTGAGATAATGACTAGACAGGACAAAAACAACCAGGTCGGAAGGTAAGCCAAGACAATGTTATGACAGTGTTGTTGAGCCTTGCTGGAAAATGTCAGGAGCAAGAATGCATTACCATATAAATTGAAGTATAGTGCAATGGTGGGTAAGGGATGTAAAAGCAAGAAGAAATATATGAAAAGCAAATGAGCAATCCTTCCAGATCCTCAGAGATGCCCCAGAACATCTGGTGCTTTTCTGGTGCTTGAACATTCTGACATTGTGAGCAGCTTGGAAGCAAGATGGAATTAGAAAAAAACCAAACTGTGACAGACACAGGCGTGCATGTAGTCAGTGGCTTCTGGGAAATTCTGTGACCATGGCTTTGAAATGCCTGAAAAATGGTGTATTTGTGAAGAATAAGAAGGATGAGAGAGAAGAAATGAAAACAATCAAAATGGTTCTGCCCCAACATCTCATGATAGCTCTTTTGCAGTCTTGTTAGCCTTGAGAGCCATAGATGTTGCTTCTAGCAGTAAATGGAATGCAGTGATGAAAAACTGCCCTCCCTTTCTTTCTCACAGAGGAGTTATTATGTTTTTGCCCTCTCTGTGGTTTCTTCGCTGAAGAGGATGGTGTCATACATGCGAGCCAGGAGCCAGGCACAGTGAAGGAGTCCAAAGCCTGGTGTATCAGTGCAATATCTGTTCAATGTGACCAGTCGAGGTACACGGTATAAACATTGAAAAACATTTAAGTTTCAAGTTTCAAGTTTGGTTTATTCGTCACATACATAGTCATACACAGTATAACCTGCAGTGAAATGGTGGAGAGTGCTCTGTCCAAACTGAGGAAAAGAAAACAGGGGTGCATAGAGAAAAATATATATATGCAAGATAAATATATATATTCTATGTATGTACAAAATATATTAACAATGTATGTACAATATATGTATATTATGATTATATACACAATGTACAATGTATATGGTTGGGTATATATGTACACAATCTACAGAATGTACAGATCCATTTTGTATAGTAACATATCAACAGTTGTTGTGTAACAAGGTAATTGAGTATAAATCTATATATACAGATGTACAGATATACAGTTATGTTACATGGTGGTGGTGGTCCCCACAGTTTATCAGTTTCCCTGATTCAGGGCCCGAATGGCCTGTGGGAAGAAGCTCCTCTTCAGCCTCTCTGTCTTGGTCTTCAGGGCACGAAAGCGCCTCCCTGACCTCAACAGAGAGAAGAGTCTATTGTTGGGATGGGTGAGGTCCTTCACAATTTTCCTGGCCTTGGTCTGGCACCGCTTGTAGTAGATGGTCTGCAGGTCAGGAAGTTCCGTGTGAGTGATGCGCTCTGCTGAATGCACTACCCTTTGGAGTGCTTGTCTGTCCTGCTTGGTGCTATTCCCAAACCAGACTGTGATGTTCCCCGTGAGGATGCTCTCGATAGTGCAGGTGTAGAAGTTCCGCAGTACTTTGGAGGGCAGTCTGAAGTCTCTTAGGCGTCTGAGGTGGTAAAGACGCTGACGAGCCTTCTTTGCCAGGGAGTTGGTATGGCGGGACCAGGACAGGTCCTGCGAGATGTGAACACCAAGGTACCTGAAACTATCTACTCTCTCCACCGTGGTTCCACTGATCCTCACAGGTTGGTAGTGCCGCTCCTGCTTCTTGCTGCAATCCACGATCAGCTCCTTTGTCTTACTGACGTTTAGGAGGAGATTATTTTCCTGGCACCAGTTTTCCAGGTGTTTAATCTCCTCCAGGTAGGGACTCTCGTCGTTGTCCGAGATCAGACCCATGACAACGGTGTCGTCAGCAAACTTGACAATGATGGTGGAGCTGGAAGTGGCTGTGCAGTCGTAGGTGTACAGTGAGTAGAGCAGGGGGCTTAGGACACAACCCTGAGGAGCTCCAGTGCTGAGGGTGAGGGTGGATGAGGCGCAGTTGCCCACTCGTACTGATTGTGGTCTGTCTGTTAGGAAGTTGGAGATCCAGTCGCACAGGGATGTATGCAGTCCTAGATCCCCCAACTTAGTAGTGTTTTTTTTTTTACAAATGTATTACATTAAATAACCAAATATAGCAAAAATTGGAAAGTACTTAACTTCAGTGTAAGAACTGAAAAATAAGTTGTTTTTATAACTTTAGTTTATAGCCACTTCTTATAGCTGTGACAGCATCGTTCCAGTCCACTAGCCTTTCCCCGCCCAGACTGAGGTCCCAGTCACCGGAGTACTGATAAGCTACACCTGTCTCTCATTCCAGTCACCCATATAATATCCCAGTTTCTCACCTCGAACTTGCAAAGTATTGTATCCCTATGCGCATACTGAGCGTTTCTTTATTCCTTTTGATTCCCCGGCTTTTGACCTCTGCTTCCTCCTCAGACTACGCCTTGTTCCTAGCCCCTTGGATTATTCGTACCTACGGACCTTGCAGTGAGAACGGTAACCTCGAGTCTCCTCGTTCGGAGGACGCACTGCGTTGACGACTGCTGCTCATATCCACCACATACCCAATCCTGTCAGTGCCAATAAACTTGTGCTATTGGATCCTCACTTATCTGTGTCTGGGAGTTCGTTACAATAGCCTACTCCGTAATAGTATCTACATAACTGTACTCCATAGTAAAACAGGTACAAAGTGGTACACAATATTTTTGGGGGTGTATAGAAGAAAGAGTTTGTTGGGCCTTGATGGAATTCTACATGCAAATATGTATAAAGAGATGACGAGTGACATTTTCTCAACTGTCATTCTTTGAATGGACATTTTTCAAACATGTTAGAATTAAATTATTAGTTTAATTATTAGTTTTTCCTGTACCACTGCTTGAAGACAGTGTCTTCTAAAAACTGGCAGTAGATTTGGGAGTTGATTTTGAATCCATCTTCAATCAAAAAAGGTCCAGCTAGCTCATCTTTAATAATACCAGCCCATAGCAGTACCCCACCTCCACTTTGCTGGCGTCTGAGTCGAATTAGAGCTCTGTGCCCGTTACTGATCCAGCCATGGGCCCGTCCACCTGGTCCATCAAGAGTCTATCTCATCTCATCAGTCCATAAAATCTGTCTTCAGTTATATCTTGGCCCAGACTTGATATTTCACCTTGGGGCTTGTTCAGTGGTGGTCAGATTTAAGCCTTCCTTACCATGGCCATGTCTCTGAGTACTAAACACCTTGTACTTCTGGGCACTCCAGGTAGACTGCAGTTCTGGAATATGAGAGCACTGGAGGATAATAGGTTCCTGGTTACTTCACACTTGATTCTTCACAAATCTTTGGCAGTTATTTTGGGTGTTTTTTCTCTCAAAATTTTTCTCTCAACATGCGGCTCTGTTGACTATTTGCAACAAAACATTTGATGGTTCTGTGATCACGCCCCAATATCTTAGCAATTTTAAGAGTGCTGCATCCCTCTGAAAGACTTTTCAGAATTTTGACTTTTTTCAGAGCCAGTTATACCTCTTTTTTGGCCCATTTGCCCAGAGGAAAAGAAGCTACCTAATAATTATGCACATCTTGATATAGGGTCTTGATCTCCTTAGGCCACACCCTCCCTCATTACACAAATACAAATTCACCTGATATGCATAAATACAACAATCATTTAAGTTTATACAGCTTGGAGTTGGAAAATCTGCATAAATATGATGATATGGTCAAAATATACTCTTGCCTAATAATTGTGCACCCAGTGAGTGTGTGTGTGTGTCTATGTATATATAAAATCTGACTCACACAAGGAGTGATGCAGGAAAAATGAATCTCTCATGTATTGGAGATGGAAACAAAGCTGTAATTAAGCTTGACTGAAGGCCAGGAAATCATGAGGGAGAAAAAAAAAAGATTTTACATAACTTCGGAGCTCACGGCAAAGAGAGCAAGAGCAAGAAGAGAATGGCCTGTTCTTTCCATGTCTGTATAAGTGGAGGGAGGTTCTGTTGATATGTTGTTGAGTAGTGCATCTTGTTCCTCTGATTTCTTACATACTCCTGTTTACATGTCTTAATACATGACCAGCTATGCCAACTGTGACGGCTGTGACCTGAACAGGCACACACTCATATACATCAGAGAACTGAAGCAGATCAACCGGCAGAAGCAATTCTGAAGAAGAAGCAGGTTTGTGGACAGCTGCAAAAAGCCCCAAGACTGGGTCACCCTGAAAATGATTTCGCTGAAGCATACACCTTCCAATTTGCCATTTTGGGGGATTCTGAAAGAGTGGAAAACTGATGTCAACATAATACTATGGAAAGCATGAAAGAGAAACATACAATGCAAAGAAAATACAATGATGTGATCTAACAACCAAGTAAGCAGCTGAAATATCCAAATGGCTGGACTGTCCCCGGGCTAGGTGGATGCTATTGAGGAGGGGCTGGTAAATCTGCAGGATTTTGTCCCAGTAAACTAGGAGCACAGCTGATATACAACGAATTGGTTGTTTGGAGCCTGACACTGACTATATATATTTGTACCCACATCGGACCTGGTCTATTCCCTCCTGTCTGCTGTTCCCACAGCACAATGGGATCCAAATGCATTACCAAGAGATGAAAGACTTAGCCCTGGGTTTGTAAACTGCTGGAAACTCTTCTTTTAACAGAAGTCCTTCTTCAGAGTTAAAGGTGTATCTTTATGCTCCATTTTTACTCCATCTCATAACAGCACTTGTCCAGCATGATGCCCAACTATCATACCTTACTTATCCTTACACACAGATCGGGCTGCTTCTCTCAGGTCTGACTGCAATGACCATGGGAGGTTCAGCAGTACTCTGTCACAACTCCCATGCCTCTCTCCAACACCCCAGCCCTGTTCCACTGTAGGGAGATTTAAGGACATGTCACAAGAAGAGAACAATTATTAAGAAAACACTCCACTGGTCAGCAGAAAATTTTGTCTGGGAAGAAAACCATGGAACAGTGTGGACTGAACATGTCACAATACACTGTGTTAGTTTCTTTAAGAAGTTCCAAAACCACACCAAGACCGAAACGACCAAAGTAGATATTCCAATGGCACTTTCCAGATAGGGAGTTTATAATTCATACATCTGTGCTATGGCAGAACATTTCAGCAAGGTGGTGGACAAATCTTCAGAACTCTGGTACCACTAACCCCCTTTTAATAAATAAAAATGTTAGATTGTTAACAAAATCCAAATAAATAAATAAATGATAATAATAATAATAATAATAATAATAATAATAATAATAATAATAATAATAAGGAAACGCTAAAACAAAGAAACGTCACAGTGTTGGACATGGGAAACATTTAGCTGACACCACCGCGCCACATGCTTATGACGCAAAAAAATATGCGTCAGATATTAGTCACACAAATATGGCGACTACTGTATCGGTAGTAGAAGAGGTAGAAGATTACTCATTTTTACCTCTTATACACGATATTATCAAAGGGTAAGTAGGGTTTACTTTAAAGATATATGCACTTATATGATAAGCAGTCTGTATTAATCAAAAACGATCATGTATGGAACTTGTTTTCGTAAACCAATTGTTTCTTGGCAAGTTAGCTAACCAGCTAGCTAGGCCTGGCTAACCAGTTAATAACCGGGCAAATGATAACTAACGCTAAGCTAACCTAGATAGCTAAATATCTAGTGTGATGGCGATATCTTCTGTCTTAAATCTTGCGTCTGTATCTGAAAAAAAAATGCTTTGTTGACTGCAGTCAATATTTATTTGTATAATTCATAAGGTAGCTATCGTTAACTAGCTATATTTTAGTTATTTCTTGTCGTTCGCTATAGTGTTTTCGTGTGGCGTCCGTTTGTGTTAATACTAGCTAACATTGGTTCTGCGTCAATAGCATGGACAAAGACAGTCAGGATGTCCACCAGGAATTAAACAAGTTGAGGACAAGGATTCAAGACGCACGCGAGCAGATTTTAGCTATGCCCGGCATCGACGTGAGTCCCGAGGTACAGCAGCACGAGCTCTGCACTCTGAGGGATCAGGTCCGCACAAAGAATCAGCTGTTGCAGAAGTACAAGGGCTTGTGCATGTTCGACATTCCCAAACCTTCCTGATTAAGGTGACCGGAGCCTGTTGCGTAAAAAGGACGAAAAGTGCAGGTGGATAATTTATTAAAGAAAAAAAACGATTGTCTGCAAAGGATTTATTCGACTAAGCCACAACTCTGAAAAGGAATCAGTCCTTATTGGTGCCAGTGAGACTGCATTATTTATTCATCTACGTTTGCAATTTTTGCGAATGTTGGACCTAGCTGCGCTGTCATTAAATTAGTCAAAAATAACTGAATTTATATACTGAACTCTGTCTAATAAACTATTATAAATGTGTAAACATGTCGATCTGTATTTTGAGTTGTAGCATGCACTGTATGGTCAAAAGTATGGACACAGTTAAGTGACTGCCATTACAAAAATACAAGCTTTGGTGGAAACTACATGGTTATTTGCCATAAATGGATTGTTTACAATAGATCTGTTATGTCTTTATACAGTTCTGTATTCATTGAATGTGCAGCCAGTCGTATAGAAGCTAATGTTATGCAATCATAAGAATTCTTGGAGGCTGTTGTCTGCAGTAAATGAGTCTATCCATCTGTCCCAATGACTTACGGGGATGGGAAGCTTTAAGGTTTACTTTTATAGTCTAATCAAATTGTGCATGGAAAGTTCCCTTATAGGCTACAGTTTCTTTTTGTGGCATAAGGGGAAGTTCACTTATTATAATAGGCTATGGTTTCTTTGTGACATTCTGTACATGATGAATAAACTGAATCTGGCTACGATAAAGTTATGATGTTTATCACATTTTCACGGACTATTCTATGTGCGATAAATCGATGTCGGATACACGGAGTTCAGTTTGCTTTGTGATGTGGTTACTAAGTGACTAGTTTAAATGGAAGACGGGCGCGCTACATTGTTCCTATCCATCCCACACTCATCAACTAGATCGAAGAGCAAAAATGAATAGGCTTATTTGACAATTTATTTATAATATCCTGTTATTTGCAAAAATGTACAATGACATAGAATAATAAATATACATTCACAATAAAAATGTTAGAAAACAACATTCAAGTATTTGGTATAAAGTATAACAAAATGTAAACAACAGTAATCTATTTTTAACATTGCAGCCCCACACGCTCGGCATGTGCTTTCACCCCCAAAAAAGTAAAAAATAAAATGCAGATGAAACAAGCTATTTTTTTTACGCTGTTTGTTGAGTAGCACAAGTAATTAAGCCACGTTACAGAGCGCTCTGACTGAGCAGAACAAAGGGACATTCTGTGAACAGCTCGTGGGCATAACACGCGCTTTCGCGTCGCGAAGTGACGGTTCAAGCCCATGACATTTCCACCCGTGCTCAAACGCTACTCTCGGCGTCACCGCACGGAGTGAAGGGCATAACAACCGTGTGCACGTCCGTCCGCCTGTGGCTCAACTGTTTCATCTCGAGAAGGAAACATCACAATTTCGTCGGGTCAGTCTTAGCTAATAACGCATCTCTCTTTATCTTTGCCCTGGCTGCCCCCGACCGCCTTCTCTTTTATGTACATCAAGTCACTGTGCACACTGGGGCGGCGCGCAAAAGGTGCCACGATTCCATACGCGTCGCCGTCTTTAAGCTTCTTGTTTTTGAAAGACTTTCTGTGCAACATGTCACAGTACTGCACCGAGACCTTACGGTGGAGGTCCGGACTCATCTCGTTCGGTAGTTTTGCCATGGTGAAGAGTCTCTGAAACATCAGGTCAACATTAGTGTTACGCTTGGCCGAGATCTCAAAATATGCGCACTGCTCGTCTCCCGCCACGAGCTGCTCAATCTCCTCGCGCTGGACTTCTCGGTAAAACTCGCGGTCGCCTTTGTTGCCGCAAATCACGAGCGGCACGTCAATGTTTTCCTTGGTTTTGTTTTTAAGGCAGGACTTGGTCTCGTATATCTGACGCTTCAGGCGCTGCACTTCTTGAAAAGACTCTCTGTTGTCCACGCTGAAAACCAGGACAAAGACGTCACCTGCGGAGAACGAAAGCGCACAAACATAAGTACAGGTCCAGTAGCCCCATTCGCAATCTCAAAAGTTACTTTAAATATCTTTGTATTTTTACGCAGACGTGCGCTCTCTTCCAGACTATCAGGATACATAAGGGGTATAAATGAACTTCAAACTACAGCATTGCGTTTTCCATGTGTTCTGTTAGATATTAATAAAAGTTCATTTACCTGTAAGTATGGACAGTCTTCTCATAGCAGGGAATGGATGATTCCCTGAAGTGTCCAAAATGTCCAGTTGGTACACATCACCCCTGATGCTGTACAGCTTTCTGTGAAAGTCCTCGATCGTCGGCGTGTATTGATCATCAAATCTACCGTTCAGGAAACGGGATACTATAGACGATTTTCCAACTTTGGTGGATCCCAGAATCACCATTCTATAACAGTTTTTCGCAGGTATGTCAAAGTCATTCTCCGGAGGTGACATTTTCTTAATCATGGCTTAGGGTCTTCTGTAGTTTCACAAACACGCGAAGCCAGGAATTACTGTGTATCCTTTCGCGTTGGAAAGGATGAAATGTGCTTCTAACTCCAGTGGTGAGGGTCGGTTATTTAAAGGTCTTCAGGACTCCTCCTCCCAAAGGCGTCATTACGGCTCTTGGCTGAGATGTAACGGGTAGCGTAGCGTATGATGCGTCATTCCGCAAAGATCAAGCTAAGACAAGTGCTTTACTTTGCGGTGACAGTGAAACACTGGAAACTCTCGCCCGGTTAATAAGAGCTGCTGAAAAAGATGCAGATACACACATTGCGCGCCTGAAAAGGTGGTTATGGCAAAATTCGAATTCTTTATAATAAATATTTCAAAAGAACACAACCTAATTTAACAGGATTTGCATTCTATTCTGCAGTTTGATGGATCTTTACATAAATGGAATATCACGAAATGGAGTGTTACTCTTATTTTTGAAGAAAGTAGTTCTTCTGCAACTTCTTCCTGTAGGAGGAACTAAATCGAACTAAATCACTCACCTAAACAAACCAATTAAACTAAAGATAGAAATTAATTCCCCCTTTTCGGCAGTGACAGAATTTAGCCCTGAATTTGCTTAGCTGTTTTTTTAAATGATCTGAGTAATATGACATTTCCTCCATGATAAGGCTGTTCTGATGGATTTAGTGCTCTTCGCGGTGGAAGAAGTGCTTTACTTCTCCTTTGCGCACCGCGCAAAAACTGTTTGACCTGTCTATACCGCAAGAGGGTGCATATTTGTCAATTTGAGTACGTAAGGTTTTCTAGTCGAACGATCAGTAAAACAATTTGAAAAGTAAAATCGAGGATCATTTAACTAACTTATTATAAAATTATTTTCTTTTAAATAAATTAGTCTGCGGCTCCCACAAGCAAACCTCAAAACTTGATTATGATATTCCAGCCCACCCCTCACCAGTGATTTTCTTCCTTACTTTATCTTATTTTTTATTATACCTGAAATGTAGTCACAAGCAGCACAAATGAACATGACACATATAGGCAATGCATTAGAGCTTTAATGACATACAGGGGAAAACCATCAAATAAGAACTTGCATTGTATTCACAGGAAAAGTCAATATGAGTGTGGCAGATTGCACCCAAGTAAAGAAACACTCTCATGGATTACAAGGTGTCCTCACATATTGCTTACATACACAATGTATAAAGAAGGGGAAAATAATGGTAGTTTCGGCCTAAGCCAAAGCACGTTGCACATTGGGCTTACTTCATCATAAGACATATGTTAAGATTACATAATTAAAACAAGGTTTTCACTAAACTCTAATTACAGACATAGGCTAAAGTACGCCTAGGAGAGATTACTTCTGTAAAAGCAAACAATAACGCAACCTCTAGTTTGATAACACGTAGACTACCTCATTATAGAGGGAACCCTAAGAGATGACGATGTCATTTCACTAGTCAATTTCACAGTAAAGTTTGTGCGGCAAGCTCACCGCCAACCTGCCTGAACAGTGCAGGTCACGGATGTGGGAACAGCTTTTTCATAGCCAAAGATACAGGCTGGTTGAAAGAGTACACGTAAGGGAGAGCGGGATAGCAAGCAAGGAATGGCAGTGAGGTATGTTGGAGAGGAGAGGCATCAACTGGAGACAGAGAGAGGGCGAGAGCTACCGCACAAAGCATGCGTTATAGCTGTGAATAAAGAAAGGCCAGGCATAAACGAGCGCACACACTGAGCCAGTTGTCAGCCAGTCAGCGTGAAGGAAGTCTAGCTGAGCCTTCCCTAAACTACCGGTTTAATCACAGCGACATCAGCACAGTTGCTCCTTTCTTACTTATGGACATGTACATAAAACTCTACTTCAATATAATAGCACTTTTTTTGTGGAAAAGTGTAGCCTATTCTATGTGAAAACCTCGCAACCATTCTACAAGCCACCAACATAGGTCTGAACAGGCAAGAGAGAGGACACTCAAGCCCATTCAGTCCTCCTGTTCTCCGATACTAAGAAGCGAAGGGATAACACGAGTGTGCTCTATGCAATTAATTGTCAAGTACTGAAGCACAGTCCTATAGTTCCCTAGTAACTAAGGTAGAATTTCTTGGTGAGACTACTGTAATGCACTTTGCACTAAAAGAAAGAGAGAGAGGAAAACTGGTGCAAAATTTCCTACTTACCTGAATTGGGTAAAGCAAACAGTACATCTATCTATCCTATTATCTTTTCATTGACCTCCAGAGTAATTTACAGATGTTAAAATAATTTTATTTGCTTTTAGAAAACATTTTGGCCCTGCACTTGTGCCATGACTGACTGAATATGTATTAGAACATAAAATAAGTCCTCAGGGTGCCTTGTCTTATAGAGAACTTATAGTCACTGGAAATTGTTATAGTGTTATAAGTATGCGAGTGAGATCCAGGACCACTTCAGCGAGGTTAGCTCTTGCAGATTGGAGTGGTGTTCTTCAAACACTTTAGCTTACACATTCTCTGGACAGGTGACCACTATGCTTGGTTTATATGCATTTCCACAGGTGTAACATAAGTTACACTTCAATATTTCCTTCCAATATTTGTAGTCTAATACCTTGAATCTGATGTGCTTTACTTTTATCCAAGAAGGAAATACATGTTTTGTAGTAGCATTTCAACATTAGAATTTAACCCGCTACAGTCAGGATGAGTTATTATTTGGCTGATGAGTTGATGTTTTAAGTGAAATGCCCTTATTTCTCTTATATACATGCCATAAGGTACTTTCTGTTGAAGAGCTCCTGATGATTTAATTTACAGAGTCAGTTAAGTCATTCAAATCACACTCACAAGTGCCAGAGCCAATATATTGGCTTGTAGTTATGGTATGTAGGAAAGGACCATGTGCAGCTTGTCACGATTCATCTTAGTAAATGCAATAATGGAACCAGAGAATTCTAATCAATTCCTCCTCTATAGTACAGTTGCTGAGTTTAAACTAGTGTTTCAAATAGTCTGCCACTGTGATTAGCTAATAGGAAATGACCATTACTGGGAGAAATGATCCCATACCTCATTATACAAACATCTGATTGATCGACTGGAATCAAACATGTTTGCTGTGAGGGAACTAAGAGATTTTGTCCCAGTACCCTCCGTTTAGTGCATGGTTTACCATTCTTTATATCTACTTGACCTCTCTCTCTGCCAGAGCCATGACAGTGAGGTATGGTGTTTATAGCTTTTGGGAAAGGGAAAAAAGGCATGACTATGTCATACTTTTGGTACACTGTTTTAAGCATTACATTTCGGGCTTCACAGAAATCTCATTATCTTCTATAAGGTCAAAATGACAGCACAGCAATTCACACATCTGACTTTTGGGAAATAATATGCTGATTTATTATTTGCAACTGGTAAACCGAGTAGTTTTTATTTAGTCATACTATTGCAACAGATATGGGAATTACGTACAAATATATACATACACTTGCAGCTTTAGCAGGTTCAATTACTCTGTGCCTTCTGTAGCTGTTATTTTATAAGGTCTTTCAGCTATCTCTAGTCTGAAATGTAGCTTTAATTGACATGCTGAAAGGGAATATTAGGGAATATTTCTATAGGGAGATAAACTAAAAACAAAGGAATAACATTATGGTTACCAGGCACCCACTGACAGCAGAATAGGAGTCAGTGGACTTACAAAAAGTTTGTCTAACAGGACTGAACCATTAGGAAGAAACCGTTGCTCGAGAACTGGAGATGAGCTGCTGATGACCTTTAGCCATGAGCTGATATGAGTTACCGTGTGATCTCCATCTCCTCGTCCTCTCCATGTACTTCTGGTGGGTGGAGGGGCCAGAGCAGGGTGGGTTTGTCCAGGGATAACCCTAAGCAAACCCCCTCCACTCTTATTTGTGCTGGCATCGTTTGCTCCTTCTCCGGTAGATCTCCTCTGTGAATGGCCTATATATTCCACATAAGGGACACAAACGAGGGGGGTGAGGTGGGGGTGGGGGGGGATGTTGTAAATCTTGTGCATCGTCATGTCGTATCAACTGGCTCCTGGCATGCCCAGCAGATCCACTTGTGCAGCTTATCATGGCACATGCAGGCTATACCCATGACCCGCTGCCCTAGCGGGTGCCCCTGAACATTTCACTGCAGTTATGCTCTCGGCCAGGCATGTGACTGATGATGCGTGAAAGGCAACAAAACGTTCACGCAGACAGAATTGTACGAATGAGATCACTCTAAGCAAGCTGATATTTGCTCTTACTTGCAATTGGCAAATGTTTCCATTTTTTGAAAAAGGAAATCTCCTTTAAAGACAGCTATGAAAGGATAAGGGAGAGATAAATGAAGAGCTGACTGAAGAAAAGAGAGAAAAGTAGTCCAACTAAATTAGTAGGAAAGTGAGAATGAGCAAATCAACACTACTGATGCACCCAAAATTCCCAGAGTCTATCAGGACTAACATTTTTTTGTAACAGTAACTTTCTATTGCTTTTGTAATATCCAAGGAAACAAGCCATTACTGATTTCTATTAGAGAGATGTCTTTTCAGAGGAGAAGTGGTGTATATATTTCTGTGCAGAAATGCGAATGGGATTTACACAGCCCAAAAAAGAGAGCATGGTCTCCCCATGTGGTCTCCCCACTGCCTGCTAGATGAGGGGCACTAATTTCATTAGTAACATTTTGGTCCCTTTTGTGAATGGAACAGTGGGAGTAAATTTAATGGTGCTCATATTGTTTGTTTGTTTGTTTAAAAGGAAACAGAGAGAGGGCTGGACTGTTAATATTTTTGGTCATAGAGCGTGCTTCTAGAATGCTCTTCGTTACCTGGGCTGCATGCTGACGCCAGACCACTGGCTTCTCTCCAGTCTGTTGTCTTTTCTTTTATTGTTTTAGTTGTTGTTTATGTATCATATGTGTCAATTGCTTTGCAGCTTCCATCAGCAAAACAATGCCGACATATTCCTATCGCCAAGGAGAAGAGAGGATCGCGTCCTCAGACTTGTCTTTCACAGCAGTGTGGGAAAAACGTCAATGTGGGCTTCAGTCTGCTTGCCCTACCTTGTGTGTAGGCTGAATGAACCTTTCACTTTTTTTCTACTGAACTGAAATTAGGTGTTTTTTTTTGTTCCCGGCATCGGGCACAAACACTTTGAAGATTGATGACTTAGTTTTGTCTCTGACTTTGCAACTATAACCAATAAATATGACTTTGAATAACATGCACAGCTTTAAAGACTAAAGCTGGGGCTAGTCAGAGAAGCGCCATTAACTGAAAAAAGCAGAATTTGAGGAAAGACCTGAGGTAAATGACAATGATAAAAATAAATCCAAATATCCATCTTACCCTTCATATGCGATAGCCACTCGGTAGGACAGAGCCACCACAGCCGTCAGGAGCACTCCCACAGGACTGGCATTCCTACAGAGCACATAAGAACATATAGGGCAGTGGTAGCTCAGTGGTTATGATACTTGACTAGCAATCAGAAGTTTGCCAGTTCAAGTTCCACCACTGCCAAATTACCACTGTGGGGCCCCTGAGCAAGGCCCTTAACCCTCAATTGATCAAGTTGTATTCAGTCATAATTGTAAGTTGCATTGGATAAAGCATCAGCAAAATACCATAAATGTAATACACAGGTAAGATTTGCGTTCACAAATGGAACTATACTTCCAAAAGAGTGAGGGGCAGTCATCAAAGTTCTTGGCATTAAATACCAGCTCCGTGTGACCATGACATGTAAATGCAGTGATAATGAAAAGGAAGCTGGGATAAATGGGTGTGTTACACCCATGTTTCCTTTTTTGTCATCTTGGATTGACCACTGTATGGTCTGCAAAAATCAAATATGATCATGACTTAAAGCATATGTTTTTATATTCCACCTTTCACATACTTACAAGTTTGTTTTGACACATATACATCTTGTCTGTTATATAAATGCATTTACTATGACAAAGTATGTACTGTATACTATATACCAACTGTAGAATAAACATGCATTTGTTTTCCAGATGTGTTATATGTTCCTGCAATCAATATTCAAGCCATCCATTTGTTCAAAGCCCTTCTTCTTTGGTACCAAGGTAAATTACTTATATATCAAGTTCAAGTTCAAGTTCGGTTTATTCGTCACATACATAGTCATACACAGTATAACGCGCAGTGAAATGGTGGAGAGTGCTCTGTCCAAACTGAGGAAGAGAAACAGGGGTGCATAGAGAAAAAAATATATATATGCAGATAAATATATATATTCTATGTATGTACAAAAATATATTAACAATGTATGTACAATATATGTATATTATGATTATATACACAATGAACAATGTATATGGTTGGGTATATATGTACACAATCTACAGAATGTACAGATCCATTTTGTATAATACCATATCTACAGTTGTTGTGTAACAGGGTAATTGAGTATAAATTTAAATCTATATATACAGATGTACAGATATACAGTCATGTTACATGGTGGTGGTGGTGGTCCCCACAGTTTATCAGTTTCCCTGATTCAGGGCCCGAATGGCCTGTGGGAAGACATATCTGACCTATGTCCAAGAAATTCCACGTGCACAGGCACAACACCTGGGCAAACAGGGCATTTCACGCTTCCTGGAGTGTGGGAGATTCACTCAGGCATCTGCCTCTATCTAAAAGGGAGTTCCAGATAAGGCAGCTATCAGAAACGCTGACATGGATTCAGAGAGCTCCTGTCGTGGTCCGAGGCCGATGCTCATGTGTGTGCTGGAGAGGGGAGAGGGAGGAGAGAAGAAACCAGAAAACCCTTTACGGCTGTCCCAAGCTATTTATGGCCTTTATGGCTGGCTCAAGCCCTTTTTATGGCTGGCTCAAGCTCCTTTTACAGCTGGCTCAAGCTCCTTTCACAGCTGGCTCAAGCTCCTTTCACAGCTGGCTCAAGCTCCTTTACGGCTGGCTCAAGCTCTTTTTATGGCTGGCTCAAGCTCCTTTACGACTGGCTCAAGCTCCTTTATGGCTGCCTCAAGCTCCTTTTACAGCTCCTTTTGCTGCAGTGGAGAGGGAAAAAACACCTTCACAAAACCACCACCACATTAAACGACAGTAAACATGTCAATGGACAGACTAGAGTGATGGTGAACTTTTACATATGAGGATACAAGGTTCAGTTATGTTGCATGATGAATAGGAATAATACCCAATATGAAGAAAACCTGACAAATGCACAGTTCACCACAGTGAACTGAATGTTCAGAAAAGGCAAGCCCAGAGCTGACTTCTCAACTCAGCCTCTGAATAAATGTCCAGCCATAAAGAAAAGCATTCAAAAGTTCCACCTACAAAGAGCCACATTCAGTACGCTCCAGACAAGGTGGAGGAAGATTAGTCATCGTCAGCAGACCCATGTTTGTCAGTCAATCCCGTACCCCCACAAATGCCTTTTCGTCAGATCCTGTGAACCTGGACTTCTGTTAAGACCAGTTCTCCGTTGGAAAAGTCACAAGCACCAGCAGCTGATAAGTAAGACAAGACTGCTTACCCATGACCCATGACACCTTACTCATGACCCCCTACCCATGATGCATGGCGAGTCAGGGCTGTGAGCCCAGCATTAGCATATGCCGAGCAGAGAAGCAGTCGATGGAAGTGCTGATTTTTGGAGTTCCATTTTACACTTTTTCATCCCAAACATATATATGTTTTATGTAACATATATATGTTTTAATACGTTTTATGTAATTTACTAAGTAAATACAACAATATCAAATAATGTTTTGGGGGTTTTTTGTGCACAGGTTGGAGTGGCTGTGGCAGACCCACTGACTGACAGCAGCAACTTGGAGTTGTACAGGTTCATTTTCAAGGAGGGAATATGACCTGAAAGATCAGGACATCTGTGCAAAATGAAGGCCAGTCAGTGTAAGCGCTGAGAGGATCCAAGGACCCAGGCTCCTCAATGAACAACATAAACAAAACAGCAAAGGTGGGCTGGGTAGGAATCAGTATATGCTTTTAAACACTTCAACGTAAAGTTTAAACAGACTCCAAACCTACAATTACATGATAAAAACTATAATCAAAATATGGTACAACCGGTTGAACTTTTTTATATGGCAATGTAATGAAATTACACATGCATTAGTCTTATTTCTCAAATCAAACTGAATTATTTGCCATATTTACATGTACAACAATGCCCCAATTATAATACGACTATATTATCATGTTTAGAAACAGTTATATGAATGCAACACTATGATTATTATAATGTCTTAAAGCTCCCAACTGCAAGTGAGCAAAAATTACATAATGTTAGGTGGATTTTTCAGATCGGACATATTTTACTGTTGAATATTGTAGTGGAACTTCAATGGCACTTCTCCATTGTCCTAACATTACACACCCAGGTGCAAATACGTGTGTTGAATATGTTCAGCATCGATCTATTTATTTATTTATTTTTACAGTATACAATATTCATTTTTCATTTCGTTATGCGTAAATTCACCCGTAGCAGAAGTGATTACACTGTTGGAAAAAAAAAGCACAAACATTCAGCACAAATAAGTAATTCACACAAATTCTGCGACGCACATGCCACTGGTGCCCCTTCCTGGTCTGATCTGACATGCCCGATGGTGGTTTATAGTGGTTTCAAAGCAGCTCTGTACATTAAAATTCTCCACTTTCACTAAAGAATTCTGTGGCAAATATACTTCAGTATTTGCCAGACAGAAAAGAGGCATTGTAATTGTTCAGCACCAAAACTGTAACTCATCCAAGCATGCAGAGCTACCTGATCACCAACTCCCTTCAACTGTTCCCAATGAAAAGTTATCCCACAACACACATGTTCCAACATTTGGCAGGGATTAGATTTTAGTTAACCACAAGCCATCAAACCAACTCCAACTGCATTATTTGTTATTTTATTTTTTTCCTTTAGAATGGACTTCTTTACCTCCTGTCTATAATATGAATTATACATGTAAATTCCTATTTTCCATAAGAACTTGAACAAAAGGCTATATCTGTGGTGTTAACTTGACACTTGTGCATGGAGGCATAACAGAATGAACAATAGCAAATTCACCATAAACAAGCTAAATCTTTAATACTACAATACTACACCCGACTGTTAAGTATGAATGCCTGATTAATTCCATTTTGTGTCCTGCACTGATGTCCTGCATTGTGTATGTGTGTAAACGTGTAGTGTGAATGAGTAGTGTTCATTTATTGTCTGTCAACTCTGATAATGTCATCTCTGGCCACCACTGTAACACTACAATTTCACAATTTCCCCTCCGGGGATCAATAAAGTCCATCTGTCCATTCGTATGTTGCAAACCAAATGTGATTATATTTTGCTTGGTGGCTAGGACCAGTGCTATGACTAACAGAACTAACCCAGGTCGCTTTGGTCCGAGGTAACTGTTGAAATATTCCACACAGGCAAATAATGGGAAGGTGCCGTTTCTCTCCATATCTATCTTCATCCCCTCCTTAATATCATCTTATTATCTCCGCCAAATTTTTGCAAGAGGATCGTTGCTGATTGAATTCCATCCGTCCCACAATGCTGCTCGCTGAGTGAAGGAAAGCAAAAGAGCGGAGGAGTAAAGTGAGACGAGAGGCGGAGGATGATGGGGAGAGGATAGGCTGAGTGGGATGATGTCCAGGTGCCTTGACTGCAACAGGTCAGGGTAACCATAGCTTGCCAACAAAGGCACTGCCAACTATCGAGCTCTTTACACACTGTCATTCTATCTCTAGTTAATCTTTTCTCATCAGCATCCATCTCCCAATGAGCAGTTTAAGAAGCAACTTGAAGTTCAGCTTTGATCAGACATATAGTGTCTGCTATTTTCTCCTAAAGTAGGTTCCCAGAGTTAGCTAAGCATCAATGAACCTGTGAGTGTAAACCATGAGAGTCCTAGTCATGCACAAAAGAATCCATGACTACAGTAGTATATCTGTGCAGTGGTGGAGCTGTTTTCCTTGTCAGAATACATGATGTTCTCAAATGTCAGGAGATTTTAGAAGCTTTTCAGGCAGGCCAACGATCCAAGGAAAACCTGAATCAAGCTACTACCATGGCCATACCAGTCCCCTGACATCAGAGCCACTGAAGAACTCTACTAAAAGCTGAACAGGAGGATCCTTCACTGGAGAGGCTGGGGAGAGATTTCATATGGAAGAATGGTCACTCATGTCACTTTATATGCATTCTCCCACTACAAGAAAAGACTCAGCAGCAAAGTGAGGTCCATAAAGGGAGACACACCAAGCATTAAATGCAATATGAACTTATGTTTAATTGTTTTGTTTTTTTTGTATATTTTTAAGGATCAAGTTTCTTTGAATATATTCTTAGAATCTCATTTTTTTTCAGTGTAAGATGCTAACATTCTTTTTCCATTCAGTTAAGAGAATTATTTTGAGTAGGCAATTCCTATAATATGGGTAAAAGACTAAGACTAAGACTAAGACTAAGACTAAGCAATTATGCTCCCATTTCACACAAATCTTTAATATCACTTGCATCACTTGCAATCATAGTAAAACACCCCTTCCATTTCAATCCACTCTTTATTATAAAGCATCATAAGATTTAGAACTAACAGATAAAGCATCATAAGATTTAGAACTCCCAGTGAGACTTAACCTCCTTAGAAGGACACCTAGCCCTAAGGCATACACCAGATCCATGCACTTTTTCCTAAACACATTTCAGTTGCAAAACCAAACAAAACACAGTGATTCCATTATAAAACATTATAAAAATGTTCACCTTCTAACTGGATCTCAGCATGCATTTAACTTAAACAGACTTATTAAAACTCTATTTTTTCTTTTTCATGGCTGTTTTAATTAACTTATTTCAGTTTTAGATGAAGTACAACTAGGTCAACCAATTGGAAGTGATGTATGAAACAGCACTTCCACCATCATATCCGCAGCCAAAATTGTAGCCCCTGCTCTGTGGATATGGGATAACAGGAGAATTACACAGATTATACCATAATAACTTCTCATTTCAAAGCTTTGTCCACTGAGGCAAGTGTGACGGTGTATAGCCAGCTAAAACATGGCCCCCATTCAAAGATTCACCCTCAAGCTCGTCTGCGACGCACCGACTCATGAAACACCTGAGGCTCCAATTTCAGAAAGTGGGTTAATAGGATATGGGGAGTAATCGACAGGTGAAAGCAAGAAGAGCTAATACTGGGGTGTAAAAGAGGGGCAAAGCCAAAGAGGTATGACTGGTGACAACAAGTGCTCCTTTAAAAAGGCTACTTTTGTCTCCTGTTTGAGAACTTCAGTGTGAAGCCAAAGTCTGCTTCTAAGGCTTTTTTTGTGACAGTAACATGGACATCACAATAAAGCATGTCTCAAACTTGGCTACTCGTGTGCCAATGCTAGGTCTAGTCTACATTTGCTAAACCAGACTGAAACCTGACTACAGCACACCACTGTGTAACCTGTGGACAAACTGTGCATGACAAGGCAGGGGGACAGCAGCAGATGACATGCAGGAAGCTAAATTGGTCTCTGTGTATATTTTCTGGATTTGCGAACAAGTTGCTTTTAATGTGCCGTATCTTGCAATCATACCCAGTGAAGTCAGTTTCATAGCATGGAAAACATCGAGGCATGTGAGTGGGCACTCCTTTTTCTGTCCAAGGTTCAAATCAGACAAAGTGTGAAAGGTGGAAAGAGAAATATCTGTCAACTATGAATGAACTTAGAGGAATTTTTCAAGCAGTGTGAATTGAATAGACATGATATCTAGTTAGTCTGCATGTTTTATCCTGTTGGTTAAAGGCTTCAGGAAGGGCATGTAGAGTGCATGAACTTTTGGCCTGTGTGAAAACACTGGTAGCAGCTGACTGTCTTATCAGATGACCGTAAAGTGCCTGTGGATGAGAATCTTTAAAAAATCCTCAATAAAATTGATTTTGGCTATAGGTCAAAGTTTGTGGGCTATGGAATAACAATGTTCTGTTTGTTCTTTTTTGTCCTGATTTTTAAAAAGACATTTAAAGTCACTTTTGCTAAAATCGCTTAATGGCCATTCACCCAAAAGCTCTCTGCCACATCTACTCCTTCTGCCACTCTCTCACCTTCTCTGTACCTCTGTCTCGCCCTCTCTGCCCCACTGTGGGGAAAGAACTAGGTTAACTGGATGCATGTGTGGAGGCGGTCACCAATGCTCCAGCTCTCACGAATACCAGCTGCTTCTTTACCCTACCACCAGCACCCCCCACCCCACGCCCACACACCAATCTCTGGTGGGCACAGAAGACCATCAGATGGTCTTGCAAGCGAGAAAACCAGCTGGTCTATAGGGAGGCTAGGATGAATGACCAGGACAGAACCTGCAGGCCACCCCACCCCCTCCTCTCCAGCGTCTCCTAGCAACACACATCAACTCACAGCTCAACATTATCAACAGAGTCTGAATGTAAACAACAAACATTTTTTAAGGTTTTCTCTGCAACAACATTCTGCCTTTTTTTGAAACACACATCAGTGCCCCAATAATATGACATTTTGATGTCTTGCCTTTACTTATATAATTTGTGGCTGTAAACTATTTAATAATTCTAAGTTAACCAGTCTACCCAGAACAGAACCGAAGCATATATAATAAGCTTTAAGACTTCTGTACCTGTTCTTTTCCAAGTCACATACATAGTGTGTCCTCTTTTCTGAAGGGCATAATTGACAAGAAGGTTGATTTGGTTATACGTTGTCTTACTGGCAATATATGGTATGACTTTTCTTTGCAAAGCATTTCACCCGGTTTTCTGGGCACATGGACTGCCAGAGTTCTCATTCCAGCAACAGAACTTTGCTCATGTGAGCACTTCCAAAATGATCCCAGGGTAAAAGAAGGAAGTTACGTTTGCAGTTAGCTAGCTCCTTTCATTTGGTTTTCACAGTAGGAATGCTCCTGTCTAATTCTTCATTCAGATCAGCCATGTTAATGAAGAATGAAACAGGAGCATCCCTACTGTGAAAACCAAATGACAAGACTTGGATCGAAAGCTGAACGTGGATCCTGCGGGAAGCAATACTTTTAGTAATCAATAGTGGGGGGGGAAACAGAAAATCTTGGTTCATATCTGTTTTATAATTGAAGCTTTTAAGCATGTATAGGCCCATGCCCTGAATTGATCAAATTTAGACTTCGGGAAAGATCTGCAACAAAACCGATCATAATAGAAGACCATGAGACAACCATCAGAGTTACCAAACCATTTCTTTACGCAGTATAATATTAAATGACTTAGACAAAACAGATATTTTAAACTGACCTACATGTATCTCCCACGTTATACACAAAGATGTTTAATTAGATGTTTCAATGACATTAAATGGAAATATGGGTGATAATGAGGTTTTCTACGTATATGTGTCCTGGCCACATCATTCTGAATCATATCCTCAGCACCCATAGAGGACGAATCCACGTGACGTCTTCGATGACGCACGCCTGTTCGTCTGGGCCATCTGAGCCAGGGCGCACGTGGGAGAAATTGTGCAGCCTCAGAAGATGAAATCCCCAAGGCTCTGTGAGTACGAACTATGAAGAATGCAGGAATATTTTTGAAACTTATCGGCTAGCAAAAAGCTAGGAGGCTAGAGAAAGGTACAGAGAAATCTCCCATTCACTCTTTCCCTCCATCTCCCCACACTCCAGTGTAGGTCACATGAGGGTCTCAAATTGAAGGCTGAGGCAACACAACTCAAGGATTACTGCTTCCGGGTTACATGTTAGGAAAGCAGACAGACCGCGCAGAGTTTGCACTTGTGTCAAGGACGAGGTTTCACCCCGCACATCTGCTTTTAGTGTTGGGTCACTGTTGTTACCCTGCATGTACAGGAAATACACGGAGAACACGTGCAGATAGCATTTGTATCATTTCAGCTAAATAGTGCATCTTATTGTACACTGTGTCATTACATTTGTCATATCTGTGCTATGATGATATGCAGTGACCTAAGTTAAGGAGAATAGCTCATTCCTTGATGTCAGAGGATCTAATGTCAGTTTGTCATTTTTTAAAATGACCATATATGGGTCAAGTGATTCATGTAGGATCAACATAATACGATTGACTCTTGACCTGATCCAACCTCATCAACTAAGGATATACAAGTGCCTATTAAATGCAATTATTAATGTGTGTGGTGACAAATAAGCTAAGAGTTATCTGGGTGAGTCGCCTACTGAAAGCATGTCAGCACACTTTCACAGAGAATGAGAGAAAGAAAAAGGTAGAGAGAGACTCCCACAGGTTTGACCTCCATGACAATTTGGAATACACTGCAGCCATGGCTGCAGAAAGACTAGTCTGTAACACTGTAACCCTGTAACATTGTAACCTTTCCCCCTGTCTCACTGCCTGGGTTAACCCTGTTTAATCACTTGTTATAGTTACACCTGTATAATGCTGTATGCAAACTGAAACATGGATGGTCATATTTAACAAGCCAGTCTGAGAGGACTGCCAGAGGGTTTTTTTTTTCTTTCCAAACTGACAAAAAATATGAAAGATGAAATCATGAAAAACGCAAATCAGGCCAATTAACAACACTAACTATTATTGTATTTTTGGAGCATGTGCATTTGAATATATGCCATTAGGATACCCAGATTTACAGCATTTCATATGAAGTTTCTTCCAATGCCTAAAAAATTATTTTTAGGTAGTGTTTAAAAAAATGATTGAATGTAAGGGGAGAACCGATACACATTTACAGAGACAAGTATTTATGAACAAAATCACTTTATTTTAAATATTAACCTTCATATTTTAAAGTAATTAAATAAGAAATGTAACTGCAAAACCATAATGTATTTGTAGAATGAATACAGCTTTTGGTTGACACTCTTATCCAAAGCAATTTACATAAGTTATTTTTTAAAAAGGTTTTGTTCCCTATGCATATGTTTGCAAAGTTGAGGAACAGCTACAAATTTAAGCAGTTCACCACTGCAACTGATGTGGTTTTAAATACCCGCCCTTCCACTTCCCTTTCCAGTGATGGGCAGCCAAAAGCCATAGCTAGCTGCAGCATCACCTGCACAACGGGCAGTGGGTGGGACCTGAGGCAGTGACACCTTCGCGCTTATTTGGCTATGAGCCACGCCTATGTCTGTTGTGAAGGGAACATAAGTGCAGGGACCGACTGGTGCTCAAGGCAGACTGCTGAAGTGAGAGGTATAAAAGTGAATTAAAAAGATGAAAAATGTCTAATCGATAATAGCACTTCACTCTGAATTGCATCGGAAAAATAGTATAAAAGTATTACAAGAGACAGCAAGAGAGAGAGAGCAAAAGAGAGCGAGAGAGAGAACAGAGACCATTATGAGACCATGGACTAGCAGCAGCTGCCTAGCAACCAAGCAAGCCAGTCGCCAGCAGAGGTTTGGCCCTTGTTGCCATGGTGAACACATGAAGACACATGCTAAGCTCGCTATAGTGTGTTTAGGCACAAAAAGTGAGTTAGAAAGAAAAACAAAACAAAACAAAAAAAACCAACAACACGAACATTTTAGCATCATAGTTCCACTTCTGCTAGTCTAACAGTTTGCTAATTTTTTTTCAAGCCCATAGGGCTAGTCTGTTTTTTTTCTTTTCTTCTCCTGTGTCAACCTAAATAAGGTAAACTAGAAAACTTAATACGGAGCCATTCATATTCTGTCCAGTCCTTTTTTGTGCTTTTAATTTGTATTTTTAGAAGATTTATTTAGATGCACCTCAGTGAGTCTGCCCCACTGAGGAGAGCCCTTATGATTCCTGCTTCCACTGCAGCTCTGAAACAGGCCTTGGGTGACCCACGCAGGGCCTTGGGGCCAGATCAGGACAAGCTGACTGCGAGCATGATGTTTAAGATGCAGCCAAGGCATCTGATGGATGTCAGCATGCGGAGGCTTAAGGGTACAGCATGTCGAAGTTTCGCCGTCTAAATGACCAGGTAGGCAAAATAGCAGCATTCGTGTCTGATGTAATCCCGGCAGGGAGAGATTAGACATGACCAAGGTTTTTCAAATCACTGACAGGGTTGTTAGAAATGAATGCTTTTTATAATTTTACAGCACATCAGTGTGTGAGTGATTATAAAAAGCTGATATCTGTCTATAAAGTGTCCTTGAGTTTAAGAAAGGCACTATATAACTAATAATAATAATAATAATAATAATAATAATAATAATAAGCAGAGAAGGAGACAGAGTAAAGGAATTGTCACATCTTTGTGAGTAATGACAATTGTAGCAAACAGAATGAAGTCTTTGGCAAAAACAGGCCTGTGTTGTGGTTCAGGCAGAACTATGGTCTTGGACCAGGGGCAGGCAGAGAATCTGCCTCAGTGTAACACTAGAGCCTAAATAAAATGGCTTTATTACTACACCAGCACTCTTATCAACTACTGTCAATCTAAGAGGATGAACTTTTCATTTAGCAGTCTCTACCATCTTGACTATGATACAAAAGGTAAATTGGAACAAAAACAACTCTTTGAACATGAAATTCAATATATGTCCAATATATTATTAATGCAATACTGTTAACCTAAGTTGTTGACAGACTCAATTTGATGATGTCCTGTCCTCTTAATGTTCAAATATCAACAGCCTGTTTGCTGAAATTGCTCCTAAACAAGGAAGTCCTGACTCACTCTTTAATTAAATAATTAATTAATCATTAATTAACTAAATAAATCTGCCATGCAGCAGACTACAAAGACCACATTTGACAAAAATATTTCTTAAAACCATCTTAACTGCACACTTGTTCAATAATTACATGGACCAGCTTACACTGGATGCTTTACAATCATGAATAGAGTATTAGCCAGCATGCAACATGTGTCAAAATGTGTGGTGAATCTGGCATTTGCACACACATTTACAGAACCTAATGTGTATTTTTCAGCCAATAATAATCAGTACAGTAGGTCAGCATGTGTGAATGAGGGTCCCTGCTGTGCTTGAGACAAGCTTCTGATTGGCTGCACAACTGTTTGTGCAGACACCACTCGCCTCTGAGTACTCACATTAGGGCCAGGCCCAGGTAGTTGGCTGTACTGCCCCAGTACATTGGGTTGTCCATGACGTTAAAAGGGAAGTCAGTCACCTTCTCTTCCATTAGGATTCCAAAGTAGTCCCCTGCGGAAACAAAAAAGGACTCCTTCAGCCAATAGCAAGACGCTGGGACAAACAAGCAACCTTTGGCCAAATTCTGTACATGCCTCGCCAATCTCTGAAGAGTATTTATTCTTGTTAAATACAGTTCCAGAGTATCGTTTTGGTAAAGTGGCCTGTGGTTTGCTCCTGGTTCTGGGTGTCATGGACTCTCATTCAGTTGCACGAAATCATTCACTTTTTGGTAAAATATGATATATTAAGTACAATGACAAACAATACATTTCAGATCCCAATGCCACAAAAATAAAAAATGTAGTTCGCACACTACCAGAAAAGATCAGGAAAATCCAATTTTATTATTTATTTTGAGATTTTGATCAATTTTATTTATTCTATTGTCAGTACTCATCTCTGCATGTAAGCCAAAACATTTGCTCTTGATTTATTGGTTGAGATCAGCTCATACTAATGGAATAAAATTGATCAAAACTTCTGCTGGATTTTCCTGAGCTTATTTGGTAGTGTGCAGGCTACATTCATTATTTTTGTGGACACACTACTATTTGTTTCATGCACCTACCGCAAATGTTTTTGTTCGTTTTCTTGAATTGAGTGCTACTACACCCCTTTTTTTCAGATTGCAGATGGTTAAAATGCCACCAAAATGCAACTGGATTAAAACACAAATGAAGCATATTTCCTTGTTCCAACATCTTATTTGGCCAATCTTTTTAAGAGTAATGCCATCATGCTTTCACTGGCACAGCAGCTGTGTTACAACATGAGAACAAAGGGAACAAATCTAAAAATGACCTGTAACTGATCACAGAGGGCAAGCCTTAGGGACGAAGCAGCAACAAAAACCCCAGCTAAACCACATTCCTGCTCACTTTGGTAGAAACTGGAGCTTGTGAAGGGCTATTAATACGCTTCATATCCATGGCAACTCCTGCCTGACACACAGTAAAACAAGAAAATTGATCTCTGTTCAATCTTTTAACTAGTTCCTAGTAAGTAGTAAAAAAAAAAAAAAAAAAAAGGTTTTATTTATCTCTGACTTGCTTTTTATCTTTTCACACCTGTCTCCTGCCCTCCTCCTGCCTCCTATTTCAGGTCAGTCATACAAGACAAGGTTGACTCACCTGGTTAAGACTTTTCTAGGCCACATTTTAAAAGAAGTGGAGCAGTCTTTATGGATGCTGCATAACCAGGGCCTGGATGTGAGGTCCCCTTCCGCACACGCGGTAGTGGGCATAAACAAACACAAACATACGGTCTTCTTCTCACTGACCCAGTTCAGGACAAAGGTCCAGCTATAACATACCTGGTTAGCAAAGGCTCCAGGCCTGCCCGAACTCATTTCTCATTTCCAGACTGAAGGCATGAATTAGTTTAGGTTGCATAAGGTTGGATGTGAAGCAGCAGAGCTTGTATGAGTGGACATATATAAACAAATAATTTGTCACCTGTTCTCAATACAACAACGGCTTCTTTCACTAAACAAATAAAACACTGCCAACCTACTTTTTTTTTTCTTTGTCAAAGGAAAAAAGGAACAAGACAGAGAGACCAGGTGGGATTAATAAGACTCTCGGAGGCCTTTCGGCATTCGTAAATTCATTCATTTATTCATTCGTTCCTTTCCTTTCTTTTTCCAGGTGGGAAGAGGGAGTAATAGAACTCTACATAACTGTGAATGATGGCATATCAAGGTTTTTGTAACACTGTTGGCCCGAGTGCTGCAGGGCGTGGCGCAGGACGCACAGACGTCCTCGATCACGTGAAACACACACTACACGACAGGCGCTCACAAACGTTGACAGTGAACATTACTACACGGTTTACATTTAACAAAGTACACACTAACAAAGGTGATCACACAAACACAGACGTTACGGCTATCGCAAATAGTTACACTGACGGATGTTGACGTTAAACGACTTACGTAGCGACAATGACCAGCAAACGAAGTTCTCACGGACATGGGTTTAAATAGACACGGCAACATTTGACCGTACCGTACCACGTGACTTATGGGGAAGGAACAGTCCGTGACAGTTTTTTAATATGTATACTCAATTTTCATAGCAGCTTCGGATGATCTTTCATATAACTTTTATCCAGGTCTCCAAAAGTTAAATTTTCTTATGAATCAATGGGTAATTCATTTTGAGAGAGGAGTACCTAATTAGCTATTGCTTTATATTTCTTGGCAGAATAAAAATGAGCTAATCTTCACCCATCCTTGACAACCACACAACACATACTGCCATGAACAGAAGACCCATGACCAATACAGAGAGCGATCAAGTGGGTGGCAACAGTCAATGCCAGTCAATGCTCAGCAAACGTTTCTCTAAAACTATTAGAAAGCATTGGCTATGCGAACATTTCACTGACACATCACCGAGATTTACATTTGCAGGACTTAACAGATGCTCTTCTCCAGGACAACTTGCATATATTTATCAATATGACAGTACAGGTGCTCCCTGGGAACTGACCCTACGATGTTGCTAGCACATTTCTACTTGCTCTACCAGATGAGTGACAGAGTTTTGGAAGAGGAACTGAAGAGGAATTTCTGACTTGTTCACCACACTGATTCTGGGGACATTTCAGAGAAAGAGAAAAGCAGGACTTTTTTTTCCACCAAAAATTGGAAGGGCCCTGGACTTGGCTGCCAACACAGAAGAATGCAATAAGTGTAATGACCCTAATGAAGTTTAAAAATCTAAATAAATAAATACATTAATTATTATTATTATTATTATTATTATTATTAATAATAATAATAATAAAAAGCACTTCCCTTCTTAATTGCACTAAGGCAACTAAAGAGGCAACTCAACCACAAATGCTGTGTCAGTCTTTCTCTGGACAGTGGCAAGGTAATGATAGATTTATGTCAACCTTAACTGGAACTAAAGTTTCACTTAGGAATGCATCACTTTTCTCTGATCTAAATATCTGGCATATCTAAATATCAAACTGATTCCATCTCTGCACTCTGTGTCTGAAAGTGCAGGGCACGCAAAGCAATAAGCATGTGCATTCAATCCAAAGTCATTCATACTGCATTACTACTATACATTGTTACAGTGTACCCATGAATCCATTACCAATAACATAAATGAACACATTACTTTTCAGACTATTTAGATCAACTGATGTCATAGATCAACATATTTGAAAAAGAAGAAAAAAAACAAAACAGTCATTAGGAAATTCAACCAGTGCAACATTTGTACATTTCAATGCAATGTTCACATTTAGTTCGTTAGAAGCACCTAAGTTGTACCTACACATACAGGCTACTTTATTACGTATGTCTGTTTTAGAAGTATAGTCTACATTACATATTGTAATCCATCTGTTGAAATGCACAGACACTACCTACACTGTTCATCTCTAGTTAGTTTCACTGCTCTCATTTGGGTGGTGGACCCATGTCAGTGCAGCTTGAGTGCTGACAGGCCAGTGGCCTGGTTGTGGGGGTCCAGATGGTACTGGTTTATCAGGCTCTACACTGCTGCAACTTTTAGGCTCCATGTCAGTGTCGGCTTCAGAGTGATCCACCACTGGAAGCTATCTGGCCTGCAGCAGTTATATGGCATGAAACTGACTGTTAGAGGGCAGCTAACATTATTCTTGTCATTGATAAGCAATCCAACTGTACACCAGCAAAGTGTACCTACATGTTTCTAAAATGTTTCTAATAAAGTAGCTGGTGAGTGTATATTATAAATATTCTGTAATATACTGTGCATTTTTTCAATAAACTGGCTGATGAGTATTACAACCTCTCCTTTTAGTGTACTGTAAGTGTTCAGAAACAAAAGTATCTACAACTCCCTTATTATAACATATTATCATTATTAGTTACATTTATATATCATCTTTCTCGAACTTAGGGATGCTTTACAGACAAATACAATCACTCAAAACAGCTTTTACAATCACTCACACACATCGATGAGAAGCAGCAGCCAACTTGTGCATAGCATACTATCGGAAACCACAGCCCCCTGGCGGACTGCACCAGGTGCAGGGGATGGCAGGAGGTTAAGACCAGAACAGAGCACCAACCATCATGGACATACTTGCACACATACATACATACATACATACATACACACACACACACACACACACACACACACACACACACACACACACACACACACACACACACACACACACACACACACACACATATATAGACTTTCTTCTTTGGTTCTTTCTCCACTTATCAGGTTCTAATCCATTAGAAGCCTCACAGGAGGAGGGATGAGTAGGGGTGGGGGACAGGGTTGGGTTGAGGACACTATGTAGATGTGAATATGGACTGCAGCACTATGATTATGGCTTGCAGTGGAAATGTGGGCTCTGTGAGACCAGATGGTGATTTGGGAAGTTCAGAGATTCTAAAATGAATTGCAGTATCCATGATACTATACATATGCTTTTTTATATGTGCTGGAATATAATACTAACCAATAATTAGTAAATTATATAGCAGTCTGACTACACTTAAAGTATTAAAGAGCTGGATAAATTATTAAGTGGGTGGATGGATGACTGCACCTCTGAAAGCTTCATACAACAACAAACCTAACAACACCCCCCCTCCCCAACAGTCTAACAACAAAAAACAATAGCAACACAACAATAAAAACATTCTAACAACAAAAACACAACAACCTAACAACAAAAAGAACACCACCAACCTAACAACAAAAAAACACCTAACAACAAAAATAATTGTAACACTTTTTCAAGGTGATCAAAGGGAGATTAATACAAGCTGATGAACAGATGACATACAGAAAAACCCAAGGATAAATAATTAATGCACAATATGAATAAATAAATAAACTACATGAGTAATTAATGAGCAAGGGGACCCATGCTGTGTTTTTTTCAGCTGATTTAAAACATCTGCGAAATGCTGTTTCCTTAACAAACCGGTCGACTGAGCAGGGAGTGGAATGTGAGTAGATAGCACCTACCGAGGAAGGTTCCAGTGAAACCTAGGGCCAGGAAGCTGGCCACGACCAGCAGGGAGCCCACAGCCATCAGAGAGGCCCCGACGTAGTACATGTGCACCCCGTCCAGCAGCTCCAACCGAGGCTGGCCCTTCATCGCCACGGTAATGCTGGCAGGAGAATGGAGGATAGGTGGCAGTTAGGCTCAGGATGGTGTGCTCCTCATTCAGGCCTTGCGATTGGCCTTTTATTCAAGTTCGCACCAAGATAAAAACCTTGCCAAGTTCATAAAAGTACAGCATTATATGAACGGTATTAAACAGGATTGAGATAGGGAGTCAGGGAAAAGGTCACTGACCCTGGAACTGACACAAGAAAATGAAAGGTGTGAAGGAGATTTGATAGAGAAGTAGGTCAAGCGATAATGGCACACTGTAGATGCATGATGGTTCAGGGACTGAAGGGAAATGCGAAACAAACATGGAGGTGGTGTGACTGTTGGCACCAACACGTTTAGCTGACAGCTTAGCAGTAGTCAAAACAGATATTCATTGAGATGGAGAAACCCAAATGTGGTGGAGGGCCACTATAATTATTAGTTTTATTGCAAAAGAAGCAACATTATACATCCTGTATTAGTTTGCTCTTCAGTGTTGACCAGAATACATTGGGTTCCTTTTCTGAGTTTTGGTTCGTCTTAAAGTTTCTTCCTCTAGTACTTATGAAGTTTCTCACTGACAGTGTCAGTGTAGGCTTGATCATTAGAGGCCCGGACCTCTGACGCTTTGGTTTATCATTAGTTTATCATTTGGTTTATCATTAGGGGCCTGGACCTCTGATACCTTTAGTCTCACAATAATTTAGCGTGGTTGGTCAACTCCATCTGTAAGTCTTCACCAGAAATGTATGTAGTTTTGGTAAGACAAACTGTGACAGGTATGCCTGGCTAACAAGTAGCCTGCAGCATACACACCGCATTTGATTTGTGAACTGTAGTTGCATTTTGAGGACTGCCGACTTTTAGAATTTTAGTATTTTAGAAGCAAACAATATTTATTTATATATTTTATGCCCTGCACAGCACTGCTATTTGACATAACTATATGAAGTGCTTTCACTGCTGTAATTCCCAGTGGTGATGGTGTAAGCAAAGCCATTAAGCTTTTACCACCTAATTTTTTTAATTTATGACACCTAGCTCTTGCATCTAGTGGCCTTTCAAAGAAATACAGAGTCACTTTGTGCTTGCCCTATATCTAGACAGGTTTGCTTTGCATGCACATACGTTAGTGATGACTCATTCTGGCCACTGGGGCAGAGGCTGTCTGCCAAGCAAAGACAGGTAAGACGCTTCTGTTAAAGGGGACATCCTGGTGACTTAATTTCCAAGCACAGGCAGGGCACCTCCTCTTCCAGCACCTCGCATGCAGAGAGCAGAACGCGGAGGCTGGCGTACACCCACTGGCACAGTGGGAGGTGACTTTATAGGAGCAGCAGGAGAGTTCGCAGCTCATCTGAGCAAACATCTTGATTCCGGACTGCAGTATGGGGGGGGGGTTAAGTCTGCACACTTGCATGACACAAAAGCTACAAGCCAAGCCTTTGGGGCCTAAGCCCTAGGTTCTGCCCTTCTGAAAGCTGCCTGACTGTGTAGCCAGACATTTCAGGAATTAGGAAAGAGAGTGAGAAAAAAAAAAGAGAGAGAGAGAGAGAGAGAGAGAGAGAGAGAGGATGGACAAGTGAGTGGAGGCAGTGTGCTTCTTTTCTAGGTCCATGAATCAGGCTAATAGTGGGGGCTTCACATCATGCTGCTCTAGCTAGATCAGGCTGAAAGAAAGACAGAATGAAAGTCAGGCCATGTTTCTTCATTAACATCACAAGTGTTAAATTAAATGTGCAAAGATTTAAATCCCAGCTGCTTCATACTTATGTATCTAACCGAGGGATCCTCAAGAACACGACTGTCACTAGGGAGGGGTTACTGGGTCAAATTCCTCCTGTGCAGTAGCATTCTGCTGATAAACACCATAGTCTAGCAGGCAAAGACATGCTGGCAGGCAAAAAGTAAGACAGACTGATGAAAAATACTCATTAGGTTTAGCTTTGTTCTTCTATCTTTGTTACGTCTACTTCACCTGAGTCTCCTAGTTTATGACTCACATATTATCAGACCAAGTGAAGGAATGATTTTATTCTGCTATTATATTATTGTCACAGAATGCTTGGCTTTGCAGTCATGTGTTGCACAATGAATCCCATTTTTCAAAAAATCCAACATGCTCTTCAGAACTCTTCTCATTGCATCGCAATTAGGCTGGATTTCACTATAGTCTTATGAAAAAGACTAAGACTCACAAGCTGAAGCATCATGACTGGTCTAAGTAATTTCTAAAGACAAGATTTCTCAAAGGTTTAATGACAGTTGAAACAAGAGTGACAGCAGATGGACCAGCTGAGTGAACCTGTGCAAGGACCACAAATGGACACAGGGTACTAGTTTGAGAGAGACAGCAGTGAGAGGTACAGATGTGGGCTGGTAGCATTAATTCTGAGCTAACTGGACCTTTTTGTGTTGACAATGGACTGATAGTCAACTCACAAACCTATTGTCACTTTCAAGAAGACACTTTCTTCAAACAGTGGTACAGGAAGTGGTCAGCACCATTCAATAAGGACATGATCTTTATGCAGGATAATGCTACATTGCATACATCAAGGTACTCCACTGACTGGCTATGAAACAAAGGCATCAAAGATGATAGAATGATGACCTCTTGCCCTTCTTTTTTAACGAATACAGGAATACATAGGATCCACCATGTATTAATTATAAAGAAAATAAGGAAATAAAGGAATAAAAAATAAAATGATATACAAAAATACTCCTATTCATTTTTACCTCCAGGTCTTAGAATGAGTGTACAGCATTTGGATCAGTTTAATTACGTTCCTGGTTTCTAGACATTACAAACTACCAACTTTAATATATTGTCTTATTGGTTTATATAGGATTTCTGGTAAACACAACTAGGAGTGAGTAACAATTTGTTTACAATATGCATGAGGCTAAGCAACATACAGATGAAGTAATATTAGTGAATAATACAAATTAATGAAGGATAAGTAATGAACAAAATAATGCGACAACAGGTATTTCTAAAATAACAGGAGCACACATCACAATTTGTAGATTATATTAAAATCACCATACATTATTTGACATCACAGTAGATTAATTGTTGTTACTCTGTGAATATGTGGGATGAGCAAAGTTACTTGCCCTGGTAGGAATTTGAGTCTAATGAAATGTATGGTTTTCTTTACTATATCCAGTCTTGTAAGAGCTTTTCACCTTACCATCCATCACTTTAGGACTCATTAGGGAGAGGGGGTTGAGGGTAAGGAGCCAGGCCATCTTGATAGTTGGACCATTTATGGTTTTGTCGCTAATCCTCAAGGCACCAGCGTGTCCCAGGTATGATCTGTGACCCAGGGGTGGAAGAGAGCCTCCCTTTAGTGTTCTGTGTTGGCAGCCAAGTCCAGGGCCCTTCCAATTTTTGGTGGAAAAAAAAGTCCTGCTTTTCTCTTTCTCTGAAATGTCCCCAGAATCAGTGTGGTGAACAAGTCAGAAATTCCTCTTCAGTTCCTCTTCCAAAACTCTGTCACTCATCTGGTAGAGCAAGTTAGAACTTGATCGGGGGAATAATTTTTAATCTATCTTCACTACATCAGATACATGGACACTCAAGTGCTTAGCCCTTTATACAGTCAATAGTCAACAAAACGACACAACACTGACACAAAACTAGAAGCTCGAAAAACCATAAAGTGGGGTATTTACAAAGAAATCTGCTCAGGTGACCAAAAAGTGTGGTATATACCTAAACATCTGCCCAGTTGACCATAAAGTGTGGTATATACCAAGGAGATCCACTGACCCCACTGTTATTAGGTGATGCAATTGCAAAATAAATTATGCAACAGATATAATCTGGGATGATCTCAGGTTGCTTCTTTGCATCTGTAAAATCTAATTTATTTATACATAATCATTAGTAGAGACCTTTATTATTTAAAAATGCGACCAAGACTTTATGACCAATAATTTTATATTTAGACTGATTCCTCCTCTCCAAACTGTTTCTCACCCATGCTTCCTCATCTTCTCTATTGTCCGTGGCTAATTCTCGTCAAATTTTAGGCCGATTTATCACAGATTATCAGGAAGAAGGTAAAACTACACATTCTACCAAATTGCTACAAATCAAATGTTTGGAAACATTTCAGATTCTTCAATTTGACAAGTGCAATTTGCAAAATGTGCTGTGCACTATATAAAGGAAGACTAACTTAAGTCCTCACCTGAAGCAACGACATAGAGTGAGAGCAGAGATGTCTGTCTCCTCTACCCACTAGCCCCAGCAGTACCCTTAGCAAGAAGATGAGTGAGCAAAGCATTGCAACCTTTTTTCATGCTCTGCTGGCTAACTGCTGTGCTCTTTCAAAGGCAGTAACTGACACCACTGCATTCATTTGTAAAGATCTCCCATTTTTCAGTGTTATAGAGAATGAGGGCTTCCAATTCCTCCTCCACATCTTGAAGGCGAGTTACTCTATACCAAATAGGAAGATACTCACTGAGAACCAAATCCCTGTTCTGTATGACAAAGTGAGACAAGATAGTGGTCACTAAGCAATGCCCAAAGAGTTGCAGTCCAGCTGATGGCTGGATGTCTTGCATCTTTGACTCGTCATGTGATATTGACTGGAGTTGTTACATAGATGAACCCCCATGTGTGATGCACTGTACACTAAATATGGCCGTGCAAATAGTCCTGAAGATGGATGAGGTGTCAGGACTTCTGGTAAAAGGTGGTAACTTTCTAAAACCACTTAAGTTCTATGTGAAATGCAGTCCCAGTTACACCTGCCAAACCACAGGCTACTCTATGATGTTTCCAAAAGATGGAACAATTCCTTTGACATGTTGGAGAGTTTTTCGGAGCAGCAGCCTACTGTGTTGAACATCATGCTGTCATTCAAGCTACAGAAGGGAGAAGACACAGCCAGACTGACAGAGCAAGACATGGTATGGGTCCAAGAGGTCATCAAATTGACATCCCCTCTGAAAGTGGCATGCACACTCCTCAATGAGGAGAAAAAACCTCCACCATCTCAATGATCTCCCCAATCCAGGCCAAACCACAGAGCAGAGGCAACTCTACTCTAACTACTCTACTCAACAGGAAGCCCAGTCTCCTCTAAAAAGTCATGAAAAAAGTGTTATGCGCCAGTCTAGGTCAGACCACAGTAGAGTAGAATGAGACTGCTGGTGAACTAACCATCTGTTTATTTACTGTGTAGAGGGAGTGAATCTAAGGAGCTGACAATGCAAAAACTAACAATCGAATTCATCTTATATAAAAAAAGATAACCTTACTGAGCTAACAAAAGAAATAACAATATACCATTCCCTATCTCCTTAGTGTCATATATCCAGGAGGATATACATCTACACCTAAATCTATTACACACAATATCTACAATATTTACAAATATAAAGGTACAAAAATATATACATTAAGTCCAAAAGGGCCAAGCAACAAATACTCTGGGCTAGAAAGTGTCCAACTTCATAGTTCATTCAGCAGTAATTTATTGCAATTTGGCCTAACTAATGCTTTTTGTCCTATTCCATTAAGATTGATTTGTTTTGTTTTTCTGTTTCACTTCACAAATGATGTTCCTCTCCAAAAAAGACCAGATGGTTGGGGACTTCCTGAGTGTGAGAGCACTGAAGAAGACCACAAGGGATATAGCTGAGGAGAAAATCTTTAAGGACAGAGATAGGAATTCTTTAGATCTTGCTGGTGATTAATTGGCGATTGGTACTTGGTGTTCCAGTCATTGAAAAAACTAAAGGTTATTCTATTGCATTCAACCTTGGCATAGAGGGATCTGTCTATCACAGCAACAAGTGTACATTCTGAAAGAGCGTTTAGCACAGCTAGTGACAGTTACGTCACAGCTGGAGTGTGTGAATCACCTAATATTTTTGAAGAAAATCCTGAAAGTAGGACATATGAGTTCAATTTAGGGTGCGAGGGGTTACACTGGTGAGACTGGTGTTTAACAGTAGCATAATGCGTATAATAGTTTACCTATTTTACAAAGCTGTCTTTTGAAAGCTGTTATGAAAGATCTGTTTGCAAAAGGTTGATTTTATTTTTTATTGTTCATACAGAAAACAGAACTACTGTCTTCTGCCCACTGCCAAGTTAGGCTACCTGCTGAAAGTGTAATGTACATCTGTCTGCTGGCAGTAGTTACAGCATGTTGCACTATGCTTCCCTGTTAATCCTGAGAATTCTTAAATCGTTTAACTCTTAAATGTGTGCTATAAAAGTGTAACTGGAGACAGAGAACAGGAAAGAAGATCTGGGCTAAGGCAAGGTCTAGGCTTGATTTTGTCTTTTGTTAGAGACTTTTTTGCACTACAAAGGACTTGTGAAAAGGTTTGACTGTGAAAGGGCCAAGTGTTTTTGAAATAAAAAAGAAGCAACTTAAATGAGATGCTGTGACGATTGGCCACCCTCTTAGCGTCTCTGTTTTATTATTTCTTTCTGTCGTATCTTTGTTTTTCATTTACTTCCTTGTTCCGCACCTTGGTTTCGTGTTCTCCACCCCTCGTCTGTTCCTTGAGTCCAGTCCGTGTTTTAGGTTTTCCTGTTATCACCTGCATCTGATTTTCTTTGATTGTCTTGGGTATTTTAGCCCTGTGTTTTGTCTTCTAGTTTGTTGGTTATTTTGGTAAGTTAGATCGTTCTGTTGCATTTATGCTATGGCTGCCTTTACTGTTGTCGCTCCTGCTCTGCCGTTTGCCTATTCGTGTAGTACCTGCCTCAGTGTTCTCCCTCAGCCTCTGTTTATTAAGCCCTTCGTATTTGTGTTTCCCTCGTTTATTAAATTGCCTCCTGCACTTTGCATCCTGCCTCTCTCCTTGTCCTGTTGGAAGTGTTACAGATGCTTACTGAGTTGCATTACTAGAGAAACATATACATGAAGTAAAATGGCACTTTTTACTTGAATCTATAATTTACTGTCTGCTTAAGAAGAAAAAAACAAACATACTGTTTTGCATAGTATCATATTGTTTCTAATCAGATCTGCACCACAACTGCATTGTGTCGAGTTAAAACACACTGCATCACAATAGGGGGGAATTAAATCATAAGGCATCAGAAGTGGCTTCAAATGTATCTGCCTCAATAATGGAGATGTACATCCCTAACGCACATGAACAATACAAGTATATGAGCTGATTATGCCAAATTTTGATCCCACTATCTGCATGTCACAGTGGAAAGCAATAATCATCACAGACGATGTTTTTCCAATCTTCAACAGTACAGTTTCTTTAAGCCTGTGTCCACTGTAGCCTCAGATTTGGGTACTTGCCTGACAGGTGTGGATGTGGTCTTCAGCCGTTGGAGCCCATCCACCTCAAGGTTCAATGTGTTGTACATTCTAAGGGGTTTTCTGTTCACCATAGTTTTTAAAAGTGGTTATTTAAGTTACCAAAGCCTTTCTGTCAGCTTGAAGAAATCTGGCCTCTCTCATCAGCCAGCTATATCCCCCCACAGAACCACTGCTTACTGGATATGTTTTGCTATTCGCACCATTTTGTGTAAACTCTAGTTATTGTGTATGACAATCCCATCAGTTTCATATTCAAAACAGTCCCTCTGACACAGCCAAAGTCACTCAGATCACATTTTCCCTTTTGATATGTAAACTGAAGCTTTTGACCCTTGTCTGCATGACTGCATGTACTGCGCTGCTGACCCACAACTGGCTGATTGGATAATTACATAAGCGAGCAGGTGTTCCTAATAAAGGTGTCAGTGAGTGTATATGAATACATGGATATATTTATGAATATATCTGACGCTGTTCTGCAGTATGTGGGTGAATCTCTATGCAAATGCTCAGTAAGACTAAATTCAACAATATTTTGAAACAGATACGCATGTGGTGGAAACAGAGGTTAGACAGTCGGCAACAGCCCGAGTAGCTCAGTGTATCTGTTATAACAACACAAAATTGCTTAATTTGATTTCCTAATCAGAGGGAGAAACAGGGGCACCAATGCTGATGAGTGTGAAGCACAATATATATATATATATATATATACCTATATATATATATATATATATATATATATATATATATATATATATATATATATATATAAATAAAAACAACGACACATAGCCAGGAACAAAAAAAGCGATCATACTTCAGAAGGGCTTTATTGATTATTAGATGTCACTTTCCTCATGGCTTACTGCTTTCCTCTTTTAGACATGCAGTGAAGTTTCAGTTGAGCACTAGCACACTGGAGGACAACGAGGAATTCTTTTGTGGAGGTACTATCCTACCCTGCTCTAATCCTACTTTAAATCGATATCCATTTTCAGTATAGGATTCCCACTGCAGGGCCCTTTGCGAGGCTGCACATGTTCCTGAGGGATGTGATTTGTGATGTCAGCCTATTCTTACCAAATGAGAAGCAAAGAATACAAGAGGTTCATGAGCAGTAATAGGTGTCGGAATCCTGAGTGATGTCAATGTTCAAAAGAATTTTGAGAAATACCAGAGATTGAACAAAGAAATATTAACACCAAGGATGTCCCAGTGGTGACAGGGGCACCTGGGGCCGTGAACCCTAAGCTGGAGGACTGGCTCCAACAGATCCCAGGAATTACATCATGCTGCACTCTCAGACTCTCAGTCCTTTGGTAGAAAGTCCAGAAGGCCCACTGCAAGGGTGAGTCAGGAATAAATAGTAATATACTTCTTGATTATTAGCTGACTGGGTTGATTCACAGAATATGTCACTATAATGTAAGTGTATATAAAGCAGGAATAAATTAGATCTATAATTCATTCATGGGAATCAAACATATTAAAACTCAAACTGAATGAAAAAGTACTGACTTTTTTGACCTGTAACATGCTACACTAGTCTATGATCAACTTAGCATAGACCGTACTGCCTGATGCGCATACAATAAGACACACTGAACGAATAAGTGATGTATACACTAAGTGATGTATACAAATATCATTTAATCTGATGATTAACTATCCCATATGCCTAGACTAGCCATGAAACAATGCAACACAACTAAAAGCAGTGTAGGGTTTTGTTATAAAGTTAAGCAGAACTGGTCCCACCAAATCCAAAAAACCCCAAAACAAAGCATGCGCCAGCTTTGCATAATTGCCAAAGGACTCTGAAGGCTCACATTCCTCTGTGACTTTGTGCTACAAATAGCTTCACTGCATTGTCTTTTAATAACTTATGAAATCCCAGCTCAGAGCAGAAGCTTTGAGTGCAGTCTTCTACTCATGAACATCTTACTGAGATATGCATATATAAAGATATTATTCATGCAGAGAATAATCACGACTGCAAATACAGTGGGATGTGTCTTGTTATGCATTCATTATTATTCATTATTCATTAATCTGCATGTTCAAATGGTCCCTGGGTGGGTCTGTGACATTCCCCACCTTTTTTCCTCAGCAGGACATGCCAATCAGAACTGTCTGTCCCAGTACTATGAGATCTTTAGTGCCACTTCTGTGTGTGTGTGTGTGTGTGTTTTTACATCTTTAACAATCTTGGAATACAGACCCCGAGACAATCTGACATCATTTATGTGCATTTTTTGACATTTGGGAGACAAGCCCTTTCTTTCAATAGCTCCACTTCTCCTGCTTTTAAAAGGTTTCTGCATAGATGAACATGATACTGAACCTGCCCCCCACGCTAACCCTGAAAACACACAGTATTGTCAAGAGTAACTGAATGAAAATCTTTGCATATTTGCATAACGCATTACAGTCATAATTTATGTTTTCCCCCTGTTGATTTGTGTTTTACTCATGTCCCAGTCTCCTAATCACTCACGTCAGGGAATGATACGCACACGAGTGACCTCTTCTATCCACCCAATGCATATTGAGCCCACCAGTCAGGGCTGCCTTTTCATGTAAATGTTACCTCTTTGCCCTCTTGTTATGAAATCCCTCTGCAGCAGACACAAGGCAAGGGCATTACCACCTCTCCCACCACCTCACAGCCCCAAGGGCAAAGCACTGGCTTTCTTCAGTATGAAGAACTGGACTGTTACACAGATTAAAGTGCAGTTCTCGAATATTTCAAGAGCCTTCTGTCTTCTGTCACTCACACACACACACACACACACACACACACACACACACACACACACACACACACACACACACACACACACACACACATTTCCCTATAGTAAAAATTGAAACAGCACTCTAGTAAAGTAGGGGCCTTGTACAAGTAATTGAGTGAATGAATGACATACACTGTGAGCTGCACATTGCTCAAACTCTGCTGGTGATTTTACAGTGTAGATGGTATTATACAGTTGCAAGAATGTGGGTAACAACATAATTGATCATGGTCTTCAACTGTCCAATCATCATGGACAGTGACATTCGAGTACCTCAGCAACAGGGGATTTTGATTATTGGCAAGACAAACTAAACCATCTTACTGGAGCCTCTGTTCTGGGGTGATTTTAGCACTGCTTTAGTCTTTAAAGGTAGAATATACAGGATTTTGACCTTTTTGAAAAGGTTTTTTGGTGATCTCCAATAAAAACTAAAAAACTAAAAATATTTTCAGTACATTCCTAGTCAGTATTACACAGCACTTTCAAAATCTTCATACTACAGAAAAACATTTTACACAGTACAGCACCTTTTGAAACTACTATGACATTTTTAGAGAGTTTAAACAATGTATTACTCTACATGAACACCTAAAATTCTGCTCAGAGTACATTTTAAAGATATAATAGCACACAGAAGACAAGAGTACTAACAGACAGAAAGGTGCTGATCTTCCAGGACACTGTGTAGAAGGTTTCTGGCAAATAAATTGATGATATACAGACTGTGGGTGTTTGAGATTTAATAGGCCCCTATTTGGCATTCCTGTCAAAACAGCCAAATAGCCTAGGGGGAAAAAGTATCATGCCCAGCCTAAACAAAGTGCCTGAAAGTACAGAGGACAATGTCTTCTCTCAGCTAATCCCCTCACTGCTCAAAGTTGCCAATGTGGAATGGAAACAAGCAGCAAAGAATATGAAGACCTCTGAAAAGAGCCAACTTTCTACCATCTACACCTACACACACACACACAGCCAGCACCTGTCGTTCACACACACACACACACACACACACACACACACACACACACACACACACACACACACACACACACACACACACAGCCAGCACCTGTTGCTCACACAAGGTCAATGACACCAGCATTAGCACATCCAGTGGAGAGGCAGTGGCTGCCATGGAAACGCTGACATATGCGTTTCAGTAAATGGAACAAGCGAGGAGAAGGAGGCATATAAAACTCCAGCGACAACTCAATACATGAGGAGAGCTTCCACTGCTTGTGGGTCAGAGGTTCTGGACATGGTGTCAGTTTCTGTCGGAAAGCAGTCAGGGGAAACCCAATAAGGGGTACTAAAACTAGAAATATTAGTAGGAACAAAGTACAATAACAACAGGAAACACCTTATGTTTATGTATTACATGTTATATGTATCTCGTTTCCCTGAAGAATGAAAAGGTGCTGTTCAAAGAAAGAAGTCACCATTCTACACCTTTAAGACACTCATATCCTATTATCCCTTACTTTTGTGCTACCTTTGAAGTTAAGACTGTACAATTTTCAGGATTTACCTTCCCTCATCTACCATTACATTCAGTACATTCAGTCCTAAATACTCATTCAGAGAAAATATAAATTAACAAATCAATGGCCAGTCACCATGTCAGTATTGCCTTAAAGGATTTGTTACACACTTTGATGGCCCTTTTCCTTTCAGGTATGCTGTTTTTTCTGAAGGTATCATACCACTGTGTGTAGGCTGCAGCAGTGAGCTTGCTGTTACCTGTGACTGCGGTAAACGTTGAGTAGCAGAATGAGCACGCCCAGGCAGTAGCAGGCCAGGTAGGGGCTCCCAAAAAGTCGCGTCAGCCCCCGTGTCCTGTGTTCCCACCGGGCCACCTGCAAGCACATCAGCGAACACATCAGGCACCAGCTGGGGGGCAGGGCTTGGAGGTCACAGCACATGGGTGCAGTGCCGCCTCAAACATTGGTACTACCGATTAAAGTGAAAGCCTCGACCATGTGGCCCCTGCCTACTGGATTGCAAGGTCTTGTTTGCCCTCCCACTGTTGATTAGCACAACTGGCAACTAGCCAATCGGCAAGTGATTAGTGCTCTCCTTTGAACACATTCAGCTGCTAAGAGTCATTTTGAGAGCGGTGGTTGGCTTCATGTCTTGCATTAGCCTTACTCTTCCCTGTTTGGAAACTATCGTGAAATAGAGGGCAATTACGGGTTGAAATTGGAAACAAACAAATGTGGATAAAATTGGGGAAAAAGAAGTTGATGATTTGAATTCTACAGTGCAAACAGGAAACGGCTCTAGCTAATAACGAAGGTATATTGATTTTGCTCTTTTTTTCTTTTTTTTTTTTTTGAACACTTCTAACCATAAGGGACACTTTGTTTGCACTTCCTGTTTGCTTGGGTGCACATATCCGTTTCCATGCTGACCAGAACACCAGAAAAAGACAGTGTACGCTCTGTATATGACTACATTCTGCTAAGGACACATTTCTCATTTGAAATAAATAAATGCAGACAGGTCAACTCACATGCTGTTTTCTTGTCTGTCTGGGAGAACAATATTGTCTGTCTAAACAAGATAAAAACTTTAGAGTAATGAACGACAGACATCTGGGTATTAATGAGGTACAAAAAGAAGTATAACAGGGACTGAATACAGTTAGACCCTAAAACTGAACACCTCATATGAGTGAAGACCTTTTTCCTGTCCAGACTGATTTTAAGCGCAAGTCTCACCTTATAAGAAGAATAAACCCACACAGACGATCTGAAAAGATGAAAAGGGGACAAAATCCTTAAGCCTGAAATTTTAGAATTGCGAGCTGGTAGCAGCAAACACACAGCTCAGCTATGAACCGTTGTATAACCAACAGACACAATCTAAATTAGCCAAAATAAAATAATGTTCCTCTCATTACGATGATTTATACACTCTTTTTAGCACTCACTACCATGTATATAAATCAGTAAAAGCAAAACTTGAAATAAAACACTGTTATTAACATTTAAACTGTCAGACTGAATGGCCCAGTTAGTAGCTTGGGGGGGGGGGGGGCATTCTGTGCATATAATTGTGAGAAGTGTGTGTGTAAGTGAGTATGCATGTTTATGTGACGTGCGTGCATGCGTGTCTGTGCATATTCAGCCCAGCTTCATAATGTCGCACGTATGCCACCCCTGGCCCAAGACAGATCTGTCATTCCACCTTTACTCCAGCCTATCTCTACCCTGTCCCTGGGACACCACAACCTGAATGTCCAGCATTCCCATTTCCCAGAACCCACACCTTATCAAATTGCCATTTTCTATCATAATAAATGTTAAAAAAAAAAAATACTACAGCGTCTACAATGATCTGAAGCACTTGCCCTTGACTCGTGCCTGTGACAAAATCACAGCTCTGATGTTATTTGTGATAACACATGACATCAGGTGTTGTATTCCTTTTATTAAACAGTTCTACTATATAAAGTAACAAAATGCAGAAAAGAATCCCAAAATGTAGTGTTCAATGTTTTAATATTGGAAATTGCTTACAACGAAAAGTAGTTCCATAGCAGCTGATGTACCACAACTCGTTACTATATGACAGCAACTGCCTGCCTGCAAGTAGCAAGTAAAGTTAGTTTTAAATACAAAGTGAAAATAAGTGGTAAAAGGAACAAACACCAAAAACTAAAAATAAAGTGGGTTAAGAATTAAAAGATACAGTTGAGTTATATATTACGGTTGTTGCATTGGTTGTTATTCTGTCCATTTGTGTTCATTGTGCAGATTGACTAAAGGTCACTTTTGCATTGGACATGTGTTCATATCCTACCAGCTCCATCAGCCTGGCTGGCCTCCGTGAATTTAATGGTTCTACTGTCACAGTAGTCAACATAATAGTTTGATGTGCGCCTGCCATCACACACCTTCAGAGTCTGATCAAACAGGCTTCAGGTCAAATGGGTTGGCTGCGTAATGCTAGCCGTTACTTAGCAACGCATCAGCGGGGTGATACAGTTTGGTTTGAAAAACCTGTGCAGTTATCACGAATATCAGCATGCTTAGAACACTTCTCAACCAATCAGATTGTCTTGGAACTAACTGTGTATAAAATATAATTAATTCTAATTGTGCAACCTGACTGCTTTGTTGATGGGTTTAGTACTGAGGTTAGGGCTTCATGCTCCCCTTGGCTTAAACACTGTCAAACTAAAGCCTGTAGATGACATGGTGAATCAAGCAACATGGATGATTGTACTAATGACTTAGAACAGCCAGGGTAGACACCATCTGATTGTACCCAGCCATTGTTTCCGGCATGGCCAGATGGAACCTCTTGTTCAGAGCACGTGTATCACTCATATGAGCTGAGTGACATTCACCTGTGCAGGTACCCCTCAAAACAGAATAGCTCAAATTCTAATCTGTGTGGCTCACAAAACATATTAGTGTAAACTGAAGATAAAAAAATATACATAATCAAGAATGCCGTCCCTAAAGTCTACCGGTTCATAGCTCACAGAAATAAATGTAATAGTTTTTTGGTATTCTGGCTATCAGTACCATGACCTGATCTGACAAGAGCTAATGTCTGAGGCCAAAACCTGAATTTCTCTCCCTGTCTATCGTCTGTGTTTTCCCTGACACTTTTCATACAGACATCCAAAACACCACACTGTGTCTCAATCTCTCACACGTTCTCGCTCTCTCACTTTCTCTCTGCCGATGTGAAACTGATGCTGTCACACAGCAGGGAGAGGACGAGGTGAAAGGAAACTGCCCTGATGAGGCTCTTTGCTTCCTGCATCGAGTGAGGACTTCTCTAATTACAACTAATTAAAGTCATACTTCAAAGGAAGATTTGTCGGGGAGAGGACTAGACAAGTTTATTAGTGAACTATAATTAGCCCAGCGAACATTAAATTTATCTCAATTTGTGATCTGTTCAAGTGAGGCAGGGATGCATCAGCTGTTAGACCTCAGGATGGTGTTGATGTAGCAGTTTGGGGTGATATTAGAACAGGTTAATTCATGTGTGCAGTCATTGCTTTGATGCCACTCAAAAAGCTTTAATCTGAGTCTAATGTTAATCAGTACCATGCATCACAGATAATCGTCACTAAGAGCATGAGGAGAGATCGCTCTCCTGGTGCAAAGACGCAATTGCACGTGCATGGAAGGACATCACCATTAGAATTTCCCTGTTTTACATACAAAATCAAAATAAAAACACAAAAAAACATGCAATGTGATGCATGAAATGCAGTGTGTTGCATTTAAGTCATATACACAATGACTCTCCCACATCAATAAACTTTTTTTTCAGTGTTTGAAATATGCAACTGCAAAATATCTCCAATAAAACTTTTAAACAAACCATATTTAAAGAAGCTAAAGATTACAGCATTCTCAACTGTACAGTTGTTCAGAACATTCAGAAATACAGAAATACTGACTGCAAACTCCTTCCACGTGCATACACTCACTGAGAAGTTTAGTGGGTACTCCGAGCTTATAGATACTGTTCCAGACTAGAGCCCATCTGAGGCAGAAAAGACCAGTATTACATTATATGGATGGCTTTGTAACACATGCGCTAAATCATTGATTATGCTAATTTATTACAAACATGATCCAAACAGGGCAGGCAAACTCATAAAGGTAAACAGGTGGAGGGTCAGGCAATTGCTGGCTGAAGAGACACTCCAAACTGTGACAGCAATAGTCAGGTTGAAATAAGTCAAGCAGAAGAACCAGGTGCAGGGGTGTGGCTGGTGATCCAAAAGACAGGGATGAGAATGAGGTAGTAAAGGAGGAGGTGAGGTACAGGAGGAGGTGAGGTAAAGGAGGAGATGAGATACAGGAAGAGTTTAAATAAAGGAAGAGGTGAGGTACAGCAGGAGATGGGGTAAAGGAGGAGATGAGATACAGGAAGAGGTGAGGTAAAGGAACAGGTGAGGTATAGCAGGAGGTGAGGTAAAGGAGGTATAGGGTGTTACAGCAATGACACTGACATGATAGTGACACAGTGGTGGGTGTTTTGCCAATAAAGTTACAAGGCACACATACTTACTTGGATATAAACAGCATACAACAAAATACATGCTTGCAAGGAGCCAGACACAACACACACACACACACACACACACACACCACTTTACCCCTTTTCTCTGAGGTGAGAAGCTGCCATATGTAGATGGATTTTAACACCTTACTAGAATTCACCTACCAAGTGACGTGCATGATACCAAAGTCTTGATCTCTAATTAAACTAAAAATAGCCCTGATTAAGCAGTCATTATCTGAAGAAGACACTTATATTGAGCTTGCACTGAGTCACTGCTATCCCATATTCAAGTCTACTTCCCTATTCAATTAGTGTCTTAATAATTCAAATTGTGTGGAGGTTTTAGGGAAATTACAAGCCTATTATCCAAAGCTGCATTAAATTGAGAACATGTCATACACTTCTGATAAAGCTCCATTTGTGGTCCATAAATGAATTTGTGAATTAAAAATCCCATTGCAGGTAACATTATAAACCAGTTTATGACAAGTATGAATACATGCAGGTCAAGCGAAGAACCAGTTTATAACAAGTGTAAATACAAGCAGGTCATGCGATGAATTCACTTACAACAGAGTCTGAACACAAGTAATTTTCCCTGTGTATCTACTGATGCATCATTTGAACTTAAAAGGCTGGACTTTTAATGCAGCTCACAGTGAATCAGAGCTACTAGCCTGATGGACTGTAAGTCTTCTTTATTTTCAGTACAAAACAACTGATTAGAAATCATATAGTGCTTTTGCAATATTAATCCTACAGCTCTATGATCACATCCGCAACGCCTGCCCCGTGTCATCCGTGCGTTCCTCCTCTTTTTTCTTCTCTCTTGCTCTGCTTCTCTCCCCCTTCTCCCCACCGTAGATGCCCAGAGCGTAGCTTGTCCGGCATACTCCTTCCAACACCTCCAGACATCTGTGCTTGATAAAACCCCTGGCTGTGGTAGCAGGAGTTCATTCACGGGGCTCGCAGCAGGTCTCACCGCCCAGGCTGAGGCAGAGTTGTGGCCAGCGGCTGTACTTTCATCTCTGCAACCATTGCGTAATCCAGTAACAAAGCCTAATTAGCCAAGTAGCACTACACACACACTTTATCCTCCGGCTCTCTTCTTGACAGTGGATGGTGAGGGGCCTTGTCACCTCTGTGACTCACTTCCACTACAGTGGCAAAGCCTGGGTTATGAAATTAAATCAACCATAATAATAAAAATATATATATATATACTGACTGTACGTCATGAAGGCTGCTTACGCAAGTCAGGCTGGCTTCATATGATGTCTTAAGAACGTCTGAGAGATTATATGCTGTTGAAGTGGTTTCTAGTTGTGATGCCACAGTTGTTCGATACTATCCACATCATGAATCAATGTGGATAATATTGAACTCTGCAATACAGCGGTATGGCAGGACTATGTCACTGTATTATTACAATCCATCTGTCTGGCTAACAGTGTGATATAAACATATATGCCTGTTTTCTGACAGCTTCAAAGACACTTCATTATGACAAATCTGAAATTCCCAACCCTTTTGTATTTATGGCTCCAGGCCCATTTAATTGGACAGGTTAAATCTGATGCAACACACAATTAGAAAACTGCACATAAAACCATTACTGGGATCTTCAGTTTATCCTTATATGGGAAATGTGTGGTGATATCAAACTCACAGCTATGTTGTCACGTTGTGTCATCTCAGCTATGTTAACACATGTTGTGTCATCACAGCTATGTTAACAGACTCCTTCCAACTACAAAGAACACAATGAGCCACTCAGGCAGCAAATAAGTATTACTCATACTGTAGTTTACTGATTGCAGACAGACCCATACAATGCCATCAGCAACTATTTAAGCAACTTTTTTAAAAAACACTCATGCACACACACACTGACACAAATACACACGTGTTTGTACACACACAGGCATGCATGCACAAATGCACGTGCACGCACACACACGCACACGCACGCACACACACACACACACACGCACACACACACACACACACAAACACACACAAACACACACACACACACAGTCTTACTGATTACAAAAGGCTGAGTTCTAAATGAAGTGCATGTAAGTGGTAAATTATAGATATATATGACCCCCCTTCAGTCTACTACGGAATGAAGGCCAAACCCACTAGCCACTTACACACACTGCACATGGAGGCTTGGACTTCTTCCAACTGTGAAATGCATAAGAAAGCTAAATGTTCCAATGACGCAAAACCTGAGTTTTAAAATACCACAAATATGCACCATTCATGATTCTTGATGATGTTCTTCTAATCTGTCAATTGTTCTCTTACTCTGTCTTCTCGTCCTTCCTCTCTCCCACTATTTTTATGTGCTTATTCTAATGGATGTGAACACTTGATACCTCATACACACAGTATGTCAACCCTACCGCATCCTAAGATTGAGCCATTACATAACCTGCACTACATTCAGACTGTCTGAGAAGGAAATTGAATTTTTGTGGCAGCAGGTCACAGTGACCCATTTAAGATAAGATGTGACCTGCCACCATCTACTCCATAAGCACACACCAGGCATCACCCCTTGTGGGTTTCCTTTCAGAAAATCAGTTTGTATGACTGCACCTGGTCAGACTCAATAACTTGAGTAATGCTCATAACTTCAGAATTAAAACTGTTGTAAATGAGTTCCATTCATTAAGAGGACACACATCCCTGAGAACTGTGAATGAGCATATTTTACAACCCCCAAAATGGCTTATTAAGTAAGTTAGCTCAACTCATCAATCTGGAACATCATTCACAAAAAAGAAATAAAAAAGAGATTGATAAACAAAAACACATAATTTTAATAATGTTAACACTTGCAATAAGAGATGCTAGTGGTCACAAAAGCATGCATTGCAACTGGTGGGCCATAATGTGTAACTGTACATTGATAAATTAAAAAGCACCTATAAGACCTATATTTGGAAAATGTGTGATAAACTCACAGCTACAATAACACATGTCATCATTTACAAAGTTTAGCTGATGCTTTTATCCAAATCAACTTACAATTATGACTTGAGCAACTGAGGGTTAAGGGCCTTGCTCAGGAGCCCAACAGCGGCAACTTGGCAGTGGTGGGGGCTTGAACCAGCAATCTTCTGAATACAAGTCAAGTACCTTAACTGCTGAGCTACCACTGTCTACTATGTTGATGTGTCAACGCTATGAAAACTAAACTTTAGTGATTGCAGACAGAATAAACATTTTACAATATAATTATAAAATACAATCAGCAACAATTCAACCAACCTTTTTAAAGACACACACATACAGAAATTGACAAACTGCAAAGTAACCTATGGGCCATAGTCTGTAACTGTACATTTCTAAAATAAAATCGCTGTTAGCTGTAGCTAATAAAGTAACAAATGATTGATACTAAACCACATAGTTAAACACACATATTCTTCTCAAATGCCTAGAAGCTATATGAAGGCATTTGCTTAAGTTGTCACAAATCATGTGTGCACACTATCTAGATGAGAATGCAAAATATGGGGACATTTTGTGTTATGACAGTTTTTTGTGTTCCTTAATATTACTATTTCAGAATATTTCTTTGTCAGTTTGGTTTTACATGTACTGAATCTGGATTCACTGACAAAGCTCGAATATTTTCAAGCTGTCTTTCATGCAACATGGAGAAGAACCACAGTATACTTGGAGAAGCATGCTAGATTATCAAACATTTATGAGAAATCATAAAAAACAGAAAAAAACTGTCAAAAATAGGACTCTAGATATAATTCGGTGACCATTTTCACATCAGGCCTATACCACTCAGGAAGCTCATATGTGTACAAAAGATTGGTAAGATTTAGAAAAGTCTGAGGAAAAATTATCACATTTGACTGCCAAACAGACTATGGTAGTTTATATTGAAATGAGCCTATTTGTCAAAAAACGTACACACAAATACAATATATTTTCCAGTATGCAACTAATTGTATTTAGAAAACTTAATATACAACAGCACAAGCAATGAATAGTAGAATGATGCTCTATGACTCTCATCAGGGAATAATGCTATTTATAGCTATTAGTAATCCTATTTAATGACCACCTTTTGCCTCATTCATTTGCAAATGCAAATCGCATTTGCCACCCAGTGACGACTATAGCGGTGGTAAAAGCCACAGATAAGAAGAACTGGAAAATCCACAGTATCCCAAGAGGCTGTTTCCTGTCTTAATTAACTAAATGCCCCCTGACGAAGCAGAGCCCTGCTTACAGAATTGGGGTGTCAACAGAAAGAAAGGGCCAAGCAATGTGAGCACTGCAGCAGACAGTCCAGAGAAGGAGGAGACAGGAAGAGACAGGAGGAGACAGGCCTGCTCTGTAGTGGCACATGGAGGCCTGCAGGACAGAAGGCGACAGCATCATCCAACAGTGCTGGGAATCATAGGAATGATATACATTGGAAAAAGCCAGGTGAGAAATCTTCCCAACAACAACGTGTTGATAAATACTGTTATATGTTACTTCTACTGCTTGGCAGCGGCTTTAGCAGGATATGGATACCATACCCCATACAGGCACAGAGACTCTTGCAGTTACAATGTCAAGAACATGGTCTGACTTTCATCACTGCAAGGTTACGAATAGGTTCTGTACTTTTGATGTCTGTGATTTTTTTCTCTACTTAATCTCCAATCTCATCATTAATGTCTTGACATTAATGAGATCAAATACAGCTGGTAATTGCAGTTAGGCCAGTTCATTTCAGTAGCCACTGGTTCACAGTGTGTAGAAAAACTTTTGAAGCATGGATCTTGGCCTCCAGGGTCGCATACATATGCTTCTATTTTGTGCATATGTTCCCTAAAGCTGCACTAAAGCAGCGATTCATAAATCTAGTGTGAAGCTCAGTTTACCCAAGCTCTGCTTTGCATAAAAACTTTATTGTTTTAGCATCAACTATAAAACAGGAGCACCTATATACAGCAATGCAGAATTAGGTCAAGTGTAAACACATCAGTGGTATATTCTGAATTTTGCTGCATAATCCTTACACAAGTGAGCTGCACTGATCCAGGAATGGCTGATGAAACGCTCCAACTACAAATGGCTTCATTTGCAACAGAAGTCTATTTCTGGCATGGCGGCAAATCTGTATCCCATGCGTGCACACATAACGTGTTAGATACTGCCCTGCTACATTAGGCAGAGTACAACGCATTATGTTCTAACAAAGCTTGAGCATAAGGCTGAACAGTTTGTAGAATGAAAAGCTCACATGGTGATGGATGAGCACATCTTGGCTTCCTATCTGACTATGCTGGAGTGGAAAACAAGGTTACTAAGCAGGGCTGGGAAACAACATGTTCCCTTATTATAAAGCAGGAGCATGGAATGCAAGCCCTGCATGAGGGCCCTCGGGGACCTCGATGGTACTGCACAGTCTCTCTCCATCTTACTGAACAGCGAATCCCTGACTGTCAATTCGACCAGCTTCTTGAGCCGTTACAGTAAAGGCAAACACTTCCTTTTGTAGATCTAGATCTTAAGATCTAGTTATTAATTCCCAAAGTACTGTCATTCCAAAAAAGCAGCTTCCATAAGTACAATCTGTGCCATTGCTCTCTAAGGGAAACAGAAAGGCAAGACTCAAGTGGGCAAAAGAACAGCAAAACTGGATCAATGATCAGTTGATGAGCCCAATTGATGAGCCCTTCCACTCAGGAGGTAGAGTAATGGTTTTGGGAATCTTTTCTTGGCACACCCTGGGTCCTCAAATACCTGTGCATGGACATTTGGACACCTCCATGGCCTTCACAGTCTCCAGATCTTAATCCTACAGAGCATTTCTGGGACGAGCTAGAACAAGCTGCTCAGAGCATGTCAGTACCTCCATCTAATTTGCAGAAACTGCAAGAAGCTAGCCTCTCTGAATGGGCTAAGATTCCTGGAGAACAATTTCAACATGTAGTAGAATCTGTGCCACAGTGAACTGCCGCAGTTCAGAAGGCCAAAGGTGGTCAAACACACAAACGCAGATGGGTTTCTCTAAAAAAGAGGCCATTCAGTGTATATTATTACTGTGTTCAGTCATCAATACCCAAAAGCCCATCAAGGCCATTGAAGATGATTTAAATGGCCATTGAAGAAACCTTTCCTTCAGGTTTCATATGTTTGTTTGTTTGTTCTAAGCAACATAACGATGCCTGTACTGTTGTTATTGTGATAAACATCAGATCACATTTTAGGAGCTATTCATCCTGAAATCCACATGAATCCAAACAATTTACAAACTTTGTGTTCAATAAAATGTAAAGGTATTTGCATAGTTCTTTTAACACTAGAACCTTTTAACAATAAAGAGGCATTGTTACATTAATTTGGGCCCAGACCTCTTCAAAGAAATGTGCTTCTGAAAATGAAAACGAGAGTCCACTGATGATAAGTACTCACATTACTGAGCTTCGGTCGTGTGTTTCAACGGCACCTGGTCATCGCGCTCTCTCCCACGCTTGCACGACTGCTTGCACACCTGGGTGATGACTCAATTCACACCCGCTCTAGTGTTATTCACCTTTATGGTGATTGCTTGCTGAGGGACATGCACAGTCACTTCAGAGCCTGAGTCAGGCTGTTTCTGGGCTCACCTTTGCACAGAAGTAAAAACTGTAAAAAATTACCATGTGCTCATTATTGTACTTGAGTGCTGTTTACTTTAAAAAAAATGTTTTTAAGGCATACAAAATACAAAAAGAAAACAACAGAGACAAAACTGTACCTTAAGTATAGATTATTTCAATCATTCTGGTGTCATATATGATTTTATAAATTAGGAGGAGCTTCTTTACCACAAAGTGTGCTGCATGTGTGTGTGAGTGGGTTTGTGTAATGAATGTGGGCTATTTTCACACTGTGGAGTGCAGCATGTGGCTCACTGGTGTCAAAGGACAAGCAACACTGCAGAAATGATAGCTGCTGCCTGGGTGCATACAGATCCCAGTGACCTCACTCACTCCAGAACTGTCACACACTTCCCAACATATCAGACAGCAGTTTACTCCCACATCTACACGCACTCACTCACATTCAGAAGCATGCACAAGCACACACACAAACTCACACATCCTACTGGAACCTCATCCGAGAAGATCGAACCAGAAAACCAGATCCCTGACCAGATACAGGAGACTTTTAACCGGTATCCTCTTTTCCCAAACAGCCTAATGTTGGATCAGCAAGACCCAGGGCAGAGGCATAATAATAATGACAGACAGCCTGGGCCATGAAGAAGAAACCCATCTATGGGGTTTCTGAGGACACAGAGATGAGAGCCCCTCTCAACCCTCCTTGTGTTTCCACCAGAGCAGCATAGCTCAGAATCCTGAACATAATGCTAGCTCGCCCCTGTGTCACACAGTCTTACAGTCATAGGCGTGCTAGAGTGGGGGAAAATCAGGTGACAATTTCAGGAGGTGATCTTATTATGCCCTGAGGCACGTTTCATTTGAATTCAGATGTAGAAACCCATAAAGATTATTAAGTGCTCCAAATGACTCAAGAAGGAGTTGGTTAATTTAACAGCTTAACAAACTGAATCTTTAAAAAAAATTTTTTTTATAACCTTAATTATTTAAAGCTATCGCGTCCGTGAAACATCAGAACATCTTAAATGCAAAGGAGATTAATCATTTGTGCAAAAGAAAAACATTACAATCACCTGACCAACTCAAAGTCCTGACATTATTTTAAAAAGGCCTCGTTTCAGTCAAAAAAAATGTTTAACCACGCAGTGCTCACTTTTCCAAAATGTGTTTGTTTCTGTACCAATAATGTATCTGTACAGCTGCCAAAATAGTTGATGTCTTACTATTCCATTAAAATCTCAACACACTTAAAAAACCCAAAACATAAGAAAGAAAGAGGGAAAAAAACAAAAAGGCAAAGACAATTCCAATTAAAGTTGGCAGATTGCTCTATGGATAGCACAGGCTTGGAGACTTAATATATTTACCAGTAGAAAAATACACACATAACTCAGTCTTCATAGAACTTAACATGACATAAAGGCAGAGACCAAAATTGGACTAAACAGTAGCTAGATTATCGGTATAGTCATTTGCATCAGTGGCAGTGGTAGCTCAGTGGTTAAGATACTTGACTAGTAATTGGAAGGTGGCCAGTTCAAGTTTCACCACTGCCAACACTGCTACTGTTGGGCCCCTGAGCAAGGCCCTTAACCCTTCAGTTGTGTTCAGTTGGAATTGTAAGTCGTTTGTATAAAAACATCAGCTAAATGCCGAAAATGTAAATACATCACTTTCACACCCTTAACAAGCAAGATCAAATGTGTGGCACTCAGTGAATGTATTTGATCCTTGTCTAAGTCCATTCAACAATTGCAGGAGTCCGAAAATACATAAAAAGACCATACTATTGCACAAAAGAGGAAGCAGGTCAAAGTGCAATTCACTTGGGTAAGTTAAAAAGGTGATCTTACAGGAGAAGTGTCTGATATTTTTATGTTATACAAGCACAGTCTGGTCCTGTATTAATATTGTCACGTGTTTGTCCACTGCCCCTGGCCTATCAGTGTTTGGCATCACAGGTCTATTCACCATTGGAGTCTTCATGACTGATCCAGCTTGTCCAGTAATTTTGCAAGATCTCTTATTTGCCTTTAAGCAATTGAGATAAATACCAATCAGTCCTGTTTCCTTGTTTTTTTAGAATTCTGTTTAGGCCGTCTGACTAGGGACGAATATTAACATCTGTTAGAGTAAGTGTATTTTCTAATTATCACCTTTGACAATAATATTCAAAATACTAATATTCAAGGAATAGCTCTCAAAACTTTGAAATTAAATAATGAAACCCAAAGGTCAATTAACAGTCATGCATATAACCAGCTACATGCACATTATATATTAATTGTCCCTAAAATACTTAAAAAGTTCATTTTTGCAGAGCTTCTAGGCATTTCCTTTCACCACTTAATGTGGTCAAGAACCTCCTACTATGAAAGGAAAAGGAAATTTGACTGACACACAAAATGACCACTCACTGCCTGCTGTTTTGGCATGATGTGTAGAAGGAAGCAATCTTGAAAATGGAGTCAGGACATAAACAGTACCTTGGGAAAACAGAAATATATGTTGGCACTGTTGATGTGGGACATGCTGTACCTGTAACACCAACAAAACAGTTGGAAAGGGGTTCATGGTAAATTACTTTAAATAGTGAGAGACCATGGAGTTCACAAACCATTTCAGTCACATGGATATATCTTGCTTACCTTACTAAGTACAACGACACTAAGACTGAACTGAGCTGGAACAACAAAACATTGATTCACGTCAGACCAGTATGAAACGATGCACGGAAGTGTGTATACACATAAGTGCCAATAACCAATCAGAAAGCAATTGGCCAGGTGGTTAGACTCTCTGTCTATGTGTGGGCGAAGCATCTGTGGCTGAAATTACTGTCTCAATGACTGACTGACTCTCTATTGTTGAAATGTGCAGGGGCAGCAAATACACAAAGGTGGTGCCACAGAAGTATTTTAACACTTCAGACAACAACACATAAGTTAATTACTGTTCCCTAATTAATCAAGTAAATATAGTGAAGTAGTTATATGGCTGATTTAAACCTAAGAATGCAATTTTTGTCCAATGTCATTCAATTTTTAAGCCAGCAGACCACAAGAATGTTTTTTTTTTTTTCAACAGGACAACACCCTCCCATCATAGAAAAAAGGAGACTCTCCTAAAAAGGAGGCTTGTTTTTATCCAAGTTCTGGATGAAAATGTAAATAAACCTGGACGGTACAGAAATTCATTATCTTGCTGTCATGTTCAACATCGCAGAACAGGATGAACAAAGCCAGAGAGCCACCAGCCAAGAAGAATGCGTGAGGCACATTCAGAAGCCAAGTCCCTCAAAGCAACCTGGAGAGAGCTGCCTCTAGAGTAAAAGCCTAAACAATACTTGTTCTCAAGAGCTGGTTGTCATGTCAATTCTGGAAGCCACCGTAGAATATCCGCAAACCTAGCCAATACAAAACAGACCACCTACACATTCAACAGACCACCAGTACAATTTAGTAACTTCTAGAGCAATTTTTTCCTTTTTGTTTGTAACATTTGGTCTCATAACTGCTCTGTTATACCCCAGGGGTTAAAAAAGTAGAACAATCCTGTTAAGTTACTGGATAATCTAAGGGCAAGATGGAGAAAGTAATATATGCCAAATCTGAATTGGCAGTCCTTGTTTTAAACTGCTCACATAGTATGATAAAGCAGTGGTAGATTCATGGAGGGAAAGTGGCTTGTATTGTTAATGAATTGTGACAAGAATTATTTATAACAAGTGTATGACTAGTTCATTTTAAATTCAACCCTACAAACCATCAAGGTAGGTTATATAAATATACAAAGGTCATTCAAGCAAATAACACATTCACCCATGTAAAATTAATTTGTACAGTAAAATTAACAAGTCTGACTGTCCTGTTTTTGAGCTACTGCAACTAATAGTGTCATTTCATGGTAAGAGTATTTACAATACTCTTTAAATCCATTTCCCACTTAACTTTTAAGTGTGAACAAGATTATTATTCTTTCCCATTCAAAGCTTTAACATGTTGTAATGGTGTGTTACAGCTATGTTAATGTGTACATATAATGCATAATGTTGTACTTAAGCTCACCACATTCCAGAAGAACGGGTTGAAGATGATGGCGACGACAGCCACACAGAACCTAGGCTCCATCAGGTCGATGTGCTTCATCACCTCTAATAGCACAGACATGTCGGCCTAAGAAAAATGGAAAGAGGAAAGATCCATTCATCTGGGTCATGTCTGGCAGGGATCAGTGGATGTGTATAAAATGCTAGGATTATTGCTTATGATAATAATTCAATAATTCAGTTGCAGTAACAGACCCTTCTTTTTTTACAGTAAGAAAGAGAAACTACCTCTGTGACTTATTTTGGTTTCTCATTTTCATTTAAATCAGAAAGTGATGTACTTGTGAAAATATGTGTAAAGAGAACAGACTCTCTTTCACCCTTCCTTATCTTTTTTGTCCTAATGCATCATTATTAGGTCTACATCCCTGGGTAATAAAGCGGTTATGCAACAAATGGTGATCTTATGATGCAGTGCAATGCAAGATCATCAGACCCCAACAAACAGCCTTTCTGAAAACCTCCCCTTTCAGGGTAAAATTTTGTTTATAGGAAAACTAAGGGGTCTGACATTCCTTCAGACACAAAACACATCTGATAGGCCATCACTTTACCTGCACAAACATGGTCATCAGAGCTCTGCACAGGACAATGTTGCAAGGACATCAAGTGTCATATGTCAAACTAAGTGGGTGGAAACACTATTTAAAGTGTGACAACATGTCCAAGGGATAAAATAGAACTAACATTTACATTTACATTTATGGCATTTAGCTGACATAAACAGTATGAAATATTTATTGCATCAGATAAGATTGCTGTAATAGACTTACATTTGTTTGTTTGTTTTTTTGTTGTTGTTGCTTGTTTATTTGTTTTTTACTGGAATTTACTTTATTGTGTCTAGCTTTTTTCTTTTTGAGGTGACAAGAACCATCTATACGGTATATAGATACAATACATGTGAAGACAGACAAGGGTTGGATCCAGTGATACATGATGAAAGACTTAGCAATTTTCTTGTGTGCTGTGAACAAGAACAGCACGGCCCTGAGTAATTGTTTGACAAATGTCCCAGAACGACGGAAAGTTCCAGCAAATATAAGAGCTGGTCTTTTTGTTAGGGTTACTAGGAAAACTAGCTTAATGGAAAGCTAGTTGTCACGTGAGGGGTGTCGAAGAAATTCTTAATGAAGGATATGACACTCTGGGATCTTTAACAAGGACAGTTTATATATGTTCTTTAAAACTGCAGCTAAAGGCATGTGTTCAAACGCTGCACCGATTTCACCAAGACAATGTCCAATGCACATGTTAGTGTATCTGGCCAATAAACAGACCATGCTACCTATTATCCTCCCCGTCCAAGAGGAGACTTGTCAGTACGTTTATATTTATATATCTAAAGATACTTTACTGGGAAAAAAAGATAAATTACATCACAAACGGGCACCCTTTGAGCATCTATCGCGAAGTAATGACAGTTCATTATTAGGAGAGATTGCAAAATGGCCGTTGGTCTGATATGGTTGTCCTTTTTATGTCTTTTCCATAAATGTTATATAAACATGACAATCCGACAAAGTCTACTAAAATATTTCCTTCTTTTAGAGGCTGGAAACTACTAACTAGCTAGCAAGCTACAATACCTTGGTGTAATCCACGTTACTGAACCCTCCGCAGCAATCCAACACGGGATTTCTCTCAAACACGACAACGCCGTTCATACAAATATAGCTGATGCTTAAGTGGAACTTAGTCATACGTTTTTGATTTAAACGGCATGGACAACATCCTATGTATAGAGAGTTTCGATATATAAGAAATAAAACAATTTGTTAAAGACACATGTCAGTGTTTCTAAAGCGACATGACAGTAGTAAACTTTGACCTACAAATGTTGAAATGGATTGTGGGTAATATAGTTCACGAACCAAAACCCGTCGTTCATTCAACGCTGGTGGACGACAATGCTGTTAATGTCCTAAAAGACAGATTGTAAAGAAAAAATGATATTTTTTAAAGTATTTTTTAAACATTTTGCGTATGTTCTAAACATGATTTCAAACTACATGTAGCCTACATTTAACATTTAGTTGCATTAAAATTGACGTTCACGTTTAATATTTACATGTAGCAATTAGATATTAAGTACATTTGCAATATAATTTTCCAATTCAGCAAATCACAATACTGAAACACATCAATTCTATTACAAGATCAGTATGATAATGGATAATGGTTCAATTTTTTTTCCACCTGGAAAAATATCTGTAAATGAAATGGATTAAGAGTTGTCTTTAGACATCATTAGATGAAGGGGTAATATGAGTCAGCCTGAAAGAGAAACAGAAGTGCACAGTATTGCATTACAGAGATTACATTTCAATAATTTGAACAGTTCCTAGATAAAAGAAAACTATACTAAGAATTTTAGAATACCATGTAATAACCTAAATGTTATAATTTAAAGAACTATTATTTTGAACATGAACTTATTTCACATGCTAGAACATGAGAAACACTTTGCTTTTATAGCTGATAAAGGATGTCAGATATATATATATGTATAGACAGAATATATGAAAATGTCTAGATATTTTCTAATATTTTCTAGATAATGTATCTAGATATTACTTTGTCGCCTGGCTCTATAGTCAGCCAGGTCCCCTTGATAAACATTTAATCCAGGGGTTTGTGTCATGAAGACTGCTAAACTACATGAAACATTTAAATCATATGAAATGTGTCATAAAGAACAACCTAAGCAAGCCAACCATAATAAGCAAAGTGGCAAAAGCTCTCCAGGAACTGGAAGTAAGGTCATCTCTGCTTACTACTGCGGGATCTGTGCATTTCCTTGCTGGGCAAGTGTCTTACTCTTTGAGGTCACAGCAACCCTGAGAGAAATCCTAGGCAGCTCCTTATGTCTAACAGGACAGAGCATTATAGGAGCCTGAACATCAGACTAGGAACAGACTGCTCTTAGCTGCATGATTATATAGATCATTTCCAATGGCACATGTGCTAGGGTACCTGTATCCTGCAATGTTTCAGATACTGTCTGAGCTAGAGTATCTGAGGTCTAAATTTTACACGGTGAACATTTCACAGCAATAATACACAAATCGATATGTTAACAGTCAGGTTTGCTATTGTGGCCATCCTTATAGGTCCAAGGTAACAAATCATTTTGAAATACAACAGAAAGAATTAAACAAGAAATCAATACTCACTCAAGTTATACAGAGGATGCCATGATCATTTTGGTGTTAGTATGACCTGACTAAACATTGACTATTCCATTAGATTAATTCCCAATTAGACGTCTAGTGTTCCGAAGTAAATGGAGCAATATTTAAGCAGTGCATTATAAGATGAAAAGAAAAGATTATGGGGGCTATACAATTAGAGGTACTATAAGTATTATGTGCTTATATTATTTTGCTTCAGTTTCGGCTTCTGTTTCTTTTCACGTCACATTTTCACCCACATGGACACATTTGCTGTTGGATGGAATAATATGGTTCTCTAATCAGCCTCCTATCAAGTGTTTACATAATGTGGGGGAATGTTGAGTCAAGTGGGGGAGGAAGAGCATTGCACAGGATTTTTAGTTTACTTTATTTAGGCTTCTTTTAGCCAACCTCACTTGATACCTAGCAAGTCTGTTTCATATATAAGAAATGTAAATGAAGAACGGAGAAGGGGAAAAAGAGGTGATGATAATATTTGCACAGGTGCATACAAATCATTCATATTTTGAGCTTTTTTGGAGTCTTTCATGGGCAGACTGTGCATCCCTTCTTTACTTTAGTGCAGGACACTATTTCTGGTGCTCTGTTGAGCTCATAAATCCTCCGGATGTGTCACAATGACATGTGACCTCATTGTATGGAGTTACAGGGTATGCAGCTGTGGATGGAGGACATGCCAGCATTAGGTGAGGAGCTGTTCTCTGTAACTGGCATTGTCTGGTGAGAAACAAGATATACAGGCACAAATGGTAAAATTTTGGCAGGTTTAAAAGTTTTGTGTTTTTATTTTTTTGACCTGATTCATTTCTTTAGTTCGTTATCATACTGTGAGTTAATGAGTTGAACCACCTGTGTAGAACAGCGAAACCACTGGACCATGGTTTGTAGATATGGGACTACCACCAGAAAGTATAAGACTATTCCACATTTTCAATATTGGACCATAAACATTTGTTTACATTGCTTCTCTCTGTTGAGGAAAAAAAACAGGTGTTGCATTTCTCCTGCTTGCAACCATGGACTTGCAAATCCAATGCAAACTAAATAAAATGCTAGTTTTCATTCGATACTACATAGTGGGGCACACCTTTAAATTCACATAGTACAGCTGATGGATGTACAGAACAAACTAAGGGTATTATTTGTGTTTATTTGTGTTCTAGTGACACCAAAGTTATTCCCACCTCAGTCTTCAGGGACACCCTGGGTGTGTTGTTCCTAGGGTGTTGTTCTTCTGTGAATCAGTGGTTGACATGCATAATAGTTATAACAAAACAAGAAATGGTGGTATTTCATAGTCTTGTATGTCATCAGGGTTTTCTCTTGTTTACTATAGGTCTGCAAAGCCAAGTTTTCTCATCTGTATTGGACCTGGAGAAAAGACACATGTTTTGTACATACTGCAGTTGAACTCATTGTTTGTGTATTTAAACAAGCATAACAATATTAAGAATAATTCTACCTATGTTTTAGGTTAAAACAGAAATAAACATTGCATTAATTGGCTCACTGCCATTATTGTATCTAACCCTGAGTCAGTCATACAATATTGTACATCTCTGTTGAATGCGTTCGTTGACTGAAAGTCAAGTAGTCACTGTGGTGCTATTTTTGTATATTGATCTTATAGGATATTGTTATTATGTAAAATCAATTTGTTATGTTTTCTGTCATATTTTAATAGCCTACCAGGTTTTTTTTTTTTTTTTTTTTGCCATTATGTTTGTATAGAATGGGTTACATAGGCAAAATTAAAAACATGAATAGATAATTTTACAGGTAGAAATTTGCAGAATCAGGAGACCTGTAGAGACGCAATTTGTCCAGTTCAAAGTAAACAGTGGAAAATTGGCTTCAACCAGTGGCAGCTCAGAGCCACACAACAGTGTTTGCTGACAAATTCTAAATGTTTGCATTCAGCTGAACTTGAAAATAATAGTTTAGGTAGAATGTGTTGCATAAATTATGTTATAGTGTAATATATTTGAATAAATACATTGAATGGTGCTTTTTTATTCTTTCTTCACTCAATACAGTGCAATATTTCAGTATCTGTCAATTTAAGACACAGTTGCAAAATACATGCAAAATGAACCATGCAACACACAGGCGTTTCCATTTCAATTTCCATTTATGGAATTTAACAGACACTCTTATCCAGAGTGACTTACAAAAGTTTGTCATTTGCTCATAGAATACATCCTAACCAGTAGAGTAGGTTAGAGTCCAGTATACCAATGATCTAGAGTACTGTAGAAATACAGGGATCAGTGCTGATGCCTAGAAGTACAAAATACATAAGCTCTATCTTAAACAATGATAAGTGTAATAAACAATAAGTGCTAGAGTTTGTTAGATAACATCAGTGTAATAAACAATACCCTACAATAAGTACTAAGTGGTAAGTTTACAAACTTTTCAATATCTACCTACACACACACACACACACACACACACACACACACACACACACACACACACACACACACACACACACGCACACACACACACAAACCAACCTTGCATCATCACATCTCAGGGCATAAGCAGTTTCCATGGGAAACAATGGACGTACCATGGAAGTCATGAGCAACAAGGAGTTTCCCTGTATCTACAAATCACCCTCCATTTGGTAACTTTTGTAAGATTCCTCTGCAAATGCAGTGAAGCACTTGCAGTTCAGCTTTTCATATGCTTAAAACCCCAAAATGTCAAAACAGTCTTGCTACCATTCAAACACTATTCCAACAACAGCTGATAGAGAGCATACTCGCTAGCTGCTAAAAACAAACAAGCAAACATCCACACAGCTCTGTTAAAAAGCATAATCTGCAAGTTTGGTCCATTATTCCTGAAAGAAGACTGCCAGGATCAAAATGTTCAGTAGATGGCTGTGTCCATTCCCTTGGGTACAGTTTGCAGTTATTCTCCATTAGTCAACTTGTTGCTGCTCTCAGTGTCCCTCTGATAATGTTGTGACGCTGCCGGAATGACAAAAAAAGTGCATAACAAAAATCTAAATATGTTTAATAAAAAAAGTCAATTAACAAATATCAACCTGTTCAATTAGGCTGTTTTAGATATTTGTTACTATAGGATACATTTCAGTCAGAGAGTGATACCAATCAAAACTGCTCAATAGTTTAGAAAATAACAGGGAATAGAAATATAAATAAATTCTATAAATAGAAATAGAAATAACAGGAAATGTAACCAATGAAAAATATTATTTTCACTATGGGGGTGGGCGTATAGCAGCATTCTGAAGAAGGGGCTACAGGTTCATTAGTAAAATGCTACTGTGTACGTACACGCTACCTTAACCAAATAACTTCAAATGGTGAATACAAGTGAGAGAGATTTTGAAGCATACCTAATTGAAAAGCTTTTTTCAAGGCTACCTCACTATAATTCAGAGAGGTTGGCCAACTCCATCTATAAGTCTTAGCTAGGGAAGATTTGCAGTATGCAGAGGGAGAACCTGCTTTATGCACTGTACAAAACTGGTTGCCATGGCTTTCACACAGATATGAGGCAGCCTGTGTTTCTTTATATAACAGCTCCTAGGTGTTACCTAGGTGAATAGAGTTACCTGAGTGATCACCAACTACAGATGACTTTTAATAGTATGTACTACTGAGGCATGTGAGCGCATTCATCATGTGTCGGATGACTGGAGTGTGAGAGGAAACTGTTGCTTCAGCCAGTGGCACCTTGTTTTACAGTGCGAATGTGACAGAGGAGTGAATCCAGATTTGAAGCTTTAATACACGGTTTGTTATTTTCAGATGGAAAAAGGGAAGACCCGCAGCATGTGCGGAGAACAGAATAAGACAAGTAATTAGCACAAATACTTAATAGAGACAAATAAGAGTCCCTACCCTCCTCTCTCGTATGTGGGAATGTGCCTGCCGATTTCTGTCTGAACAAATTACTTTCTTATGGAGAGGACAAATGAAGAAGTAAAAGGCTGTAATTTTCTTTCTCGAGCCGCAGAATCAATGTTACCATGGGAATGGGCAGCCAAGGCTGTCCATCCTGTCCTGGTATGGATGCAAGGAACACAGGGGGCTGAGTCTTGACGTGATCCTCATTGGCACACCTCTGTGTGCTGTACTGCAGGAGTGGCCCACCTAAAATGAGCTGCTTTAGAATTTAATTCTGCCTCTTCTAAGAAAGATCATGAGTGGGTGGAATGAAGACCACATCAGTATGCACAACTACTGGTATACTCCTGTTCCTCACTGCAGCTAGCACAAGGTGTTCTCAAGGTCAAGGGTTCAACTCCCAAGGACCACACATGCTGCCATCCTGATAAATATGTCATTCTGAATAAGAGTGTCTACCAAATGCTGGAAAAGTAACATTATTACAAGCCTCTCCTTTGCCAAAACCTTTCACTCCTAATCCTGGTGTCACCGTACTATCAACTGACTCAGTAAAAGCTGAAATTCCTAAAACTTTGGGAAATCCCGCCCCTTGCCTCTCACTGCTGAGGGCTCAGGGACTAGCATGGACAGAGAGAAGCACATGAAGAGATCCAGATTAAGCTACAGTTCTGGCACGCTCAACAAGTGTATGGAAGCTAGTCAAATATCTTCCAGTTTTTTCGTTCATAGACTCCAATTGCCATCATGGTGCTATTATGTAAATATGACCACAAATGGCATCTGCAGGATCACATGTATAATACATTTGAATGGGGAAATAATAATAATAATAAAAAATCATCAACAGCAAAAATATTTGAATGAAAAAAATAAATGAAATAACAATGCATACTTAACCACACACAACATGCTGTCAAGATTTTTCCAATATATTTAATGCACCACAAAGCAGTAGAACACGGTTTTCCAGTACTACTCATAATGAATTCCTGTAGGTCAGAGCTTTTACCAACGTGTAGCAAAATTGATTTCACTGACCCAGAAGTAATTATCACTAACCATACTGATGAAAAAAAGAGTTGCACTTTGTATATATAGCTCGTGTTGCATAATATGTTTGTCTTCTTGTCAATGAACTGTGTCAGTTGAGGCTACCAGACAAACAGCAAATGAGCAACTTTCCTGTCACTTTTCAGAAAAAAGTGATAACAACTGAAGCTTCCTCTGTACCAGCGACTGGGACATCGCTGACCATTAAAGTAAACACTATGTCCTCTGTGATAGTGAGAGCCTAGCCTTTTTGATTGCTTGAAACTGCTTGAAGCTTCTTCATTGATTTTTGTGCACATGGACAGAAAACCTTTGTAGTTTGAAATGTGTTGACTTGGTTTCCTGTCAGAGTGCACCGGGCGCCCAGACACACCCCCAGCCCTCCGCCCACCCACACACCCACACACACACACACACACACACACACACCTACCTGCCACAGTCCCAATCACCCACTTATTAGTTATTACACACAGCTGTTCCTTGTTTGTCCTCTTTTGTTCTTCCTGTTATTTAAGCTCACAGGTTCCTGCCATTGGTGCTGTGCATTACCAGTTGACGTGGGCCTGGAGCCGCTGCCTGGACCTGCTCTCAAGTAGGCCTACTGTGTTAATCTACGCATCAAGCTATTAATGCATTGGCAGCTCGTTTCTTTTGAGTTCGCTCAAGTCAAGTGTTATGGAGAATAAAGATTCTCTTGACTTTCACTCGCATCTTGCACCTTACTTGCCTCCAACGTCACATTTCCTCTGCTGCGAAACAGCATTCTATAAGGACAACAGTGGTTACAAGAAATCTAGACATCTAATAATTTTAAAGACATGCTGAAATCAAATAGCTATACATTTCTTTTTACCTTGTTAATTCAGGTTTTTGCTCTCATAGTGCACAATTCAGAATTCTTGCTTTTTCCTAATCTTCCAACAAAATGCAATCTCTTTTACCTGCCTGAAATTTTGTCCAATTTATCTCTGTTTTCACAATCCAATCAAATCCCTATGGATAAACTCAAGTACTGGCACCTACCAAATATACTGTATATTTATAAATGTGTTAAGATTTTTTAATTAGTGTTACATTAAACATTCAACAAATTTTCAATCAGTAAAAAAACTGACATATAAACTAAACTGGTTCATTAGTCATAGACTTTCAGCCTATTCCTACACTACTCAAGCAGAGCTCAATATAAAAGCACAAGCAGAGAGAATCAGAATCATACAGCCATCCATGTACAAACCAACCAGTGAGAATTTGCAAATAATTATACCTTTCCTGAATACTCTTTTCATTCTTTCCTCACACACAGCTATTATATAACATTTTATTTTAAGACAGCAATTCCTAGCAGCATGAAAGGGAATCACCTTCCTGAATATCTGTTTAGTTCTGACAAGAGCCAACCATGATTTCATCATATTTAGAATTTAATTTTTTCCCCCCTCAGGGCTGACTAAGACACGGCCTTTGTTTTAGACAACAATATTCAATGCCCTTACAGTAATTGGATTACATTACATTTGCCTAAAGTGTGGAGTATTACAAATGTAATGTACACAGGCTTTTGTATTATGTAATCAGCAGCAATGTTGCTGACTCTGCCTGACTTTGGAGAAATTCTTGTAATGAGGGCTGGTTGTAGTTATTGATAGTTATTGATTTATTGATAGTAAAGTGCTACAAAAATGACCTCTTTTACAAGACATGCTCACCATTGTCACGAGAGAGGACAAAAGATCCTAGGGCTAGCAGTCAACATTTTTAGAGAGAGGTAACTAGAAAAAAAAAAAACAGGCAGTATGCTTAGCCTTCGTAGATGGATTACTTCACAATGAAAAAGCAGGGCAGAAAGATTAAACAGGAAAGCTAAGGGGGAATGACAATAGAATCTGGGATGGATTAAACAGGAGGGGAATGAAATTAGGGGGGATGAAATTAGAATGAAGGAGCCGATAAACTAGGTGGGCCTGTTTGGTTTGTTGTTTTGGGAGAGTGGTTAATAGATGTGTCAACCATAACAGTGCATTGTTTTTTAAATGGAAAAGTAGATCAGAGACAGGTGTGTTATGGGCATACTGGCCCAGTTTTAAACTGAACTGCATTCGTGTTAATAATAATGTATATTTCTGATTCATTACTTCAATACTAAAAAACAGTGTATGTTGAGATGATGATTGATGATTTATTTAGGAGATTTCAGAATATGAGCTAGACACTGCTGACCTCCAACTTTTAATGCAGCGTCATCTCAGAGGAAGTGTACATACTTGGCCTGTAATTGTTTTTCTACAGGTAGTTTCTGGAAACCTTGGCAACTATGATGAGAGTAATAAGGAAAAATGGTACAAAGCAGTAAATAATCAAAGTATTGTTAAATGGAGAATAAGGGTCTCAAGATCATCAGGTGGGTCTGAGGAAATTGAAAAAGAATATAGACATGTGAGATTGTGCCATTGCAAACAGAACAAAACACTCCCATGTTCATGGTGACAGTCCCCTGCATCCTATAATATGAGAATGTGATCCAATAGCTGATTTGAGATTCTGAGATTTTCAAAGATATTTTGTGGGCCAGTAAACTGTGATAATAAAATATCAGTCAAGAATGTATGTAAGTCAAGAAGGCAAGAATCAGAGGTACAGCCCTGAGGCCTTTTACACTCACTATGCCATATGTGGGGACAAAAGTGAAAATATGGGTTTTTCTCACTTTGCTCTAAAGAGTAAAAATAAAGTTTTAAATCTGTCAGTGAGTCATCTTACACAACAAATAAATTGTTTAAAATCTAATGAATCCTTAAACCATAAGGCTTTTCATATTGGGACAAGATGATGACCAGCTGTTATGGAATACTGGCCCAGATAGCGTAAGATGACCAATCAGATGCTTATTGCTCACCAAAACTGGGACACACTGATGACAGATCACTTGTCTCATGTCATATGATTATGAAAAAATGTAAATATAAATAAATAATATAATATATTGTAACGAATGCCCAAGTGCTGAAGGGCATGGAGCAGGACGCACAGACTCCCGTGACATTTATTAACATGCAACGTAACTGTGGCACTCACATATAACAGTAATGGATAACATGACTTCTACAATTAACATGGACAACTCACACATAACTGAGGAGAATATACACAGGCACAACAGCTAAACAAACATTAACAAGGGCTACACGAGCGTGGACATTAACATTATGCACAGACACTAACAAACAATGACCAACAGTGAAGGAAATACCGACAGAGGTTTAAATAGCCCAACGAACACTGATGCTTAACCCTATACAGGTGCGTGCCCTCACGGGGGTGTGGCCACAAACAAGAATAAACCCCCCTGCACGTGGCAGGCCTTATCATGTGACTTGGGGGGGGGCATCCTGTGACATATATATTATATAATCATATTTTATTATGATATACTATATTATATAAATGTAATATCTTAATCTTAAAATATCTTAATCTTATTGTAATCAATATAACCATCCAGGGTCATAGAGGTAATGCTGAGAGACTGGGAATACAGGATAATCAAAAAAGAAACAAAACACATGATGACAAAAGAGGAAGCATGCCATAATAAACACACAAGCAATGACAAGAACAAATAACTAACACTAGTGATAACAAACAGGCAGCAAAAGCACAAGGATTGGAAAAGGAACAGAGGCTAGGATTAGTGACAAGCCCATTTACGGGGAAAAACACAGGGATTAAATACACAAGAACAGGTGATAACTAATGAAAACCAAAACAAGAACTGGAACAGGAATGGAGAAAATGAAACAATAACATGAGACAGGGAAACGATGGAGGCAGGGATGCTAGGAGGGGCCAATCATGTCAATATAATATATATTCATTTGTTTATTTGTCACTGTAGGTCTCATGAGATTCAAGGATGAATTTAGAGATGAAAAAGGCTCAACTGTACTTAAACTGTGAGGTTTTGGTTTGTTTGTCATTCTGATTTAGAATCAAACATTTTATATCAAAGCAAGGAAAGCAAGAGCTTTCCTTAGTAATGGGTTGTGTGAGACAATCACCATGCAAAAATATACAGCATCCATCACAGGAGGACATGTCTCAAAAGAACATGTATGTAAATTTATTCAGCCATATTATTCATAGCTCAGAAAATAGTTGTAGTACTGGATTTAATTTTTGTAGTAGGTAATATGTAACAACAACAACAACAACAAAGTATATATAAAGAAGGCAAAGAGAGCTAAGGAAGAAACAACAGAAAGTCACTGCACTGAAAGTACACTAACAGATTAATTAACCTTCTGAACATCGTCCACCCATAAAGTGTTCCCGGAATCAGCTCAAACTCCCTTGAGTTCCTTTGATGTGGCTAGGTTTAAAAGAGGTACTTTGGATATCACAAGCATAAATGAGTATCCCATCAAAGAAACATGAGCTAAACAACTGAACTGTCATTTGGGACAAACTCATGAGGAATAGAATAGAAATGGAATAGAACCCTTTGTTTCTCTCTTGAGACTGCAATGCTGCAATAAAGTCGCAAACACATATCTTAGGCAGCATGCTTGTACCTATACCACTCACACAGATGCATTTTAAATCAGCGAGCTGGATTGCTCTTTACTGTGTTACAACACAAGCAAGAGTGTCACGTTTAACAACCCTTCAATATGTACATTTATTTACATCTGCATGCATTATATACATATTGTATGAGAGGCTTTTATCAAAGAATAAACATTTTGTGAAACTAAATAATTGTGTGGATATAAATTAGGAAACAATAATGACAATTCTTGTTTTTCTTACCCTTCAGAGACAGAACATTCACATTTAGCAACACTGTAAAAAGGGATTTAGTTTACACACTATAACACACATCTTCTTTTGTTCACTTTGTATAGCAGTTTAACAATAAACATTCAGTATAGACTCAGTTCAGATTATTCAGTATTGACTCAGGTCAGGTTCCATACCTATTGTTGTAATTTACTGTATAGAGAATGTATAGATCATTAATAGTGTTGTGACCAATTTATTGCCCATATCAGTTTATCCAGTTTAACATGACTGAGGCTTGCATAAAAGACCTAAAAGACGAAATATCAGCTAATATCCTTCTAATAAATGCAGCCCTTATCTTTGGACCTAAAGCTGCTATGAACAGACTGTCCAAATTAATGCTAATTTATGTTACACTTTCTGTTGCCCTGGGTGCAAGTGTGAAGAGCCTTGACATCACAATTGATCCTGTTTTTTATTGTTGCACATATATCTAATATTACTAAGATAGCCTGCTTATATATTCAAAATATTGCAAAACTAGGAAATACACTATCTATTCATGATGCCAAATTCATACTTCTCTTACTTCAATATTGGATTACTGTAATGATCTGCTAGCTGCAAATTATAGTAAGTGTTAAAACAAGCTTCAATTAGCTCAAATGCTCAAAATCTGTGGAGATCAAGAATGAAAATAAAGTTGACTTTAATAAAACTTTCACCCCTTTTCTTACTAATTCAAAAAACTGTGAAATACATAGAACACTATAAAAATAATAATTTTAGTACTGACATCAGCCCATGTGTAGGTATCTGAGAAAACTGTTTGAAAAACTGTCGTCTGTATGGGTGGCTTGTCTACACTGACCACCTCTCAGTCACTTTATGAAACACTCCTCAATGCTCCATTTCTCCACCCTCTTCTCTACCTGTTTGGACAAGTTTTTCTTAATGGAATCTGGTAAGCACTCTGCATCAACAGGTGCTTGTTCTGTGGGTCAAAAAACATGCTGTGTGTTTGAGTGACAGACTTTACATAACAAATCGAGGAGCTAATCTTTGGAGAAATACTGTATATGCAAAACTAGTAAACTGCATCAATCCCCTTTGCAGCTAACGATGCTAACAAGTTAAGACAGGTAGTGCTTAATACACTCACGGGAGCTTACCAAGAAAATATTACAAAGAAATATTGGGCAGCAAAAACGCTTGAATGTTTTCACAGCTGCAAGTCATTATGAGCCAAATTCTAAGTGTTCATAGTGGGCGTGTTTTGTGTTCAAGGACGAGAATGGAAGGCGGATCCAAAGAGTAAAAAATTATTCTAATGTTAGGATTAATCACCTATGCCAAAAGCTAGTCGCCAGACATCTTTGTATCTCCAGCAGGACTCGCAGCCTTTGACTGGGTATGTAGATGAACATGTAGCAGGCCTTTCTTGCCTGGACACTCTGCACAGATGCAAGTTGAGCAACAATTAAGAGCTAGAAGAGCCTCTTTGCAGTTACTTTCCATAACTCTATGCTCCCCCTCAAAAAGGAAACCCCTCCTTATTGGGATCCCTGGTAGGGGATTTATTCCAATGAGATAATGGCTCTACACCCATGTGGCACTCCAATATGGCCCAGAAAGTGACTGAGAAGTTGCTGCCACATGGTGGCACCAGAGAGCCCTTGGCTGCCCTTCTGCCCCCTGCCGTCATTCAGAGGCTGTCCAATAAAACACTGTACTCAGTTCAGTTCACTATTACCCAGTGTGTTAGATACATTTTTTGATGACTCTGGGTACTCCAATTGTTCATCTCATCCTTAACATAATAAGAAAAACATAATAAGAAACACACCACAGTTAATGCATCTTCTGCCTAATTTTTCAGGGGTGATTCATTCTTTTGCACACACAGCAAAAGCCTCTATACATTGAGGAAATATCCATCCTGAATACTTACACCACAGCAGCTCTTAGTGTGTAATCACCCCAGTGACTGCTTTTATCACAGTAGAAGGACACTTTGCCTGTTGGTCTGTCTTTGGCACCTGATGTTCATTAAGCTTGCATGAGGCTGCCCTGGTGCCACTGTGCCAGTAGTGGATACAAATGTTCTTTTTTTTTTTTTTTTGGATGACTAGTTGAAACCTGAGAAGATGACAAAAGTAAAAGTTTCCTGATACCCGACTGATGCTGTGTTTCTAGGGACAGAGGTGGATTTGCACTGTATGTATACACATCTCCCCTACATGATTGACTAACGGACTTTTGCTTGACTCACTCTTGTCACAGAAGAGTTCTGGGAAGGGCGCCAACCTTGGCGTGATACTGGACAGAGTGGTTATGTGGACAGGTCCATCTCTGATAGGATGGCAGAGGATGTGTGGACTGGTCCATCTCTGATAGGATGTGGGAAGATGCAGTGTATGGGGGGTACATTTAATCTCACTTGGATTCATGGTGCTAGTATTCTGATAAGGATGGAAAGCGTTCCAAATGTGTCTTACCTCAGCGTGTAGGGGATATTTGTTCTCTGATGTTCTTTGAGATGGCTGGTCCTGCTGTCCATATGCTGACAACCCATAGTGTATCCACCCTGAGGTAGTTGAGTGCATGTGGGGGAGGTTTTGCAGGACTCACGTGTGCATGTTTGCTAGTCAGAAAATGACTCAGTGCCCTTGTTGGTTTTTGAGTCATGTGAGCCATCAATTCCCTTGCACATGCTCATCCCTGGTGGGCTTCTCACCACTCCTTCACCTTCTCCAAGAGTGTAGGAAATGAAGTGGAAGTTCATTCTGATTTGTCTTTTCACAGGTTAGGAAAAGGGGGAAAAAAGGGAAAAAAGTGACCTTTTTAAAAATATGAGCTGTGCTATGGTGCATTAAGTTGAATCTAAACAGATATCATGTAAATAGAAATAATATTAGCATCTAAAGGGAATGGGGCTAGCACCCATATGCTTGAATGAGTAAAGGGCCCAAGGCAGGGTTTTGCTGTCTGTGCAGGACACTATATTTTGGCATTCACAGCTTGCGTCTTCATACCCTGTATCTGAATAGATATTTGCAGTATTATTTCCCCTTCTCAATATGGTCAAGCAATCAGCTCAAATAGGTGCCCTAACATATAAGTCATTTGATTTTTTCTTTGCTGTTGTTGTTGTTTTGCCTGTTATCATTTATGTAGTCTCTACTATCAAATCACATCATTATTATTATTATTTGGAAAATGACTCTCCACGGCTTTTATACAAGCATTTATTAAACACATCTCTTGTTGTTGAATGTCGACAGCTTAAAATTAACCTGTTGATTCTCTTTTACTGAGTCAGTATAATGAATCTGTCATTACCTCTACAATGACAGACTATTATTCATTGTAATTGGGGATGTTTTCTAGTTTACATTCTTGCCTTTTGTGATTACAACATGCTTTGAGAGCCAGGTAATGCAACCTGTTAAACAGGCGTATTTAAGGAAAAGGTTATCTTGGAACTAATAAAGAATATGTGGTATTTAGATGGTAAGGTGGGACAGTTGGGGTTCTCCACCATCCAAATATTATATTTAGTTTTAAAGTAAAATAACTAGATATGCTTATTTGGAGTTTAAGATGTTTGGTCTTATGTAACCCGGTGTCTCAAACCTTACACATATCCTTCTATAACAGCTTTCCACAAATTCATCTACAAATAGACTGAACCTGAACAAATTAAATGAGCCTGGACTAATTGTAGATTTCCACGGAGCACATATACTGTAACTGTGATAAATGTACAAATGTATAAAAATATATAATCATAAATATATGCTCTGGTTAAGAGGGTCTGGCAAATGCTAAAAAAGGAAAATATAAAATGTAACTTTCACCTGGATTCAACATTTCAGTTTATTTTATGGAAAAGACTTGCATCCCGTGTCTCTTGGTTCATTCATGTTACTATGTTAAGCTTCAAATCCGGTTTTGAAAACCTTTCTTCCAGCAGTGAATTATATTATGACCACCTCTCATTTACTTATCTGATCCTGCAGTGAAGAACTACATGTCATTTCCCATCTGTTGTGAGTTTGCATCCATACTCCCAGTTAGCACACATGTGAGCGTGAGTATCGATTAAGGGGTGATCTGGTGGGAAACTGCTCACTCAGGCATGTCTGTCAACAGTCTTGCATCAATCAGTGCACTGTAGCAACCTATCACTGCCCTGATGCTAGCTTCCACTGGCTTTCCAAGGAAAGAATGAGAGTGCAGTTGATTGGTGGTGGGGGGTGGATGGGGGTGGAGGGCGGTGGTAACAATAAAGAGGAAGTGAGGGATGAAAAGGGGGAGGAGAGTAAAATAGACATGAAGTGGGAGGAAACCATGAGATGGAAAGAAGGATGAATCTGATTAGGCACAACCATTGGTCCTTGGTTACTCCTGAACCTTGTGGACATGAATAAACCACTTCGCTGGTTTGCCTAAAATACAGGATTAAGGCCCATGAAGCCCAAAGTAAATAACCCCTTATGCTGTTCTTCACACAGTTTTATCATAATGTTCCATATGAGAAACTGCAGAACTGGAACACCCTGTTCATTTTGAAATACAATGTATGTGTACAATTTGATCTTTGATAATAAAAAACCTCTCTTGTAGCTTGAAAGCTACATGCACTGTTGTGTCTTTGGGTGGTATCCTTTCAAAGTGTACTGCACACTTTGTACCCACAGTACATCTGCAGTTAACCCTAATTAATGTTCTGAGAGTCATAAAAAAATAAAACAAAAGAAAATAAAACTATGCAATGGTTTCTAACACAGAAATCACAAAAAACCCACTAGAAGAACATAGATACACCACAATAAACCCATCCAGTTGTGATATCTCTGATTGTGCCAATGCCTCTCTCCACTGAGGCAACATCATTTTGAAATGTTTCTCAGTGATATCCAGCCCAAATTAAGCTTTCCAACCCCAGTTTGGCATCCCAAAAACTATCCTGTGCAGCTCACTCAAAACAGGCTACATAATCAATGCGATCAGTGCTGTGTCCACTCTGCAGGACAGAGTCACCAGTCTGGCTTGTGTGGTTGCTAACGGTTCCCTGTGTTGGTAATGTTTTTCCACCTCTTCTTTCTCCTTTCTCCATTAGCTCTTCACTCTTCTATTTTTTTCTCAGTCCTAGTTCAGGATCAATGGGTTGCTGTGCAGTTAGAAATATAGGATGAGAGGGCAGTGCTTAATTGAGGATTTCTAAAAATACAGAACAGGCTTTTTTCTTCTACAAAGTTCTGGATGAACCCGTCCACCTATCTTCTCTCAAGGCTAGACATAAACACCTTGTATTCCTTCATGCACACTGTTGTGTCCACTCTAAGTGCCACTAGTCGATATGTGTACATGCAACCTAATGCTGTGGAGGAAGACGGTAAAAGGGGTTGAGCAAAGACATCCAAAGATCTTTTGTGTGGTGCCTTCAAAAGTACCAGTAGTCGTATACAAGCACATTTAAAAAGAAAGCATCTCTTTCTCTTGCTCTCTTTCTCTCTCTCTCTCGCTCTCTCTCTCTCTCTCTCTCTCTCTCTCTGTCTCTAGTGACTATAGAATATATAAAATATTCCAATTCGAATTACAATTGCCAATTCAGAGTGGAGTGCATATGTCTTAGTGATTGATTGCATTCTTGTCCAGTGCAACTACCCACAGTTTGGTATAATCTTTCCCTAAATAGGAGTTATAATAAACTTTAAATTTGGTGCAAATTAGAGGGACATGCTTGTTTAACTGTAAATAAATAAATAAATAAATAAATATATATATATATATATATATATATATATATATATATATATATATATATATATATATATATATATATATATATATATATATTGTGAGCATACTGTTGAATGTGAGATATTCAGTGTAGCCTTAGTGACTGAGATGAAAGCATGTGGGTGGCAGACATTTATAAGGCCATTAGAGATAGGCGCCGGGGAATTGTAGCTACGTCTGCCACATCTTTGCTTGTAGCATTTGGTTATAGATGTTGTATGCTAATGTTGACTCTGAAGGAGCTGTCAGAAGTAGCTGAAAGAGCTAGTCACTACCTGTGGATGAAGAAAGCACAGGTGTGTTGAGAAAATGCAGAATAAAAAGTCATTGAGGCATTCAATATGCCAGTGGTGCTGGGCACTCCCCTTAGGGGAGGCCAGTATGGACTTTACAGTTTAGGAAGCGATTGGCTGAGATCACTAGCAGGTCACCGGGCAGTGGTAGCTTAGTGTTTAAGGTACTTGATGTGTAATTGGAAGGTTGCTGGTTCAAGCCCCACCACTGCCAAGTTGCTACTGTTAGGCCCCTGAGTAAGGCTCTTAACCCTCTATTGCTCAAGCTGTACTCAATCATAATTGTAAGTTGCATCAGGTAAATGTGTATGTTTTAAAAGGGAGCTTTGGTGGTGATAATAATAAATTTCATAATGGGGATTATCTCAATTAATTCATACAGTAGGTGTCCTACAGACTGCAAAACCACAGACCTTTTGATCTAGAGCTCTACAACCCAGTCAATGGTGAATCTTCATCAAAATGAATTTCTAAAAATCAACTATTATATCAACTTTCAAACCAATTGTGCATTCTCACTACTAATTTTGCTCTTTATTGTTTATATTGTTACTATTGTAGTGTTGGCCAGAGGAGGCTGGGCCTTCCCCTTTGAGTTTTGGTTCCTCAAGGTTTCTTTCTCATGCCCTAGGTATTTTTTTTCTTGCCACTGTCACCCTTGGCTGGCTCATTCAGGGCTTGGACCCGAACATGAGTAAAAGCTGCTTTGTGACAACGGTTATTTTAAAAATCGTTAAATCAATAAATTTGATTTGACATTTTTACTGAGAACATTAATGATTGGTTAGTTTGGCCTGTATGAGTTCTGTGTTATTCTGCATGGAATGTACCAGCATAATGCAAAAAATGCAATACTATATTTCATATGCTGAAGCCACTGATGTGTCTGCGTGTGTATTTGGTTAAATGTCATATACTGTCACATGGATTCAGCTATCAAGCTGACATGTTTAGAGTAGGATTGTGAAGCCATGTGTACTTGAGAAATAAAAACAAAGTGCACGTGGTAACAGGTAAGAGCAAACACTCTCAGGTGTGTTTGTGTGTATGTGTGACTAGCAAGGCCCATTCTCTACAGTCACATGAAGATATCACACCCTTCCAATAAAACAAAATCCACAGCCATAAAATAGCAATAAAACAAATCCACAGCCAGATTTCCAACAGTTTCATATTGACGTCACACACGCGCACACACACACACACACACACACACACACACACACACCTAAATATTCACTTACATTTTCATCACAATAAACTGAGATCAATACACAATCATCATTAGTACAAATAGAAGTAGACAACACTGTCTGCAGAAATATTCTGACAAAACAGACTGTCACTAACCTACACCACCGCCCCTGCCAAAAAATCCACAACTGTTGTATGTGCGTATGTGTGCTTATATGTTCTAATATAGAAATGTACTGCAGCGAAGGTGTGAAATTTTGCAAATATATTTGGATCCTGTTGTATTGTTGGAACAGGCTGACTCTAAAAGGGTTGCAGACTTCTCTACTGTGTAGCAGTGTGTCTGCGTGTGTGCGTTGATTATGTGTGAGGTGTTGTTAGGGATTCTGGGTTACTACAGAAACACACTGCAGCTGCTGTGTGTGCAGATATATATGTGTGTGTGTGCATGGTGTGTGTGTGTGTGTGTGTGTGTAGCACGCACTCATGTGAGTTGACTATATTTAAGGTATTGCTAGGTTTTCTGGGTTACTTAAGAAACACACAGCCAGAATGATTGGTGGGCAGTGTGCGGCTGACGACCATCATGGATCTTGCAAGACATTTTGAAACATCAAATGAAGGCAGAGAGGATTGAAGTTACTCAAGTGTGGCCAAGTGCATTATCCACAGCCACTCTTCTGCCTATCCGTACTACAGCTGCCAGATACCCCAGACACCGCTAATGACTCTCAACAAGGTGCTATGGAAACCGATGGAAGACTTCTCTTTCTCAATGTCAGTGATTCAGGTAGTCAAACAGTCAAGATACACTCGCTGGGTACACAGAAATGGAGACACATGCACTCTAGCACATCTGTGGCTACAGACAATATAAAGATTCACTAAACACATATTCAGTGCCACAAGATTACCCAAACACAGTATTTTGGCTTAAAGCCTTAAAAAAATCGAAAACAATCTTTTCACAGTTAAAATTTCGTTATTAAAAATACATTAAAATTGTAAATTCAGTGAAAATTTTCAGTTAAAATTGTTTCCTTCCTTCTAAAATAAAACAAGAAAACATTGAGCAATGGCTTGACCTTCAACTCTTCAGGTGAATGTGAGAGCGCGTTATTATTGTGTACATACAAAGACAGGTGTTTCTAGCTAATGTAGGAAGTGAGATATGCACAGTGCATGCTGTTATACCACAGCAAAAGACAGAATGGTGATGTGGTGCTTCCCCCTTGTGTATTATAGTAAAGACCAACAGCACCCCCACAAAAACTGTGAACATGGTCATCAGCTCATTGTACCACAGATTTCAGCTGACTGTTTCTTTATTAGCAGTTCATGTAAAGCTTCTGTCTCCCTTTACACTGCTGTCTACCTGGTAGTCTGCAGATGTGGAATATCTCCATGTTTATATTTATTACTTTTATATAACCAGGTATTGTGGACATGAAACCATTCTAAATAAGTTTGGTTAAAAATATATCTCTTAAAACAATAGAGTAAATATAATTAACAGTTGTAATCAGCTTATATGGTTGTTAAATATTAAATTCTGTGTTATCAATATGTTTATAAGCACTGTTAAGTCCAGTTAGTACAGTGTGGCAGTAGTTTTCTCATTATAGAGTGGAGTTCAGTGTAACTGGTAGTAGTTTTCCATTATATTTTACCATTACCGACTGTAATTCAGTGTAAAGTGATGTGTAGTAGTTATATAAATGTAGTCTACAGGTGTAGTAATAAGTTCAGTAGAGAGATCGACTGTGGGAAGAGCCGAGTGTTTCTGGAGCAGATGCTTCTGTATCTGTAAGAGATTGTACAATGTGTGGTTTGGGGTTGAAGGGTCCCTTTATCCCCTCCCAGAGGGTGGGTGCTTGTACAGGGGGTAGTTTGGATGGGAGTTGTCCATGAATATGCTATGTGCCATGCGTACACAGCAGTAATAGTGAAGGTTGTTGATGATGGTAGGTAGCTGTGCACCAATGATGCACTGAGAGGTTTTCACCACCCTTTGTAGGGCCTTCCTGTCAGCCTTCCATACCACAGTCATACAGTTTGTCAATATGCTCTCAATGGTGCACCTGTAATAGTTTGTGAGTATATGAGGGGATAGATCTTCTAATTGGATGGTACCTTCATGAGGTCAAACATGTTCACTGGAAATTGGTAGCTTGTTAATGTTATGGGAAGAACATCACAAAGAGTTCCCAAGGATGCAAGGAACAGGTAAAGCCTCACACTTTCTTATGCATTATTAGATATGACCCAACCAGAAGGTCTATTTAATAGTACTGGTCAGGACAACACTGGATCAGGACATAAACAGTACAAAAAGGAAAGGTGACCTCGACCTTTAGTAACACTTGACAAATACAGTTGCAAAGGAGGTAAAAAATTTTATTAGCTGATTGAAAAAATTGAAAACAATGTTTCTCTTAAAGTTTATTATCAAACTACAACATATTTCTTTCAAGATGAGCAGAATCACGCTTCAGATACGAGACACTGGTCAAAAAGAAATGAGCTTTAAATGATTTCTTTAAAATACGCAAAATGCGTTTCCTGTTGAAATTCAATAATGTACACTAATCTAATAATATATATTGATGTAATATGGTAGATTAACGTAATATTAAAAAGTAAAAAATTTCCTGGAAAGACAAAGTACTATATATTTATTTTTTGCTCCAACACATAATGCAACACATTTACTAACCATTAAGATACTTTTAGGTCATAGTCAGACAGAACAAAGACAGAACAGAGACAGATCCTGGACTGAGTTGGTAGACCTCTGAAATTCAAGTTCTGCTCCAAAATCACACAGAGGGGCCTGTCATTTCACATCTTATTGAGCCACTCAGGCCTTCTCTCTTCAGAAAATCAGATATGGGATAGGACAGGCTTTTGTCTGTATTTGCTACTTATTTTGTTCAATTGAAATAAAATGATTAAAATATTGTTATAGTTCCCAAATTTTCGTTTCTTTCTGTTGATGTTACACTCCAATTGACAGTCCAAGGTGCGGGTTTTCGGAAGCCAAAAAACAGTATTGTAATGTGAAGACATGTCCACAAGGTGGCAGAATGTGTGCAGTCTATTCAGACTAATACAAAACTTATTTCCCACTGTATCTTTATTGTGAATACTGTACAAGGCTTGTAAAAACCTTGAAAAACAATTTTTTAAGGAGGTTAACATACATACATTTTAACATGTTAAACTTACCTTTACTAAAATTGTGTACATTTTCTATATTTGACAACTTGTTAAATACATTTTCTAAAGAATGACTGGCATTCTTTGTATACATGAACAAAAACTAAAGAAAAAGATCTCTGCTGTTCATCATCTCAACCATACACTGAAAATATAAGAAATTGAACCAAACATTTTTCTAGGACATAAATGGTCTTATTAAAAAAAATAAATCAATCAATACTTGAGACTCAATTATGTCACTTACTGGCACCAAATTTGCACGGTCAAATTATAAGATGCATTATACATTCTTCAAATGTTTTTACCTGTGAAGAACCCTTTGTTATCAATGACTTCTTGTTTCACCAGAATATTGATAATGAGAGACACGCACATCAAGCACATGGGGGAAATCCAAATGAGAATGGTTCGAGAGGTGAAAATTTCTCCATGTATCACTGTTGGACAGCTGCAGGAGTCGGCTGCATGGTGGCCTCAAGAGATCCCCAAAAGCTGCAATTAGATAACCACCTCTATGCCAACATATTCCTTGGGAGGCTTACCAGAAAGCTTCTGCTATCCTCAGACCTGAAACAAGGCATCAGGACTTTCAGAAACATCACTGTACCTTTGATTGGACTTGAGTTCTAGTCAGATGAGGCAAATCAGAGAAGGTGCCTTTAACCTCAAGGTCATATTGACATGAATTCTCTGTAATCCCCTGAAAGTGTGGTGGATCTGTGACTGAATTACAATGTTGTAACAGGCCTCTATGCCTCTGTCATTGGACACTCATATCAACTAAAATCTGGCTGCCTCAGTCAGGAAGGCTATGGGTGTAAACCCACACAAGAAATGGTACACTGGCCACAGAACCCAAACTTGAGAAGTGAAGTCCCAGGCCTGATGTAAGCCCTGCTGAAGTCCTCTGTGGGGAGCTGAACACTGAAGTCCATAAGCTAGCAATAAGGACTCTGAAATGTTTGGAGGGAAGGACTATATTTTCTACTTTAAATAATGATATCTTTCTGAAGGGTAAGATGTCTCTCAAATTTGCAGTGCAATATAAATCTGAGAAAAAAAAACTTTTTTTGCTCATAGTTGGTGAGGACACTGATAATTTTGGAAGATACTGTATAGCATAACAGAGCAGTCTGCAAGAAAATGAACAGTGACCATTTTGTAGTCGTTTTTTTAAACAGCAAACTGAAACCTGGCCTGTTGTTTTTGAGCTTTTCAACAGTTCTGCTTCATTGCAAAGAACTCTCTGACCATGCTGGTGGAGCCAGCATGAACTAATGACTGGCCAAAAATAGAGTGGGCAGCCGTCCAGCGGTTTATGGAGGGCCGTGTATTTAAACTGCTGTGAATCCTTGCATTTCTGCTTTAATCAACACCATTTCAATTTTGCTGTGCTGGAACCCACAAATACAACAAAAAATGGAATAACCATTTAGTTATTCCTTTATGGACTGCAATGGTTAACTAGGGTCAAAACAACCCCAAACAGGGATTTTTTAATCACTGAAGTTTGAAAATACTGTGAAAATACTGTGAAAAGGCAAGGATAATCAAAGATTCCTGTATGCATAAATCAGGCATCATATAGATCTTAGTTGTTTTTTTAAGGGTTAAGTGTTAAATAAAACATTTTAACTTAAACTTCCCTCCAAAAAAGTGCTAATATTGTTTTCTTTCCCAAAGTCTTTCCAAGCAAAATTGGTACACATTTGAATAATGAAGCAGCAGCGCCTAGTAAAATATAGGAAAAGTACTCCGTAAGGTACTAATTAAAATACTTACATTTTCTGTACAACACATTTTACATTACATAACAAAGTACCATTACATAAAGTTACATTTAGCCATTTTTAACAGTAAATAATGCGACTACATTTTACTAATCTGTTTTAGGGTTACAGGACATAACATTAACAAACCACCAATTTACATTTAATGCAAACTTCAAATGCAATAGATTTTGGTTTGAACTATGTACAATACATACATTAACAATTTTTTGTTGCCAAAACTGACAACAAAAAGCACAGATGCGATCTCACACAAACGATGAGATCATAAAAATAGATGTGAAGATGTAAGGTAGCAGGGTAAGACTGTGTGTGTGTTTAATAGTTGAACAAAGAATGTGTAGGAAATACATTCACTGCTGCACAAAAAAGGAAATGTAGAAGGCGGCAATAATTTAACTTGTAAGTAATGTGGTTATGCTTAGAAGATTACATAATGTCATCTAGCTCTGTTGTGTAATGTGCTATTTAGTTTAACTGATTTTACTACAGTGAACTGTGGAACTTGCAAAGCAATTTAGTTACTCTGAAGATTGTAGTAGACCAGACCTCAGTAACAGACAACTAATTTATGTAAGGTCTGTGAGCAGGAGAGAAGCCGGGGTGTGACGTACTGCGCGCGCACACACACACACACACACACACACACACACACACACACACACACACACACACACACACACAAACACACACAAACACACACACACAAACACATTTTAGGAGTGACAGCAGCCAGCTCCCTTCATCTCCTTGTTAACGTATTCCTGCAGCTGGAACTTTGGATTACATGGCTCCTTCATCTCTCTGTGCTTCAACTCTCTGGGAGGGGTGAAAAGAGAGAGAGAGGGAGAGAGAGAGAGAGAGAGAGAGAGAGAGAGAGAGAGAGCGCACGAGAGAGAGAGGGAGGAAAAGGAAGCACAATCTGTTTGTACTTAGTTTACTCTCTTTGTGCCACAGAGAAATTTGGCAAAAGCTGGTTAGATCGTGTGGTACTTGTGTCTGATTTTAAAAGCTCAAGAAGAAGTGAATTATTGTATGAGAGGGAATAGGACTTACTTTGCCACAGCAGTAAAGGCCAGTTCCACATTTAGGCCAGATTTTGCACTGGTTTCAATGAAGGGAACCCCAAACTCCTGAGGAATACCACAAACAGGGTCGATTTGTGGTGCTTTACAAGCACATATGGACATTTCCCTTAGCACCCTTTTCCCAGAAAACTGCCCAAACCTAAACATAGCATCACAGTAACTTTCATGCCAGGTTCTGGCATGAAAGCATGTCCTTGAGATTCACTACATCTACTAATATCTGTGTTACACAAAATAATTTTCTGCTTCAAAATCTATTAGTTGCAGTGGACTTTATGGCACTGCATTTGCATTTAAGCATAAAGTGGCTGCTATATATGTATGTGTATCTGCTTGTGTATTCATGTGGAATTGTGTTTCCATTTCTTTGCGGGTAATTTGAACCAGGTCTCACTCCCAGACAATAAGGGTTGCTATAAAAAGCATATGATTTGCATTAACGCTGTCCACTGTATATTTCTATTTTCCGTTACAAGCCGGTGAATACGGATGAAGGTATCTGCCTAGAAAATTAAGTTAGCTCGCAAGCTGGTGCAAAGGAAGAAACAAACTCCAACAAAACCAATGACAGGAGTTGTGAAGTCCATAGAATGAGTGCCAAACATTGGAAATGGGTTTTCAGAATGACTCAAAGTTGGCTGACTTGTCAAATACAATAATTTGTTTTGGTACAATGATGCTGCTGGTATGATTGGTACGACTGATGCGGATCTGACTTGGGTGAATATTACAAAGATGGAATAAATACAGTTTCTATTCTGAAAAGTCTGAAATGTGTTCAGTTTTCTATTGCTCATTTCAAGGCTACTTATTTGCTTGCTTACACACAAGAAAAGCCAAATCAGGCCAAATCTAAATCCAACAAACATGAATGCAAGAAGTATTGTTCATCCAATGACCTATAGCAAAATCCTTATAGCCAGTCTCCATCTATTTCTTGATAACAATTCACGTTAATGTCCATCCATTGACTGTTAACCAATTACGTTCATTCTGCATCCAAGGCAGAGCTGCCTTCGGAAAAGTTCTGAGCGCCATCTCATTTGCAAATACATTATTCAGTAAAAAAGAATCCAAAAGACATAATCTGCTATTGTCACCATTTTACTTTCAAGACTGAATGGTACGCTGTAGTCAGCTTTACATTGGAGAAACCAAGAGAAAGCTTGCTGATAGGTTTGTTGAACACCTTCGGACCATCAGAATTAAGGATGTGTAGTTTCCATTGGCAAGGCAAGTTAATACTACTGGACACTGAATTTATGGCTTTTGGCACATTCTCACCAGAAGGGAAGCATTTCAGAGTGCCTATTTTGTGATAGGCATGCACTTTTATTAAATGGTTTTTTGCTAGGTTTACAAGTCAGTCACCCAGATGAAAATACTTCTGCTGGAAAAGCAGTCTTAAGTGGGGGTGGATAATTTAGATTATCAACTAATTTCACTCTCCTGTGATGCCAGGTGGCAATTAGGTCTTTGGTTATTAAATAAATAGTCCTCGGAGGCTCCATTTTATTTTCTGTTTGGTATATTGCATTTCACTGGGACACTTATTTGCCAGAGTTTAAATATATCATAAATCACTACAACTAGGCTTACGTTATAACAAATGAGTCACAGTCTGTCATTTGTCTTTCTATAAATGATCTAATAAGGCTTTTTTAATGCAGCAGGCTGTGATGTTAACTCACCCGCAAAACCAAGGGAGTGCACAGAGAACCCAAAATGAAAAGCTTTAGGATTAAAATTCAAGGTTCATTGACTACTTCGATCAGAATTCTTAAAAACCAGCTATTAAAAACACTATTTAAGATGACCAGACAGATAGTAGCTTAATCATTTTCATGTTTTCTGCTGTCATTACTAATACTCATTTCCCATTGACTTCACTGTTTTCCTGCAGTGATTTTGCCAAGTGTTTATATTTACTCTGTCAGTACAAACATGCAACTAAGCATTGTAGCCAGCCGCAGTTTGAACCAAAAACCTGTTTCTTTAAATTGCATGTGTGGATCCAGTATGTAAAGGGTGTGTGATTTTTAAAATTTTGTTGTGCCATTTTAAAAAAGATTTAGAAAGTAAATCATCTAGAGTTACGCGCACTTCACAGCGTGCGCCTTCCAGGAGTAAACCCAGACAGTAACACTGAGTTCTTTATTCCATGCCTCAGTCTGCTATCGTGATGGTGGGTCATTACAGTGATCACAGGGTGAGCTGTCCCCCCCACCGAACGCAATGGATCTGCCTCCTCTGATCTATGCAATTTCTGACTTTTTTAAAATGAAAATTGCTAAGATTAATTGCTCCATAGCAACTTCTTCAGATAACACTGACTTCCTCCCCCAGCGAATTCCAATCTCTTACCTAGCACCTCGTTCTCTCCTCGCTTGTTTTCTCCTTTTAGTACGGTTTCTTCTCTCATTGCTGACATTGTCACAGTCTCTAACGCTACCAACTGGTCCCTTGATTCCCTACCGGCCAATTTAATTAAAGCCTGTCTACCTGCAATGGTTCTTCATCTTACAATGATGGTTAAACAATCTCTACTCTTCAGCCGGGACCTGGACACTGTCTATATGCCAGATGCAGTCACTCAGATTCTCCAAAAATCCGTCCCCAATCCAACTAATTTCAATAACTACCGCCCAATTTCACACTTTTCATTTCTGTCTAAGGTTCCTGAAGGAGTTCAATTTCATGTATATTTAAAAAGCTATAACCTTTTCGAACCTCAGTCTGGTTTCCATAAGTATCACAGTACTGAAACTGCCTTCATTAACATTACTAATAACCTTCTCACATCAGCAAATACTGAAGCATTAAGCATTCTTATTTTATTTCGTCTGAGCACAGACTTTGACACAGTGCGTCATTGTTTTCTCTTGTTGAGGAGCTGAGTATTACTGGTATTGCATATTATCTTACAGATAGGCAGCAGTTTATTTCTTTGGTGGTTTTACATCCTTAACTTAGACCATCACTCTTGGGGGTCCCACAAGTTTCAGGGTTCATTTTGTTTATCTGAGATTAAACTCTGGAGGAAATATCTTTCTCATGCTAAATAGTGTCAAGACTGAAGTCGATCTCACTGATTCAGAATCAACTCCCAGCAAGACCTGCTTTATAATTCTTTCACTTGACAATACAGTAGTTTCCCCTTCCTCCTAGGTCAGAAATATGGGTGCAATCCTTGACTCAACTCTTTAATGCCCACACCAGTTCTGTTGGTAAAACCTCCTTCATCCATCTTCGCAAAAATATCAAATTGCAATACAGCTACAATTGGACTCTTCCTCTCTGTCTCTGCTGCTGTATCTCTTGTGCATGCTTTCATTTTTAATCAATTGGGCTATTGTAATTCTCTTCTTGTAAGTATTAAGTTATTCCTCAATTCACGGGCTTCAAATGATCCAGAATGCTGCTGTGGTCTTCACACTCACTTTTACAGTCACAGTCCTATTACATCTGTTCCCCAAGATTTCCAATGGCTTACTGTAAAATACAGCCACCATGTCCTTCTGCTCACTTACAAAGCTCATAATAACCTCACTACTTCCTACCTGTCTGACCTCCTTTCTCAGAAACCCATTCATACTCTCTGCTCATTTTCAGGTGATCTGCTAACCATTCTTTCTTCTAACATCCATTGATAAAGCATTCTCCAGATTAGCTCATTGTCTCTGGAATTCTCTTCCTGCACACAACCATCAGTCTAACACTCTCACCACATTAAAACCAAATCTCAAAACCCCAACTCTTTTCTCCATCTTATAACTAATCTGGAGAATGCTTTATAACTTACCACCAACCTAATCTTTGCCTCTCATTATAACTTTGGTTCTATTACCTGCTCCCTGTTTTTTATTATTAAATTTATTATTATTATTATTATTATTATTATTATTATTATTAATAATAATAATAATAATAATAATAATAATAATATCACTACTACTATTAATAATAATAATTTTACTATTGCTAATATTTACTATTGCTATTGTTCTGCAAATGCATTTGAAGATTCCCCTACTAAATTACACTAGTATTATCTGTAATAATATAATAATAATAATATTTCTATACCACCTTTCTCAAACCCAAGGACATTTGAATTACATTAGACACCACAGCTACTTGCATGTAATTTATTACATGGTGTGAGAAATTAAGAAGAATTTTTAGGTTTTAAGACATTCCTTCAAGATGACTAAAACTTGTATGAGCAACAACAAATAATTTCAGGCAGTGCACTGGTGACTGGAGACCAGAGTTAGCCAATTTAACTAACTCTTCTAGTATGAATATTCCCTCCAGAATAAATGCAGTCTTTTGGTTCTATACTGCAGGACCTGTGCATTTCATGATGCCACAAATAACAGGGAAATTTATGTTAATCTAAAATAAGATTTTACTTGCAAATCAACAGACATCACAAAATACTGAATCTCCTCCCTGATGTCAATGTCATATTTCTGTGACTTTCTGCATTCAGTAAGGGAACTATATGAGTAATAGGAATCAAGCTGTGCAACTGACACCACAGCAAAGTTCTAGTTTTAATCTTGAGGTCTCAGTCTTCAGAGACTACATAAATGCGGCCTCTGTGTGAATCTCATTACTTAGAGTCTTGGTTTAAGGCTGGGTGCCAGCTTATGGTCTCAAACAAGACTACAGTGTCTGGCAGGAGTTCTGAAGGTGCTAATTACTTCTTTATTGAAGTCTGAATCAAGTTTCTAATCCAGTCACTTCTCTGATTCATTTACTCTGATTGGTCAGCCTCATAGTACTCTGGTTTACTTGCAGGACAGCTTCTTTGGTCTTCATCTTGAGAAATGACAGCAATATTCACCACATAAATTCCATATCTAGGCGTTTTTGTCCAGGAACTAATGATAAAATGTCACAGCTGGCCACGAAATGGCAGCCAACTACATATTCCTGGTCCCTAAATTGGAAGACCATTTTATAAGGATATACTAATGAAAACTGACTCTTTGCACTTTAACTTCTTATATATTGCTTCATTTCAAGTCCCATGTATTTAAGTGCTTACCTAAACCAGCTAAAACTCTGAATGTTGGGTCCATGTGTGGAACCTCAAAATTGAGGAGAATAAACAAACCTCCAACCAACCAACCAAAATAGGCAGTTAAGCCTCAGGGCATGAGATAAAGCATGTCAGTGTTTTATGTCTGTGTGCGTCTGTGTGTGTGTGTGTGTGTCTACCTTGGCCAGCTTTTCACCTTCCTCTCTCTTTACAACTCTCTCATGTGTGGCATCAGCCTAAAAGTAGATTTTAACAAAGTGTCAGACTGAAAAGTTTCAGTACATTTTCATCTATTTTCATCTGCCTATCCCTTAATTGGTCAGTGTTATCAAAATCACCCTGGTGATACAAAAAAAATGCTGATTACTTGTAAATTTACCTAGTGGCCGCTAACCAAATCCATGTATTAAAAGGGTTGCATTATCATTTATGTTTTCTGCTGTACAGGACACATTCTTCAACATGCTTTATTCTCTCACCTTGTTACCCAGTAGTATAAGTACCACATCTTCCTTGGCAAACTCATGGATTTCTGTGAGCCAGGCCTGCAGAGAAAGGCAGAATGAGAGAGAGAGACAGAAAAAAAAATCAGTGAGTCAGTCAAGTCATTTCAGCTCCTGAATAAATCAACTATATTCCTCACCACTTATATGCTTCTTCCCTAAGTCAACAACATAAACAAAAGGACAAAGGGACTATTGTTAGTTGTATTTTTAAGAACATAAGAGAAAAAATGGCATTTGATGGGGTGAATTTGACACACATTTGATGGGGTACATGTGTTGCATGTTTCATCACTTATCAATTTGTTGGTGTACAGCTACTGCAAACAACATCATACACCTCCATACCAACCAGTTGGATGTTTATACTGTTAGCCAAGCACAACACTTGCAGTTCCTCTTACAGAGACTATGTTAATAACTTTCCTTTCTGATTTATAGATGGAGTTGGCCACCTTTGTTTAGGTTTTCCTTTTTGAAATTTTCATTGGGTAGACTTGGAAAAGGATTTTCGATTAGGTATGTCACAGTGTCTGCCTTGCAATTCACCATTTTAAGTTATCTGCCTAAGGTAGCATGTACATGGACAGTGACATTTTACTAATAATGCCATAGTCCCTTCTTCAGCATGCTGAGAATGGTCAGGCTCTTATAGTTCAGCCCCTGTAGTGAAAATCATAATTTTCATTGGTCAGATTTCCTGTTCTTTTTCTAATACACTTACATTACAAAACCCTTCCAAATATCACCAGACAGGGCATGCAGGCACATACACAGCAGCAAGTCCCTGCTGCCATTTTAATGAGCAGTGAGTTAGTTCCACACTCTGACAAAAATGCATCATATAGTATCCAAGAATATGCAAAGTAGTCCATATAAATAATTTTTTATTGTACGCTATCTATGAAATATATTTATATTTTTTTTTCTGTCCACGTTATTTGTTGTTATCCCTTTACTGGCCCCATCAAGGGTCTGACTGCACACCACAAGGATAAAGTAATGAAAAGCAAAACAGAATGCCAAAATCAATACAAAATAATCCTGTATAATAATTCTAAATTATTTAAAATAATGGCTTTAAATCATAGAGAAACAAAAAGAAAGAAGGGGGACTTAAAAGTTAAGGGTAACATGGTAAAAGGGGAAACCAAACCGGAGTGACATGAAGGGGTCTGTGCAGACATATTTCAGTGGGTGAGAAGGCAGTAAATAAGAAAGGAAAGAGAAAACAATATCAAAAGAGGAAAGCACTCAGAGGATAAGTTCAAAAATGATTTTTGGGTGGGGAAATTAAACGGGTATTGTGGCACCAATATGACGTGGCTGTCAAAACTACAAAGTGAGTGTGTGTGTGTGTGTGTGTGAGTGAGAGAGAGAGACACGTTTGGTTAATGGACGATCTACAAACATGAAGAATATAAAATATGGGGAAGTGGTATCTCAGGTAAATCATGGAAGACCAATTAGGCAAATACTTGTGCACATGCACTGTTTGCCCATACATATGAAACACTTACACACATATTACTTCTACTGTGTAGGTGTATAATAATTTGCATATACACTTGCATAATCATTCACTTGCATATAGATGTAGTACCTAACTACACTATGCCCAGTCATGTCATTATAATAGTCAAGCAGATGTAGACACACTCATGAACACAAGGTAGAGAGAGATCTTTCATTTGTTTTGTTTAAATAAGCCATATGTCATAGTATAAGAAGTCCTGATGAGACTATTCATTGGTCAAACTGTTAGAAATTATAACACTATGCACTACAGCATCTGAGTAAATATTCAGAACAGATGTCTCACTGGCTTTATATTATGGAGGAATTGACGGTATTAACCCAGGAAAAGGATCAAAGGTTGGTGCTGAAAAGTGGGAAAAGCAAAGATCTGGAACAAATCCACATGTCTGCACTCTGCTCAGGGAACTGATTGACTTGGAGTGGCTTTCAGGAAAATACTGTGCCAACAGTAATTTGCCAGCAGGGCTGTTCAGTGTGTGTGTGTTTATCTTATATAATTTTAGACATGTAGCTTATTATTGCATTTGTGTTTTAAATACTTCTATCTGCTCTCTGCTCCGTGACCATGTAGCAACAAATCACAAATATAATTTAATATAATTTAAATAGTATTTAAGGAAAATATATTATTGTATTTCAACATTTACTGGACTCTTTAGCTATAAAAGCATGGTTAATTTTATTGTACATATACAAGATCCTACTAAATTCTTTACTATTATTACTGCAAGTTTATTTTACTATATTACTTTACTGGCAACCAAAATTGGCAGTAATTTACTAACTGGTCTCCCATAATCTCTCTCACACACACACACACACACACACACACACACACACACACACACACACACACACACACACACACACACACACACACACACACACACACACAAACACACACACACACACACACACAAAAGCTGCCTGATCTTATTTTGGCCCTTCTCTGCAGCCTGCCAGCATTTTTAGCAGCACTACAGTCTGCTAAATGTGGTTCATCTCACATGATCTCCAGCTCTGAAATATCACAGAGCCTCATTCACTCTCTGTCTCTTGCTTTCTGACCGGTGGGCATGGAAGCCATTACACAGCCACTATAGTTGGCTTTGATGACAGCCTGTTTAATTCTGCAGGGACGCTGTATCAAAGAGACAGGTCCACAACAGCATGGACAAATATACTGACTCACAGATGTAGCCAGGTCTGGGACCTGGCTAATGGGCTGAAGTCTTTTTTCTGCTTCAACTCTGGGGTGTCTTTTTTAACATACCAAATGAGCAAAGACCTTTTAGCAAAACAGGTGCAAAGTAGTCAACCCTCAATAATTTCTCCCACCAAGACGATTCTGTGAAAAGCAGTGTCAAACTGCCGTGCTCCAAACATGACCTCAAATTTGCTCGCTTCGACCCCTGTCCTCTCTTCCTCACTCTGATCTGCATGTGGCAGATGTAGCAAAAATGTAAAAGGCAATGTTAACATCACAAATTACAATGTTCCTAGACACAGATATTTCTAGAAAAAAAGGCTATATGGCACTAACAAAGCATGGGTATGTAGGTAACAATGTTTTCTTAAAAAAAAAAAAAAAAAAAAGACTATCTAGTGCACTGGGTCTGTCCTAGGTAAGTCCTCCCTGTCTTTCAACTAATGAAGACATCAGAATAATCCATTATATTTTTGCCACCTGCATAGCATTATTTGCTGTTAAAAACTGCCTTGAAGCAGATTATTTTGAACTTCTGTGGATCTAAGAACAAGAGCACCACCTAAAGGTCAAGAAAAAGCTGTAGGCAATCTGGCAAGTGTGTATTGGACATTTCACTCTATGTAATGCATCCTGATTAGATTTCCATTTGGCCCACATATTTGTAGAGCCACCTTCTAGCTTCTAGCTCCACGTTCCTGCCATCTGCATTCAGTACTACTAGAAGCAGATGGCTATAAAGCGCAACACACTAACTATAAAAATACAGAAGTTAAAGAAAATTCATGGAAGTCCACAGCATAGCAGTGAGTTCCTTCATAACACACTGCTACTGTTTATAGTTGTTTTTTTGTTGATCTAAATGTATCCTTATCTGTTCATGCCCAGAAAGAACTGCAAGCTCTTAGCTAGCTAGCTTCTATCGCATCATGAACAGCTGTAACGAAGGCAAACAGAAAAGATCCAAATGCAAGTGGTTTTGTTTTGTTTGTCGAGCAGGCTGGAACTGAATGGAGAGGTATCCTGAACATAGCAAGACAGGTATGGGGGAGCTGGTATGTATCCTAGGTCAGGCTGGTCCAAAGTCTGTGTAGTATCCAGGGGTCATGCAGTAGGTAAGGTCTGGACAACTGCCAGAAAACTGCCGGAAAATCAACACATACAGGAAAGCACATTATATAAATCACGCACATCATCATTAAAGGAAGGCCACTGAAACTTTCTAGTCAGTAAGCGTGTTGTGTGGGATGACCATTACACAGGGTAGTATGAGCCCATTACAGGAGAGTTCCTCTAAGAGAAGCAGGTACATACTGTTTACCTGGAGGGCATTCCTCCAGGCTAAGTTTGTTGTATAGAGCTTCTGTTTAGAGCTGGGTTTTTAAAATCCCACCTGAAAGTCACCAGGAAACAACTGCTAGGTAATATGGAACCAGGATCCTTTGTTGTGGATGCAAAATAAAGTTTCTGCCTTCTGAATCCTTCAGCTGGCCTGTAAGAGATGGGAAAATGAAACCGAGATAAGAACAATGCCTACCTGGCTTGCCAAGGGTTGAGTCAGCATGCTGACTTGAGGTATTCCAGGTTTTTGTGTCAGTTTAAACTGCAAGGGAACACTAGGCTCCCTCTAACCAGTGTCTCCACAGTTCTAGGACCAGTTTAATGGCAAGAAGTTCCCGGTTTCCTACATCATAATTCCTCTCGGTTGGCTTCTCTGAATAATAAATACAGGGGTATAACCATTGTGGGCTTCCTTGTCTCTGGGACAAGACAGTCCCTACCCCCACATAGGGTGCATCTACCTCTATGATAAAGGATGGAGAAGGGTCAGGCTGATGAAGAACAGGCACTAAGGTGAAGGATTCTTTCAGGAATTGTAAAGTCTGGTTGGCAACCATGTTTCACTGAAGCTGGTTCCTGAGAAGGTCAGTAAGGGGGGCAGAAATGGTGCCAAACCCCCTTATGAATCTCCTATAAAAATAAGCAAACTCTTAGAATCGTTCTAGTTCCTTAAAAGTGGATTGTTCAGGCCAAACCAGCACCGTTAATACCTTATAGGGTCCATTGAGATGTTACCCAGCTTGATGGTGCAGCCTAGAAAAGTAACAGAATCATGGTGGAATTCACATTTCTCTGCCTTGGTGTACAAGTGGTGTTGTCCAAGATGTGTCAGGATGGCTGTGACGTGTTCGACATCTTCTGTTTCTGACTGAGAAAAAATAAGGAGGTCATCAAAGTAAACAATCAGGAATCTGTCTACCATGTCCTGAAAGATCTCATCCATAAATGCTTGGAAAACAGAGAAGCTGTTGGACAGACCATTAGGCATGTGCAGGGGTGCTTGAACCCAGGTCAGATAGGGAAGGACACCGACACTCTACTGGGTGAGCTACCATGCTTTAACGATGGTGGGCTCATGTGTAAAATAGTTAGACCTTAGAGCAGGTAAAACAAGAGAAGCAAAAAAAAAACAAACAAAAGGTGGGGAGTTGAACCCCAGACACTTTATTGCGATGTGAACAAGCTCCCGCAAGACTGCGGCAGCCATTGAATGACCTGCGCGTGTATATATCGTACTTCAAAGGAATGGCGGACGAAAAACAGGTGGGAAAACAAAAGAAAACCACCACACCGAGCGTGCAAAAAAGGGAAAACAAAGGACGCTACGGGAAGAATGACAGCCCCGATGCACTTGGGAAAACAAAACTCTAAAACTTCCCAAACAAAACCAGAAAACAGGGAGGTGCTGTAGGGAAGCCGAAAGAGAGAGAGACAGACTTGAGAGAGAAAACTGGAGAAGAGAGGGGGAGTGTAAAAACACAGGCACCCTCAAAGAGCAGAAGAGAGGTGTAGCACAAGGGCTCACAGACCTCAATACCCAGAGTTACCAGCTAGGAGTTCAACAGTTTAGCAAAGAGCCAGCACTGAGTGACTGGGTCACTGGGCTTATATAGACCTAGCACAGCTGTTGGGCATCAAGCCTGATAGGTAGCATGCCTGACTCGAGGCCTCCCCCTGGTGGACGAAGGGGGCCTCGACAACCCTTACAGCATGACTAGGTACTTAGTGTTCACATGCTGTTATGAAAGTTGCCTTCCACTCGTCACCCTCACGTATGCGTATGAGACTGTAGGCACTGCGCAGGTCTAATTTTGTGAAGACTGTGAAACCTAACAGACAGTCTGGGGTCACAGAGATGAGGGGAAGAGGGTAGGAGTATTTTACAGTTACTTTGTTGAGGGCCTGATAGTCAATGCAGGTTCTTAAGCTTCCTCCTCTGTTCTCCATGAAAAAAACCCCCCAAAAAAACCCAGTGCCTACTGGAAATGTGGAGGGTTGGATAAATCAGTGTTGGATTGCCTCTGAAATGTAGGCCTCCATAGTGGCCTCCTCTGGCTGGGAAAGTGGGTAGGGCTCGGCTCTCCATGGTAGGGGAGCCCCAGGAAGGAGTTCTGCTGCACAGTCCCAAGATCGATGGGGTGGAGGTTCAGTGCCTTTAACCATACTGAACACATCAGAGAAGATCTTATATGGTAGTGGGATGGACTGCAAATCAGGGCTATCTATAGTAGTGAAGAGGACTGGCAAGGACATCCAATGCTGAAAAAAGTGTTTACTCTAAGACACCAGTTCAGCGCTAGACCAAACAATACTAAAGTCATGGGGCGACAGCCAAGGAAAGCCAAGTATAATGAAATCACAAGACAAGGGCAGAAGCATGATTTGAATTAACTCACTACAGAATATGCCCAATTAAGTGCCTGGAATTGTTTAACTAATAGATTGGCCATTAAGGGAATTAACATGTGGGGTGTGTGTGTGTGTGGGGGGGGGGGGTCTAGGGTAAGAGTAATGATCCTAAGCTGTGCAGCTAACTCAGAATTCAAAAAATGCCTGTCATCAACCAAAGCAAAAAAACAGAGTTAGCATTAGAGGCAATGACAACAGGCAGGGTGAGCCAATGATTGTTGATATGTAGCAGATAAGACGTTCATACATGGGTAGTGGATGCATGCTTCCCCTCACTTGCTCCAAGGGGACGGTTAGGACATCAATCACAGAAGCAGCTCTCTGCGCCGCAGTAGACACATAGTGCACCAGAGAGACATCTAGCTTGTTCCAGTGAAATGAAGAGCAAGCGACCCAGCTGCATATGTTCAAGAACTTCGTTTTGTTCACTTACAGGGTTATGTTGCAAGGAACCGGAAGACAACGAGCACATTGGTGCTGAGTGGGCCTATCAGTGCATTGGAGATTATCCGCTGTAATGGTGAGCTGAATTAGTTCTGATAACGCTCCAGCCTTTGCCAGTTGTGACAGAAAGGAATTCTCTGGCATATTCTGAGGCTGTACGTTCTGGTGAGCCATCATACCTCTCTGGAATGGCCACAGGAATACAGGAAGCAGCAGTGTTGGAAGGTGACGGAAACACTGTAGCCAAGGTAGGAGCCATCAAGGAGAGTCTTTGAACAGTTTCTTGCCGCTCAGTGACAGTCTGGCTTGCACCTATGCTGGATCCATGGTAAGGCATAGTATTCTGTAACAAAGGCAAACACACGAAAAAGAGAGGATCCAAAAGGCAAGAGGTTTTATTTGGTTTATCGGACAGTCTGGAACTGAATGCAGAGGTTTCTGGATCCTGAATGTTGCAAGACAGGTACGGGGGAGCTGGTATGCACTCCAGGTCAGGTAACTGGCAAAGCTAACATGTACAGGAAAGGGTTGTACATGTATGGCAATACTTTGCAGTGAGAGTGCGAGGGAAGAGAGCTTAAATAGGAGAGTTCAGAAAGGGAAAGAACTAATTGGGTGTAATTGACTCATAATGAAAGGGACGTGTTCAAATAGCAATGTAGAGTTCAATTAGTGAGGTCATTCATGCCATGAAGAAACAGGTGTCAATTATGGCCCTTATTTAAAGAAGGAGGGCAGCAAATGTACCTGCTGGTTTTAGCCCTTGCTCAGTAAAATGGGTTGTTCCAGACATTGCACCGAAGGAGAAAGAACTTTGATCAAGAAGTTGATTGTAGAGGGGAAAACAAAGAAGTGCAGAAAATAATTGGCTGCTCAACTAAAAGATCTCAAATGCTTTAAAATGGCAAACTAACAAGAATGGCAAAGAAGCATCCAATGATCAGCTCCAGGGAAATCAAAGATCAGTTACCTGTGAGTACTGCAACAATCAGAAGACGCCTACATGAAGCCAAACTATTTGGTAAGAATTCCTCGTAAAGTACCATTACTGAAAAAAATAAGTGTTGAAAAGGTTACGGTTTGTCAAAGAAGACATTGACTGGCCTAAAGAGAAGTGGCGCAACATTCTATGGACAGAAGAGTGCAAGATTGTTCTTACTGGGTCTAAAGGCTACAGACGACCCGTAAACACTGAATTCAAGCCACAGTACACTGTGAAGACTGTAAAACATGAAGGTGCAAGCATAATGGTTTGAGGATGTTTCTCATACTTTGGAGTCGGACCCATTTATCGCATATCAGGCACCATGGACCAGTTTGACTATATTAAAATACTGGAAGAGGTCATGTTGCCTTATGCTGAAGAAGAAATGCCCTTGAAATGGATGTTTCAGCAGGACAACGACCCCAAACACACCAGCAAGAGGGCAACATCCTGGTTCCAGACCAACAAGATTGATGTCATGAAGTGGCCAGCCCAATCCCCAGACCTCAATCCGATTGAGAATTTGTGGAGTGACATCAAAAATGTTGTTTTGATGCAAAACCCAAGAATCCATAAGAACTGTGGAATGTAGTCCAGTCAGCTTGGGCTGAAATATCTGTTCACAGGTGTCAGATGTTAATTGACTCCATGCCACACAGATGTAAAGCAGTTATCAGAAATAAAGGTTATACAACTAAATATTAGTTCAGTGATCAACAGAAAAGCTAAATCCGTAAACAACTTTCAGTTTATACTGTAAATATTACCGTTTGTAAATGAAAATGAAGACACTGCTAATTTTTTGAATGGCCCATTATTCTTTTGTCTTCATTTTCAGTTTAAAAATTTATATTTCCTTCATGTTTTTATTTGGAATTGAATGTGCAGTGCTCCCAGTGCCTTTGTGTATATGAAAATAAATGCTAATATGAGGATTGAGCTTTTTCTCAGTTGTTTTAAACACACTGCTATTATTTTGCACATAACTGTATATATATATATATATATATATATATATATATATATATATATAAACTGTATATATAAAGTATATATAATAAAATACTCAATGACATAGAACACCGACTTAATACTCGCAATGCATTGATTAACAAATCTTACAATAAGACTGAAAGGTGCAAATCAACAGGCCCCCTTAGCAGAGCCATTGGATCTAGCATGGCCCACCTGGGTCAAATGGTCTAGAACTGCCACTGTTCTGTCCTATGATGAAGTGATTTTCATGTATATTTTACAAGTAAACTAAGTGTACATGTGGTAACTGCTGAATAAATATTCTGATAGCCCACAAGGGTTTTATTTCTCTCTGGCTCCTACCAACTGCCTATGTGAGTCTGATACTTGGGCAGGGAATTCAGGAGATATTGAAGTTGTTCAGTTATCTGTATAGAATTAACATTAGTGAGGCTAATTTGACTGTACAAGCTAGCATTGTTTCCAAACTATATTAATATTAACATTCTCCTAAAGTGGCATTCTAAAGAAATACTTCAGATATCATAGATGGTTATCCAGAGCTTCTCAGCTTTTTTTTTTTTTGCTAGATTCTGTTACACTGCCTGCTTGGATCAGAGTGTCAAAACTATGTCAAATATGGTGTGTCTATATTAAATCTATTTTCAGCTATTCAGGAGTGGAAGAAATATTCATAGCAAAATTTGAAATGGTGTCTCTAAGGATAGCGTTGTGAAAGTGAAAACAATGGGTAGTTGAGGAAAGCAAGAGAGAGGTCAAATTTGTATGACTTTCTGCCTGACTGCAGAACAAGGAAGGATTTGAGCTGCCTTTTGAACTGTGGAGAAACAAAACACACACACACACACACACACACACACACACACACACACACACACACACACAAAATCAATCTGTTGCTCACACCACTAGTGGAGATCCCCCACATACAGCAAAGGACATTTATATAATCACGCACGTCATCATTAAAGGAAGGCCACCGAAACTTTCTAGTCAGTAAGCGTGTTGTGTGGGATGACCATTACACAGGGTAGTATGAGCCCATTACAGGAGAGTTCCTGGATGGATGAAAGGATGGTAAAACTGTAAATGCACATCTTTATTAAACAGCTTAATTGAAATGTTGTCAAGGTGTTTTGAAGCATGACAATTTTCATAAATCATAGCGAGAATGGTAATGTAATTAGCACAAGTAATGACTAATCTAGAGTGTTGAATGCTATTTGCAAAGAAATGATATCGCAAACATTAGATTTGAGACATCACGAATATCAATGCAGAACAATAGGGCATATGTGACAAGAAAGAAAGAAAGAAAGAAAGAAAGAAAGAAAGAAAAGTGCTCTGAAATATGCATATATAAGGCAATATGGATGTATGTATGTGTAACAGGAATATGATGAGGTGGCCTATGTTACTGCAAAAAGGCAGTATTTCATGCAATATTAAGTACAAATTGTCCTTGGTGAAAAAAATTACTAAAGAACAAGACATATATTGTTGCCACTGTAGTTGGGTTGACTATATTGTGAAGCTTTTCCTGTCCCAACAATGAACCCATTATTGAAAGGGGAGAGCAAACAGCAGCAGAAACAGAACAATGTCCACTTAAGCTTGATAATGAAGGGCTGCTCGGGAACGTGTCTTTTTCGCTGTGTGGAGTTCAAACTTAGCCCATCTCCACAAGTCTGTCAGCTGCAGTATGTCTCAGAGACTGGGGTGGAGCCTTGAGGAAAATCACGAGCTGGGAAGGACTGCTGACTAAAGCACTGGGTGCAACTCCAGTTTTCAATCTATGAAATATATCTGAAGATAACCCCAGTTTTGTATGCAAAATCATACACACTTGGATTATTTACATAAGAAGGTGTAAAATTGATGTCATAGCACTGTTGGGATCACTCAAAGGAATCCATCAATGTACCCCAGTGGCACTGTACCCCAGTGGCATTAAAGGTTCTGTGGCTGAGGTTTTGACACTACTTGTTACAAATGGATGACCCATGAATCAACCAAATTGTTTATCCAGTGGGAGGACAGCTCATGTGTACATTATAGTGTGACTAGACTTGCATGGCATGTATTTGCTGTGTGTGTGTGCGTGAGCGCCATGCTGAGATAGACTTCATGCTGGTCTTTCCCACACATGCCACTCTCTATGACCTCCCATCTGCTGTGTTTCTCAGTTCTCTCTCTCTCTCTCTCTCTCTCTCTCTCTCTCTCTCTCTCTCTCTCTCTCCATGTGTTTTTCTGATGCGCATGTCCAGGAATCCACTGTGTCTCCAGATGGGTATATAAATTATAAATCTACACCTACACCAATCGTTCCTGTCCTCCCTTGTTGATATCAAATAAACACTAATCCAAAACCATCAAACAGATCACATTTCAATCAAACAAACACAAATAAGCCAGATCTCATTCCATATTAAAATTACAATAGGAGATTAAAAGTAGTGTAATTACATCAAATGCCTGAATAATAATGATTTTAAAGAAAAGTTTCAAATCTAGAACTTGGATGATTCAGTAGGTAGGACTGCAAGTGTACAATATTTAGACTCGGTCAGTAGTGGGTACGGTGCTGTCCTTTGAGGATACTCCAGTTTTGGACATAGTGTTGAGCAACAGACAACCAAGTCTCTTAAATGGGTTAGATTCTAAATAGGTGTTATCAACTGCACAAATTCTCTGGGTGCTCCAACTCTGTATCTAATCGGTCACTGTCTCCGTGCAGGTTTATTCTAATCACAGCTACAATCAGGGCCATTGTTCGGACACAACAGTGCAGATGATTGGTTAAGGCCTCAGCGGGCAGTGCGGATTGATGACATGGAACACATACCCGGCTCTGCAGCAGTATATGGGAAATACAGCAGTCTGACATGCTAGCATGCCAGAATCAGGACACAAAGAAACCCTTTCCAGAAGAGCAGAAAATACACTGTAAATGAAGCAGTGATTAGAAGTTGGTAGAATCTGGAATGAACACCAAAGTGTGATTTCCAGGTTTGCCTTAGTGTGTATGCTTATTTTGCATGCAGCAGTAACATTTTTTGTTACTTTTCAAAATTTTTTATGTATGTTGAAATGCATGTTAAAACACTCAAACACTGTCTCCAGAGAACAGCAGATTTAAACACAATCATTTCTAGAGGTGAAACAGTCCTACATGGTCATGTGAGATATATGGGTTTTCTTTAAAAAGGAAATAATTCTAAGAATACATTAGAGTTACAAATTAAAACTGACATTTGTTTTAGAATTTCATAATTGTGAAATACTTGTGCTATTTAAATTAGGGCCTACACCACCTGTTTTGCCCAAAAGCACTCGTTTGTCACCTTGGAGCCGAGCAGACATCTTGATGCATCTTGACTTCATATGCCTACTCTAAGGTCACTCAGCCCAGCAGTTCTGATTTGTTTGACAAGAATTGACCCGCCCACATGAGGCATGTCCTGAATCTTATGCATGCTTCCTGGAGTGAGACTGAATCTAGCCAGAGACTTACAGGATCTATGTGCCAGCGAATTTGGTGCCCAGTGGCTCCCGAAGGACATTAATGGCTGAATAGTGACTTTTAAACTCCTTTCAGTTGCATATTCATGAAGGTCAATATAATCTATTGGCTACTGCATTCACAGGCTACTAAATTTACTTCTACAGTAGATTTAAATCTAATTTTAATATGGTATGTGCCTCAGTAATGTTTCAGGGGTCTGCAGCTCCAGGTGTGGGTAATTTTAAAGTACACTTTCAGTGTTTGTAGCACAACCTACTCTGCCCTTTTGCTCTAAGCATGAACAAAGCAAAGCGCCATACCTACATACCAGGTATAAATGAAGACTTGGCATTAGTAGAAATCCAACCACCACAGTGAAGACAAATTACCACCATAACATATTACTGATGGCATGGTTTAAACAAACCATTGTTATTGTACATATTAATGTGAATTTTGAGGATTTTGCAGACTGCTTCTCATCCCACCCCAGCAAGAAAGGGAGCAGAGAGGTTTTTCTAGGTTTCAAAATATAAAATAAAAAAAACACAAAGAGGTGGGAATGTGTGTGTGTGGTGTGGTGTGGTGTGTGTGTGTATGTGTGTGGAGATGGGACTGTTTGGAAGAGAAAACTGAAGCTTCTGTTAACTGTGAGGCTGGCTGAAATTTCTTTTTTTTTTTTTATTGAGATTGAAAAAGATATTGAATTGAAATATAGTGTTAAGTGATGAAATGTGGATATATACCTTTATGTTTGCTAAGGCCTTTAGAATCCTGTGGAATGTCTGAAATGGCTTACAGTCATTTAATGACTAATGTTTTACATACGTCATTTAATGACTAATGTTTTACATACGTCATTTAATGACTAATGTTTTACATACGTCATTTAATGACTAATGTTTTACATACGTCATTTAATGACTAATGTTTTACATACATTAGACTGTTCACAAAAAAGCACATTATTTTATTAAGTTGGTATTAGAGCAATAAGTGGCAATTGACTTTAGAACAAGCCTTTTCTTTTAACCCCCCCCCCAAAAAAAACCCAAAACAAAAACAAAAGTCAGTTCTCTCAGATTACTAGCCCTGAAGAAACAGAAAGGGCTGAGAGCGCTCACTAGTGCATTCACTGGTTTCTGAGGCCTTTTCCGCAGAGGGAAGAAGAAAGAACACACACTTTGTAGCATCCAGTGGAAGTCAAACCAAAAGGTCCCTGTAAATGGATTTCTGTTTCTTCCTAAAAAAATTAAAAATCAGTTACAAAAGACAGAGCATAAACTTTGTCTTCTTTGAGCCATCATGTTATTACATAAGTATGGAACAGCAGTGAGAATGTTCCTGAGATATGATCCCAGGTTGGGTTTCACACACCTTTCTCTGATAATAGATCCAGTGAGCAAGCCCTAGATAGAATTTGCATTTGAGGTGAGACATGGACTACAGTAGTGAGCCAAAGCCATGACGTGCATGCAAGTCACTGAGTTACTGAGTTCCCTTGCTGAGTTTTAGTTCAATTTAGTTCAATGAACATCACTGGTAACACCTGCAGTACACCAAGTCTTCGCTCGATCAAGCTGGGTAGATAGTGGCCAATACTGGCTGCTCTGGAGCAGTAGGGGTTAATACTCCTGGTCCTTAGCTCTTGCAACAGTTGCATAACAAACAATGAACACCTAGTGGTGGTGTTTGGTTTATGGGTGGCACAGACAGCCAACAACAGTGTCTCTCAAGACTGACTTCACCTTTAGTTAAATATGTTTATACAAAGCAAACAAAACACAGAAACTAAACTTCTCTGATAATCTTTCAATAAATACATATAGGTTAATGCCTTATTGTATGTGCTTTGGGATTCAAGAATTTCAGTATTTCAGTGTGAGTACTACTGATGTAGAGGATGTCCAACTGAGCTTTGCAACCCTTCTGCCTTTGTCGGTTTCTTTTTCACTTGTGATACATGAAGGAGGTTGTCAAAAAATTAAAATGCAAGAAAGGTGACAATCTTTGTGTATTTCTCATGCATAAATCAGAATACAAATGTACTTTCGCATATTCCTAATAGTACTTGCATGCCTTCCAACATACTAACAAGATAAGCCAGCACCCGCCAACTCCCCAGTTTGAAAATTTGCATCCTTTGTTGCACTGTAACATTGCCACAGCCTACAATGAAAAAGATCAATAACAAATGGCTTTAAAATAAATAAATGAATATCATAAAATTACTCAGAACTGTCTAATACTCCCATCACCCAATTCGTAACACCACTAGAAATAGTTCCATTTATCCCCCTTAATGTAAAGCCCCCTTGAGGTTGTATAAATTGAACTTAATAAATAATAATAAAATAATCATAATAAATATATTTTGAAAATACAAGCTTTGGATGAACAGAGGGGACTCAGGGCTCATCTCCATGCACACTCCAGTAGGAGGTGCCTGTATGAGACAAGCTCTACACTGACAGCCTTAATTTTGGGGTGTCTTTGATAAAAAAATTAATGATAATGCACTTTTGAAGCAAGCTATCTTGTCACATGCCCTTCTGTCAGTGCATGTCATCATTGTGGCTTGACCATATGTGGGGTTTAACAACTCATTTGTGATATTCTGGTTTCAGCAGAATCTTGTTCTTGAAAACAATGTCATATGCCATACATAGGCATTGATTTCCTACCACCCTGTATTCACAGAAATATTCATTTTAACATATTATTTGCAAGTAATAAAACTAGGCAACACTAAATTACATCTCTACTGTTACAGTGTAAATATGCTATTAGTAACAGAGCAAAATACTAAGAAACATATCATAATGCACTTATGCTTTGTCCTATATAATTATAAATTATATAAATTATACAGAGTATCACTATAATAAGTAAATAAAGTATGAATAAGTACAGAGTTACTATAGAGTATCAAACAGTGGTTATACATTGCAACTCATTGTATATAAAAATGTTGTATATTACACTGAATTATATACTATATTCTCTAACAATGGCTATATAAGGTTTCTTGTTTCATGAAAGTGATTTGTAAGGATTTTCTATTATAGTTTGCAATTTTCAAGAAAAAAGTCGGTCTAGACGATTAAATGTTTATATAAATTACCAAAATCACCACATTTCAGGCTCATTGGTCAATGACCAAGTATGTTTACATCTAGAAAGAATTTGTCTTTGGTTATATAGTACATCCCAATACACATCAGAATTTTCAAATCACAAATATCCATGCCTAAATCATCCATGCATACACACAGTCACAAAGGCAGGCAGACATTCTTTTTTATACATTCACACATACACTTATTCAAATATATTATATTAAAAAAAGGTTAATACATTATATATATATATATATATATATATATATATATATATATATATATGGGTGTGCAAATAAAGTGGTATTACAATAGAAAAACACTACATGCATTAATTGTTCATGACAGTGATGGCACGGGAGTAAAAACATTTTCTGTAGTCTGGTAGTTCTGACCCTCATAAGACAGAAGCACTCATCTAACGGGGAGAAGTTGGAATAGGATTTGGAATGTTCAGTGCGTGAGGTCAGCAATGATTCTGCTGTTCTGCTGGTATACAAGTCATGACGATGTTCTGGGTTTGAATCTTTAGTCTTTCCTGCAGATCTGATGATGTGCTGTAGTTTGTAAAGGTCATGTTTGTTGGCAGAGCCGCACCAGACCAGGACGTTGGTAATGACTGACTCTCTGATTGCTGTGTAGAACTGGACTAGTGGCTTCTGAATTAGGTTGAACCTTTTCAGTTGTTTTAGTACATGGACCTTTTTCAAAAATGTAGTTAATACTGGCATCCCAATTCAGGTTCCTGGTGACTATAGTTCCCAGAAACTGTGAAGGAAATCAGTTTTGCCCAGAATGGTGGGGGGTGGGAGTGGAGATGGAGGTATTTTGATTGCATTTTACTTCAAGTTGTTGTGACTGCTCTAGGGGACCAGCTGATCAATTACCTGCCAATATGCAGACTGATCCCCTGGCCCAGGTGAGAAAGATGGCTGTAATGTCATCTGTAACCATCAGGACTTTGACTGATGGGTCCTTGGAAGTGCAGTCATTAGTGTACAGTAAGAAGAACAATAAAGAAAGAAGACGGCCTTGGGCGTCCAGTGTTAACTGACTGTAGTTGGCAAGAATTCTACTGACCTCACCTGCCATATCCTAATTCTGAGGAAATTATCCAGTAAACCACTAGCAGGTGGAAACAGGGACACTGAGCTTGGTGATGTGACGATGGACTTAGACAATAATACTTAATAAAACATTCAAAACATAGAGAATTCTATTGCAAGTTCTTTGGCATTTGATATATTTTGAAAGATGAAGAGCAGACCCATATTGACTGCAACATGAACATACCTACTGATTCAAAATGCAGGTCCTGCGCTCACACCAGTCTCTCCAAGGATTTCATCATAGAGGCATCATAGAGAAGAATTGATCATAGAGTCCCAAGGCCATAAGGAAAACAGCAATACACATTCTATAAAACAGCATAATCATGCTCTAATGTTTGGCTTCCCTGGCAGGGCCAGTAATATGCTGTCTGTATTGCAGTAGTCGTGACTGAGACTCATTCTGTTTAAGTGCCCTAAAACACCAAAAACAGAATCAGTGTGTTTGTGCTTCCCTCTGTTAACCTGTTCAGTAAGAGCTTGCTGTGCCTTGCATGGGCAGGAATATAAACTCCAACAAAAATGATCGACGAACCTTTCCAAGAGGAATAAAAAATAAATAAAAAGTCTACTATTTCTAGAGGTTTCAAGATTTGAGCAGCATTTAGTCATCATTATGGCATCTGTACAACAATCTTAATTTATATAAAAACAAGTTCCACCCCCTATAAATTTCCGTGCTAGCTTTGTGACTCCATTCTCTAGAGGTGAAAACCAAGTAGATCTGTAGCCATTTTGGAGCGTCACACTATGATATTTGCTTTAATTATACTGGGAATGAAAAGAAAGCTCATGGATGTCTGGGAAAAATTGTTTCATGACTGCAACCATGATTTAGACATAAACATTCAGAGGTGATTATGGAGCTAAAGAGAAAAGAGAAGAGAAAAAGAAACAGAAGATGAAAGACATGAAGCTATAGAACAATTTGGGAGGGCAGATGTCCTTGATAAGCAGTTATCATTTCACATTTATTTTCCATGAAAACATGCTGAAATCTGTATATATGTACATATAGGCCTATAACATAAAACGTTTTTTGAGCCAACCCAGTCAAATTTGTTCAGCACCACTAACTATTCTGCAATACATCTTTGATATGACCTAAGGAAAGTGTAGTTCATGCATGTGCTAATTTGCTTCTTGGTCATGTATATGTATGTGTATATGTCTTTGATATTGTGTTTTTGGCTAAGAGCATTACAGCTTCCTCTAAGGGGACACATCTGATATGGGCTAAATGTGTGGTGTCAAAATATCTTCAAAAGCAATCCAATCAGCATGTGCTGTCCACAGCAGCATACGAACTAAAGTAGTAATCAAGTGATGGATTGCCAGGGAGAAGCTACAAGCATGTGCTCAGAAATTTATTGGTTCATGTGGATTTTTTGTGAAATATTTTGTTTTAATTAATTTTCCATAAAGTAAATGCATAATGACGGTTTACTCGTCTTTTAACAAGACTCTAGCTATTAAAAGTATGGAAAGCATGTTAGTTAAGTTTTTATTAGAAATATTCCATATTTCGTTTCGATTACTTAATATACAAGACTTACCTTATTACCAGCCTCTAGGTAGGACGGATGGACGGACATACACACACACACACACACACACACACACACACACACACACGTCAGACTTGAATCATTATTAGCAATGTAATCAACAGTGTGGTAATGCAGTGCTGATGGTATAGAATATGATATGTTAGAGTGTATTGTCTTTGCTTCAACTCGCAGCACTGCTGACCACAGACACCATAAAGAGCAATCAACCATCAAATTAAATAAATGACATCCAACACATTCACCATGATACAATGGTGCACCCCCTCTGCCCACTACCACTGAAAACACATACTGCATAATCCCTGTGATGAAGATAAGATCTGGAATTCAGGTCATTTTTCAGTCTGTCTGCTCATATGGTGGCTGCTGAGATGATCTTTAATCTGCAAGTTTCACAGCAGTCTGCAGAATCTGATATTTTAATTGCACTGACAGATGACTACTGTGCCAGGATATTTTCCCATATCTTAATGCACTTTCAAAAACCTTTAACACAGGCTCTCCAACTAAAGTGTGTGTCATCAAGAATTCCTGTTTATTGGTCACTCAATACTGTCACACTCCATCTCATTTCTGACTTGTTTGAGTGTATTGTCGTTTCTACTGCACAGCAACCTTGGTCTTGACAAAGGCATATAATTTAAGGGTGTATAAATTAAACTACTACTACTACTACTACTAATAATAATAATAATGAGTCCTGTTTCTAAGCACTAACCTGGGTAAACGATTGACTGTAAAGGATATTTTCCTGTGTTCACTCACTGCTGTGGGGTCAAACACCATCTGTTGTACCATCTTCACATTTAAAATTAGATGGTTAGCATCACAATGCATAAACGTGTGGATTTGGGAAAAATGTGAGGATGGGCTACTGCCTCTGTGCATGAAGCAATGGCAAAGCCATTAGAGGACGTGGTGACGTAGGTCTTGGGTTGGCCACTGGTGAAATGGTTAGTTAAATTGCAGACAGACAGACAGACAGACAGACAGACAGACAGACAGACAGATAGATAGATAGATAGATAGATAGATAGATAGATAGATAGATCTGTCTGTGCCATCTGATTATTTAATCACATACCACAAACATACCACAGTTTGTCTCTGAGCGTTGCAGTTCCTATGGCAACTTCACTGCCACCCCTTTCATCACCCTCGCAGAACCCCTTCTCCCCACACCCCAGTTACTGTGTTCACCTATTTCCTTCTCCAAAACCATCAGTCCTGGTTCAAATATGTACACACCTGCCCTGTCTTCAGATGTTTCTATAAAAGCTCATCACTGCTTGGGCTCGGCTCCAGAGCTCTAAGATTTACATCCCACTCTCTGTGCATTTTCTTCTCTCTTTCTGATTACAACTATGGTGATCTGGAGCTGTTTGCTGTTCTGTCCTCCACCCTAAAACTGTTCTACCACTTGTGGTTCTTGGTTTGTCTGAAACAAAGACTGCACACTTGCATCCTACCTGGCCTTCATCGTCACATCACAACCAGTTAGAAAAGAACAACTCATCTGCTGCAACTGAAAGTGTTAAACACAGAATTGAAATAGGTTTCAGACGTGCACAGAACACAGACTCCTGCAGACATTTTGAGACAAAAGGTGTAACGCAGCCAGCATCATCGGCTCCCCAGCTGATGAAAATGACTTGATCTCTTGTCTAAGTAGAGGGACCAGAGCCTTTTGTAAATATTCCAGTTCGAATAACAGTAGTGCCACAGGCTTAAAACAAGCCATTGGACGTGGACATTTTTAGGTGAAAGTACAATAGATTTCTTCCACACAGTGGGTACTTTGAGTGAATGTACTGACTTTTAAAAAACAGGGCACCCTGATTGTGTGAGCTTTCTTTGTACACATGCCTAAACAAAAGCTGGACCTTTTGAGGCCCAGTGTCCAAATGTATGCACTTGTCTGAAGAGGACATCATTTGTCACGTTTGATTACAACCAACATTAGTTGGAGACCAATTGGTCATTGCATATATTTTTTGTATAGTACTTCAATCCTTTCCTATATAACCATCTTAACTCATATAATAATTACATATAATATGTAATATAGTCAGTAATAGTTTCAGATGCACTGTCCATCCACAATATTCCAAGTAGAAATCCCCTTTTAAAGAGCTTCTCCTCCATCACTGTTCCATACATTCAGAGTGCTGGTTTGAGATTTAAGTGTTTCATCACTATTACTATGGTTTGTGATTTGTTGTTTTTGATTTCTTAAACACAAGTTTATCTTGGTTGGAAATCTCAGTGATAATAGGATGTTTATGACAGTTCAAAAGGTGCGAATAAAAAAAATGAAGAAATGGAAAAAGAAAAAAAAAATGTAAATTTGGAATGTGTATTGGAATTTTAAAACTTTAATCACTCCTGTGGTACACTACAAAAGGGTTTATATGACACAGTTCAAGATTTTGTATTGTTCATAACTCACCTGAACTGTTTTATAAGATTCCCTTTTCACACAAGGACATGCTATTTTGGTTTTGAATTAATTCTGGCAATTTGTGTAGTATATAATTAGATCTCAAACTTATAAATAAATATAATTTTCAACATATAAAATGCAAAACATTTCATTAATTAATCTTTACCTTGGAACAACAATCACAGAACAGGATCACATACTGTATCACACCTATTCAAAAGTCAGTTTCATTAGCTGAAAGCTATTGTAAAGGACTTGAATGACATATCACTTTAATATGTAAAAATCCACACATAATAACCATTCTAACAACTTTCTTACATAGTTCCAGAAACTCCCAGATATTATAATCTTTGCAGTGTCTGATTTGATGTGGTTTCACACATGAACTCAGTAAAGTCAAGTATGATTTTGTTTGTCACAAGGGAAATAAGTGAAACCCCAGGGACCTGACTTGCTAGATAAAAATGTCTGATGTGTATTTACAGTAGATCTAGATTCTCAGTGCTGTAATTGCAATACAAAAGCAATAATTGTAATATGTAAATTTGTCGTGGTCAAGACCTGTTACTGGGGAAACTGCAGTTGTAATATTTGAGCCAAAAAAGGGCAGAATCTGTTGACATGATGTTATATCATGATGTGATATTATGGAAAATTCTCATGTAAATTAGATCCACCACACCTGCCACACACACACACACAATTATATTTGTTGTTCTCACAACTCATAGATGGAGTCTATATTCATGCACCTTTGCTCTCTTTAATGGAATTGGTATTATTAGCAGGAATTTGCATTGATTTACTTGAGTGATAAACATGATACAATGCTACTATCCACTCTGCTATTAAACCCACCAAGACCTGACAGAAGAACAAGGAAGAACAGAGTGCATGAGTAACAGCAGTGTACCAAACCTCTCAATGTATGTTTTTTTTTCCTAAGTACTTCTCTAAATATAATATTTTTTCAACAGTTGGCAATTATATTCTGTCTCTGTCTTATATAGTTGGCAATTATATTCTCTCTTAATACATCTTAGATTTTCAATACATCCAATGCTTCCAGCGAGGACAAAACAGTTTAAATCCATCTTACAGATATCTGTCCTCCAAGATCAATGGCTGCTGCCAGAGTTCAGCAAGGTCGACAGGGACTAAGAGAGTAATTTTATTTTATTGCTTTAGCAATATCATAAATATCTAGCATGCTGAGTTAGAGAGAGATGGCAGAAGTAGGGAGGATATGTAATTAGTATTTGCCATTTTGTTTTACACCAAAACAGCAAGGAGAAATAGTCAATTAAATAACACTAGATGCTTAAGTAGGAGACTCGATGTAACACTAAAACAATACAGTGGTTAGTTTTGAGCAATATCATCTACATATTATTCCACTTCATTAGATTCATACTGTATAATGCATGGATCTTACAAATTTGTTTTATTATCCATGCTACATTATGGCAGAGAAACACAAAATATAAAAAAAATCTCAAAACTATTAACTCCTAAATCTTCATCCTCTCCCACATTTTGTTATTTTAGATTATAAATATGAAAAACACCCAAATTACACAGCTTACTGCTCCAAATAAGTTCAAGTACAAAAAGTAAACTTTTAGCACAATGGTAAACAATTCACTAATAAAAATATTGCTTTTTAGAATTGACTTATAATAGACCATTAGCTATAATATATTATAATACATAATTCCTGCAGGGGGTTTGGGGCACAAGTAGCTATTAACTTGGTATTGCTAACCTAGACCAAAAGCTAACAAACTGGACTGTTGAGGATAACTAGCAGACTAGAGATCTAAAACTATCTACAGTTATCACAGCTGATTGCACAAGACTGCTGCCTGGAAAATGAATGGGAAGCAAAATTTAAAAAGCCTCACTTCACTGCAGTGAGAGTGCAGTGTTGGCTACAAAAGGCCATGGGGGAAAATTAAGAATTTCTCAACTTTATGCAAATGAGAAACTAATCTCATTAGCCATCAGATAATTACAGAATGTTGTGTGGCAGATGTTTTTGGAATGTGTCATGCCCATTAAGGCACATGCTGAAACTCAAGAGAAAATAAAGTTGGATAAACAACCTAATTTTTAACAATGTGTTCAAAGATCTACAGAACCTACAATACTTGGCCCATTTTCACCATGTTTTATCATGCAGAAACTAACCACACTTTATTACTTTAGTCTAGATTGTTAAATTCCCTTACATTTTTGTATGATTTCACCAAAGCAGCCAGCAGCTGCTGAGGGGAATTATTCACTTTGCTGCAGTGCATTTATATTTATGGCATTTAGCTGATGCTTTTAGCCAAAGCAACTTACAATTATGTCTGAATACAACTTGAGCAATTGAGGGTTAAGGGTCTTGGTCAGGGGCCCAACAGTGGCAACTTGGCAGTGGTGGGGCTTGAACTGACAACCTTCTGATTACTAGTCAACTACCTTAACCACTGAGTTCAATAAATGAACTCCTTAAACCTCTCAGTAGTACACTGTACCTCAGATACGATCATGAATTCATATAGCTAGCATATTCTCTGATACTTTAGCTGTATGAAGAGGTTTTGGATATAATTTTATCAGTATGGATATTTGTGTATTTTTGCAGTTAGTTGCTGTAATTTACACAATCTATTTTTTTTAATTTTGATTGCATTTCGCCTTGTAGGCAAACAAATTTAAAAGTACAATCTGCATCTCACTGCCGATCATTGCCTTTATTATTGTGACGCAGGCATGCAATATCTGGTAAAGGGAAGGTATAATTTGTTTTTTATTTTGTTGTTTAATCCTTAATATGATAGATGAACTGAGACTGTATTAAAGCACACACACACACACACACACACACACACACACACACACACACACACACACACAAAATCATAAATGCGTTATCAAATGTGTGAGATAAGGATCAGTGAGTAACACATTCCTACTGGAAAATAAAATAACTGACTATGTATAAGTACCTCCAAAAACCACACAGAAACAAACCACCCAACAAAATCACACTTTTTGGTGCTGAAGCCAGTAAAATGATGCCTGACCATTCAAGTTTATTTTTCAATAGTCTGCATGCATATATTAGTGTTGATGCAGAATGCAAATACTGGATACAATATCCCTTTATGTGCACACACAACAAATAGACAGACAAATATTACCTTGCAACTACTGTTACACTGAAAAGTACAGACCAACTTTAAAGAACATATTTCAAAATAAATCTGTTTTTTCCTCAAAGGTTTACAAAGATTTTTAACTATAAGTTTAAGTTTTTAATATGAACTTTAAGAAACTTAACTCCCTGTATTAGTGCTATAAATATACAAAAGGTGGGTCTTACCTGAATATTGTCAAATGATGCTTTGTTTGTCACATCATACAACAAAAGGAGAGCTGAAAAAAGCAGAAGTAAATGTTATTAGAACAGGAGGTACAGGAACACAAAGTGTAAACAGTTTATTCCTGAATTATTTTTCCAACCCCCCCACTTGGCCTTCATTTGCCAATTTATAGATTTGTTTGAAGGGTTAAGGAGACAGGTCCATGAAGGATGTACAATGGGTGGTAATTACAGCCTGTGGTGTGAAAGGCTGCACCTCACAGAACATACTGATAAACAGACATGTGCGTGCACACATGCACGCACACACACACACGCACAGCTGAGAGGTTTTAATGGAAGTTGCCATTATCAACATTCCACAGCCTGGAGACCATATGCATATCTCTGTAAACCTGACAGACACAATAACTAAACCTGCATGATGGGAGCACGAGACTACTGCATCCTATGACAGCATGGGCAGTTCTGCCACGGTACCATTTCAGCTCCATCGCACCATTCAAACCTGAATAAATGTGCTAAGTGGAACTCAAAACCCATCATGAATAGTACAGGCAACAGCTTGACTGCCGCATTTGCTGTATTACTGCTGTGAAGCTCCATCGTTATGCGCAAATTAATTCTTGTTTTAAGGAACACAGAGAGAGCTGAAGAAGTCATAAGCACTGTTATCTTGTGTAACATGTGCAGTCCTTCAGAACACCTTAAAACGACAGCTGCCTGAGGAGGAATCCCTAGGAGGTGGTTCTCGCTTCTGGTCCTGGACATTTGCACGTGCCTATGCTTTAGCATACTACTGCTCATCAAGTAATTACGAAGCTCTTCCAGAGCGGAGTCTCATACCTGAATCCCGTGAAACGATTCAATCATCTGAATCCCATGAAGCGACTCCGTCACCTGCTGCCCAATTAACTTGAACAATTCATAACTTTAAACTTTTTTTTTTTGGAACCTTCATACAGATGGTATTTTGAATCTCTAGTCATACTGTTTCTATATTCAGTGCACGTAATATTGTCAAAAGGATCCATCTGCCCTTTTAAAGAGCAAAAGTAAAAATACCCAGCTGCCCGACGGCTGGCTTGACTAGTTAACAAAGATGACATTTACTGAGTGAGATTAATATGGAGGTATCTTAAGGGCATCTTGGACTTGAAGAATTACAGAATCAGGTGTTTCATCTTCCATCCAGGACTCAAATCCACATTCTCCTACTGGGCTTTTCAATGCTTTTCAGACTTCAAGCTCCTTAATGAAAACAGGAGACTATTTAAATTTCCCATTGAGTTTAACACCCTGTCTAGACAATGGCACTTTAAGCACTTTGTTCAAAGTATACCTGGCTATATCAGAACTACTGAAAAATGTCTACTGAAGTAGTGAATTTTTCTGGCAACTGATTTATTTCATCTATAACCATGAAAATATTTTCTTATTTTTATAAGCCACAGGTGAATAGAGAGGAATAGAAATATCTGGCCATACAAGCTCTGAAGGCAATTGTTACTGGTCCTGTAAGTAAGTTGAATAAATACATTTTTGTTAAAAGTGGTTAGGTATTTAATGCTTGCTTAATCCTTAATAAAGGTTGTAGGCGTAACAATGGGAATTTTGCTGTGCATAAATTCTTTCTGATTTTTTTTCTTGATTCAGCAGTGGATTTAGTTGGCAGGTAAGATGGCATTTAGTTTTACATAATGCTGCATTTTTCCTAAACTGCCAGCTTACTGAATACAGCCTTAGACATTATACTATCAAAACTATATTGGATGAAGCACAGTAAAATCCCCTAGAGCATGAAAAGTATTTTATTTTGAATCATTAACTTACAATGACTGCTGGTTTGTATAGTTTTGCTTATTGAAAAAGAGAATTATTCCTGAACTGTGGTTTCTCAAAGTCAGACAGTATAGTCAAAATAAGGCTGAACTGAAAACATTTAAACATGCCTCTTGACAGCCCCTCATCTTCCAATTAACTGGCACATTATAACACTGGGTACTATATAAATATATAAAAATATGCATACTTTTGCCCTCTCCCTTTATAAGATCAAAAACATCTTATAAGTTCAAGCAGAGTACTTTCTTTTGAAAAAGACATTTTGGGTAAACAGTGAATGTGGAGTATGAGAGCAAAAAGGCATTCATTCTCACAAACTGCCATCTAAGAGTGGAAAGAGGAGTGGGAGAGGCACATATGCGCTGCAGCTCAATAAGGACTGCAATCAGAAATCTTTATAAAGCCTGATTCATATCATTTTAAAGTCCATTTGATTCTTTCACAAAAGTCATCCCAAAATACTGTCATTCAGTTTATTCAGGGGGAGAGTGAAGAGGGAGACAAGGATAAAGACTGGGAGCTAGAAAGATGGCACTGTCAGACCAAGACTCTCAGTTCACACACTTGACACCTGCATTCTTATGAACACATTTCTGGTAAACGTTTGTACAATAGGACTCCTTAATTCTGAATGAATACTTTGCCTTTTATCCTCCCTTATTTGATTTCCTCACTGCTAATCACTAAAAATTAGGTTCAAATACTCTTATTCTGTTGATTCTCAAAGATGGCTTCTGTGTGGCGCAGTAGGCTACAGTAAGCATCCAGTGCTGTGCTCAGTATTTCGCTCACACTCGGCTCAATTCACAAATAATGATCGTGTGACGAAGGCTAAAAGACAACGGCCATAGCTGGGTCTCTACCCCAGGTCCAGCTCCAAGGCATAGCAGCCAGAGCACCCATTTCACCTCCTCATGTGTGTGACCCTGATTGATGAAGGGTTGGAGTGTGGAGACATGGAGGTGTGCGTGCCCTGAAAGGGAAGGCAGTATGGTGACCATCACCCCCTGAAGGAGAGAAGATGATGTGATAGTTGCTATGCCAAACTGCTTGCTCTTTGGTCTTGGGCAGGGCACATATTTATTGCTTGTAAAACCCAGGTTCGAGACGCAAGTGGGGTTGCTGGCCCCCGCCGTTGCCACAGATGGTTTTAGTGACAGAAGATAAGTAAGACACATATTTTAATATATTTTGAACTTATTTATGGCTTTATCATTACTACTTATTTAAATGTACATGTCAATTTTAGGAGTGAGGATTTGTCCCTCTGCCTCCAAATCTATCAAATGCTCATAGTTTGTGTATGGGGAAAAAAAGATCAATTTAAAGTTACGTTTATTTATTTGGAATCTCAAATCTTTAAGCTGAAATTCTAAAATAATTGGGGAAGATACCTAGATGAGCCTGCATTACTCTGAGTGATGCTTTTAAAAGTGGAACAGCTCCAACCTATATTTAACAGTGATAAGGAAATACATATAGTAACCAAACTTATGCAGTTTGGATATACATACATCCTAACTGAAGCAGACGTTATTTATTTGGATTTAGTGCTCTGACAGTAGATTTTAATGAAACAGATAGCATTGCCTTGTTTTGCCAACCAAAAAATAATTAATTCTGATTAATAATGACAGTTGCATAGGGATTTGATTACACTTCACTTACCTCATACTGTTAATATGACTGAACAAAATGTTCCATTAAAAATAAGACAATTATAATACTTTGCAATACATCCCGAAATGGTAAACAACCGGCTACGACAGCACTGTGGATATGCATACTCATAATATTATTGTTATTTCTTCTCAAACCTTAGATGGGTTGTTCTTAAGACACTGGTTAAATTATACCTAGCACAATAGCACGTCTGTGAGGTGCAAGGGATTAAGCCTAACCTGACTTTATTCCAGCCTTTATTCTATTTTATTCTGACTTTATTGTCTCGCTTTATGTTCTCTGTTGTATGTTCTTAAATACTCTGAAGTCATCACAACTGACACTGATACTGATGATCATTTCATAAACTACAGAACAAAATATCACTAAAAAGTGGAAATGCACTCTGATTCAGGAATGGAGCTACTGTCAGCAACATTCTAGCTTCTCTTACTGCACAGCAATTGGTAAGAAACTAGAAAAGTGTCAACAGCTGATGTAAAGGTAGTTGAAGCAGAGGAGGTGCTCTGACATTACAAGTCATAAAGTCTATCCGTAGTTGAAACCCTACAAAAGGCCTGACTAAAGGGCATCACAAAGGAACTATCAACTGAAACAAGATCAATGTCACATTAGACATGATCCAAACATACTCCATAACCCATGCATACTGTTTAAAAAACCCTCTTAGACAATTTGACCCCTAGTACTAGTCTGCATAACAGTTGGAAATAGCGCAGACCAGCCACACTAAGCGGAAGGGGTTGTACGTCCAGATGTCATTCCATTAAGTTGACATATCCATCAATGGACTGGGCCGCATTTTATCTTCAGTGTAACATGAGTGCAAAAGAGTTGTACAAGAAATGTTGTACCATGCACAGTTGACAGCACTGTACAGCTGCTGCCAACTGGACACCTGCACATCAGATATGAACAGATGTTTACACTTCATCCAGAGAAGCTTGCTAGGGTTGAGACCCGAGTACTAGGTGGGACACTTCAACAATGAAAAGTCACTGAGATTTTCCTTGACATATCCACTGACAATACATGCCTTTGTGAAATGGTGCATGATTGCACTGGAAGTGTCCATCCAAGTGTGAACTCTCCTCACCAAGGTATAAACTTGGTCGCTGGCATACACCATGCCATCCATTATTCAGTGGACATCAGGGGGCCATAACATGTGTCAGGGTAGCATTCCCATACCATGCCACCACTGATTTGTAGCACAAAAAGAGATTTGTGTCAGGCTCCACATCTTTGTGCTGCTTATAACAAAATTTGACATGGCAACTTCTTGGTCAAGTTTTGCTGCCCCTGCATCCACTGTAGACACACAGGATGGCATGGCATTTGGGATGGTACTAGAGCTGGTAAACCCAGAGGTAGCCATCATGCCATGGTCAAGGTTACTAATGTCATTTATTTTGCATTTGTAATGGTCAGCTGTATATCAAGTAAGGCTAGAAATGCTGGTTTGGCTGATTTGTCATTTATCTATTTGATGATGTTACCTGTCTTAATGGACATAAGGTACAATAAGTAGGAAGGTGGGAGGTATACCTAATAAACTGGTGTGGGTGTTTGTGTGTACTCTTCCTGTGTAGAGTACTGAGTGTGTCTGTGTACTCTTCCTATGCGTAGTACTACCACTGTAGCTGCTGGAGGAAATTTGGGAATAAGTGGTAGATAGAACCAGATAGACTGCAGATAAGAGCACATTTCTATACACTTGTTAAAAAAAATCCGCCATTTGCACAATGAAACATATCCAAACATATCCATAAGGTTTTGCAGTCCCTATACCTAATTCAAGCATGTGCACAGTTGTTCTTCATCAGGTCCAGGTTCCACGTATGTGTGTGTGCGTGTACATGTGCTTGTGTGTGTGTATGCGTGTGTGTTGTATTTGAAAACAGAGACAACCTGGTGATGAGCTGTGGGGCTAAACACATCAGGTGGTACACATTCAGTCTTCAGCAGGAAAACTGAGCTATTCTTGGAGTGGTCTTACATAAAGACAGGACATCTCTATCCATGTTGTTTCATTCTCCATTTTTCTCTCTCTCTCTCCCTCCCTCACACACACACACACACACACACACACACACACACACACAGTTGGGCTCAAAAGCTCTACTGACTATTCAATACACCAGAAAGGCAATGAGAGGGCATCAAGAAGAACTGACTAAAGAAAAAATTCTACAGTAAAAGCTTCTCGGTATATTCTACAGATAAAGCCACTTATTCCTCTCAGTGTTCCGCTTGAACAGAGAAGCCGATCAGACTTCCAGCTCTGAGTGATCTCTAACAGTGCAAATACTGGCAGTGTGTCTCTGCCAAAACATGCGTCAGCCTTCATCTGTCAGGTGGGTAGAACTCACCGTGAGCGTCTCGGTAGTAGGCATGTGTCACACTTCTGAACCTTTCTTGCCCGGCTGTGTCCCAGATCTACAGATGAGAAAGAACATGTCGAGATCATTGCTGTCATTGGCACCCAAACCTCTTTGACTCAAACCTCTTCTTCAGTTATCTTCCTTCAAGAGCATCACATACCATGAATGAATGAATGAATGAATGAAGGTATATTTATATAGTTACTTTCAAGGAACCCAATATTATTTCTATAACACAAAGATCTCATTATGAGTTTTCCCATAACCAGCCCTTACACCCCGAGACATTTTACCCATGAAGGTGTGATTTTTAAATTTAATAAAGAAAATAGGACATACAAAACACAGCTGTGTGAGAGCTAATGCTCTGAAGCAAAAGCTCTAAAGGGGTAGACTGACTCTACTCCTTATATCTAAACTTCAACCCCCTCCCCAGGGAGGGGTGCGCTGTGATCTTGTTTATGCACTCCCTGCTCCTTATCGCGATGAACATTCCTGCATATGCCAGAACACTTCAAAGGACAGACACCATTTGCAAGACAACAAAAGCCTAATCCCTCTTTACGACACCTGCAGGTCACAACACATGCAGGTCATAAAGCAACATTCCAACAGTCGTTTGTTCACACAATATACAGAGACAGAGTATGCAGACTAAACTATTCATATAGGATTATATGATGGAAAGGATTAACATGATTATATATGAATCATTTCATATGAATCACATGATAATACATGATCGAATAATATTTTCCATCACACCTGCTACGGAGCCCACTCTATCTGCATATTGCTCTCTCAGCACACATGGAGCACACAATCAGAACGGGTCATTTAACAGACTGATTAGATGCAGAAGAGAGAGACATTCATACTGAGGAACTGTCCATCATGTGCACTATACTGGTGCAAGCACAGCGCCTCAAACCAAGACTAGAGGTTTGCAACTAAGGCGAATCATTAACACATGCAGTGATGACCTTTCCCACCATCAGAATAAAAGTATTGCACACAAGCTGCTATTTTCATGTCCAGACAGACATCAGTATATGTGCTGTAAAAACAAACAAACAAACAAACAAACAAACATAGGTTCCCTTGGTCCTTCACTGCGCTTCAGTGAGCTGAAAACAAAGCCTCTTCAGTGTCACTGCATTTTTACTTAATACTTGTGACTCTGATTGGAAAATCATTCATGCCTGTATTGTCTCAAAATGCCAATCAGACATGTACAACATGCTCTTACACTATACATTATACCTAGATTATACTGCTACATGCAACATGTTCTTACCCTATACATTATGCCTACATTAGTCTATTTTAGCCCACATTTAAAATTTAAATGGGTGAGTTTTTTAAAACGTTGTTGCTATGGAGTAACTCACAAAATGTGTATGAATGTGTGCATGTGTGTATATATGTATGTATGTTTAAATGTGTGTATGTGAACATGTCTATGCAAGTTTTATTACCTATAAACTTTGTATGTGAATGTGTGTGTTTATTTTGTTACAGCATATTGTGCTGTAAACCAAGAAAGTGGGCCACACAGCATGTATCATCATATCATCTTGCTATATAATCTAAATAATCTAATAATATAATCTATGTGATCTATCTGAATAATCTATATTCAAAAGGAATTATATGGGATATTGCAGGCATTGTTATGGAATGTACAGTTATCTACTAATATCAGTAATGCTGGATAAATCATTTTACACAAATTCTGGCTTTTGCATTATTTGGTAAACATTTAGGGTGCCGTGCATAAAGCAGGTACTCCTTCTGCACACAATCATCCCAGCCCTCCTATCACCACCCCAAATCCTATCACCACCCCAGCCCTCCTATTATGTGTTTGGATTCCAAAATACTCTTCAGCAGTGCTCAAAATGCAAGTTGACATAAGTGGTATTTATGCTGCATGATCGTTGTTAGCCAGGCATAGCTCTTACAGTTCATCTTACAGAAACTAAGTACAGAACTTTCCTTACTGGCTAAGATTTATAGATGAAGATGGCTGACAGTGCACATTTATGGTCAGATTTTCTTTGAAGTGTAGCTTTCAAAAAACTTTTCAATTAGGTATGCTATAATGCATGTCTCACTTGTAAGTTAGCAGACTAAGACAGAGTGGCATCTTACTAATAATGCCGTAGTCCCCTCTTCAGAACATTGCTATAGGCCAGGCTGCTATAGGCCCACCCCTGTAGTGAAAATCAATGTTCACTGGTCAGATATCCTGTTGATTCCCTAATCATTACAGAACCTCTCAAAATATCACCAAATAGGCATGTAAGCATATACACAGCTGCGAGTCCTTGCAGTCATACTAATGAACAGTTTTGATTAGTATTGTGCTTGGACAGACCAGTATCCTACAGTAACCAAAAATATGTAAAATAGCCTACATGAAAACATTTTTTGTTTATATCATTTTTTCCATCCATTTTATTTTTCTCTGAAGGGTTAGAAAGGCCTGACTGCACACCATTGTGATACACACACACACACACACACACACACAATATTTTATATATATATATATATATATATATATATATATATATATATATATATATATATATATATCACTGAGGCAAATCAGTCCATCAAATACATTTTTCATCACATATTTGTATAAGGTTAATTATTTATAATTATACAACATAGAATACATTTTTCTCACCTGTAGTTTAACCTTCACTCCATCGATGTTCAGCACTTTATTCTACAACACAAAAAAGAAAAAAATATCTTTTCACTTCATTTTTCACTTCAGAATCAGAAATGGCATGTTTTGTGCCCTTCTGGCTTTGGTTCAGTGAATGTCAGTGGCTTGGCTTGTATTTTCAAAAACACATATACACCACGTTTTCCAAGAGAAATAACAGCAGAACTTTAATATGACTAAAACCTGAAATTAGGTAAATGGGGATTTTACTTGCTTTTGATTACTATGACATTTCACTGCATTTAAGACCTTTGCATTTTAGAAAATGTCATACGTATTCAGGAACAATTTGTTTGTGCACTATAGGGTCCTTTCTGGGACAGAAATGAAATGGGCAATTATTGGACTCTAGATGTGATCCGAACCTGGAAAATGGAAAGCAATAAACTCCTCAAGTGAGATGACTCATGCATTAGTGGTATGAATATTGCTGGATATACTACAACACAGTCCAAGGTCAGAACATAGGTAAACACGACAGCAAGGAATAGATGGAGGAAAAAAAAAAAAGACGGGGGTTTCAAAGAAAGTCCTTTCTTCATTATGATCAAAGATTGCAGAGTTAGTGAGAAATGCAGTCACCTCACTCAAAAAAACGAAACAAAACAAAATACTCTCTCTGGACACACTTCTGATCATTTATTCAGTTTCCTATGGTATAAGCGACGATTTAAAAAAGCCTGTTTAAAGCCAAAAAATTAGGTTAATGTTACTGACATGAAAGGGAAGCTTTTTCATCTGTCTACGTCCATCATCAAAACTTCATAGACAAAACACTTGACATTGTATTTGAAGTGTAAAATGATGTACATTTTACATGGAGCTTTAATAACTCAACAAATCTATGTTAAAAAGATCTTTTTTGAATGTTCCATTCATCTATTTTAAATTCATTCAAACATATTTAACTCAGTGATAAGAATATAAGAATGCCATTCTGGTTGCGTCATGGAGACGTCATGCCCATCACCTTGGTCAGGTCCAAGCCAGAAAGGAGAGGAAGTCATATGAGCCAAAAACACAACTAGTAACAACCTGTAGCAGACCTCTCCTTCCAGACACCATGAGCCCACCAATTACGTCAAAGTACTCATTTAACAGCATTTTGACCAAAGAACTGTTTGCTGCACATCTCCATAAACAACAGCCAGCATTTTTCATTGAGAATGTAAATGGCAAACCCTAGTGCCATGTACCAATGGCTCATCGGTTACCAGAGGCTCCTCCAGTCACAGGCAGGTCAGCGTGACCTCCTGCATTTGCACAATGTCCCCACTGAGCTTCACTAATCTACACAGAATGCATCTGCTTGGTAGCAGGCAGAATATGAATTGTGATGATTAAAAAGTTGGGTTTCTCTCAGAAACACAAAGCATGTTTATTAGGGCAGAGGGATCATGTAAACATTGTGATGTAACATCATCTGTTGTCCAATAAAAGATGCAATTGTAATGTATGCTCTGAGCTTCTTCCAATTCTCTCTCCAATAAACTAAACTATAATTATGTCGTGGCTTATAAGATGGAAAATTAATTCTCTTCATCACAGATAGTGATCTGAAATATTTTGCAGAATAATTACATTCATAGGTGCGATCACCTTGAGAGAGTGCCCATTTGGATGACTGACCTAAGCATAAAAAAGCGTGAATCTTATGCAAATTAGATAGAGACACATTGGATCAATCACTGGTGCAGTGCCCTTGAAGGACAAAAGGACTGTTGGGACTTTACTGACTAGCATTCAGCACACCATTATCAGGAATGTGTGTTGGTGTGAAAGATGATGATTTATCCTGCTGTACAGAGGATGAACACCTTGTGATTGGATACAGAAGTGGAAACCACAGTATCAGCCAGTAATATATTCTCTTTGATTTGCCATTTCTAGTAGTCTTTGCGGGCATCATTACACTGACATTAGAGCTACAGATGGCACACACTCAAGAGTTTTTAATTACCATTGCACCATCTGTGTTATTCAGCTTTTGTCTAGACAGACAGACACACACACACAAATCTTACCTTCATTTGCAATATTTTGAATAAATTAAGTTAATGGTTTCACATTTTAAATCACCCTGGAGTTTTCCATCATTGTGAGTGTCTGGCAAGACATTACACCTCCACCCCATCTCTCTAATTTAGTAAAAATGATATTTAACAATTATAAGATTAGCCGTCTGGCTTTATATCCACACTACCCCCAGTCAACTTTCTTTTTTCCTTTCTGTCCTCTGCCATCTTTCTCACTTCTCTCTCTATATCTCTCACTGTCTTTCTCTCTTGAAAAAAGATGATGGAGTTCCAGGTCTTTTAAAGAGGGGATCAGTAATGAAAAAGGCACAAGGATCCGAAGGCCTCAACTGCAATTTATTTTTCCTCTTGAGATTTTTTTTCTCTCCCATTTGTACCTCTCTCCCTCTCTCTTTTTGAGGCATTTCTTCCCTCACCACACTTACTCTGTTGTAATTTTCCATTTTCCTTTTATTCTTTTGCTGGCTTTCCATATTATTAGTGCCATCTTATTTCATTGTTGTTCGGTCTCCTACATTTGAAGTGTGCGTCATGCAGTCCTGAGACTACCGTCATTTGTGTCGTCACATGGTGCTGTAAAGCTCACTTCTCAATGACTACCATGTCTAAACAAGTTACTAAATATGTTACTGAGGTAGGTTGGGCTATAAATAGTATGGCCAGTGGTGAATGAAGCGAGAGTGAGAGTGGAAGGGTTGAGAAGGCCATCACAGAACACCGCAATTACATTCTTTGCCTTTGCCTCCCTTCTTCCCTCCCTCTTTTACTTTTCCTCTCTCTTTCCCCTCATCTTCCTTTCAGACTTGGACAGGCACTAATTAAGATTCATTGTTTAAAAGTATATAAAGAAAAGTCTTGCTGTGCGGGGCTAGCTGTCACTCAGGCACAAATAACTGATCTAGATAATTTTCCTGAACAATTAATAATGACAATTTGGTATCATGTTCCTAAAGACTAGCTGCTTGATAGGAGTTGGTCAAAAGGACACTTGGGAAACACTTGGGAGCACTGCAGGACACGCAAAAGCTGCAGCAGCAAACCTTCTAAAGCATTATGCATTTTTTGCCTCTGAATTCCCTTCAGCTTGGTGAATGTAAACAATGTGTAAACAATGTGCTAAAATAAGTCATGAAATAAAATGAGGCAATGAATGTTATTTCCATTCATTAGGTGGAATAAATTGAGTGCCCACTCCAAACGTCAGTGTTCTGCACACAAAGCGCGGTAGCCCCAGGGCAAACCCGATTCAAAAGTAGACAGCAGGTACTTGGCTCACTCTGGACATTTCTTTGCAGATGTCTGTGATAAAGTGAATGTATCCCATCATCATCATCATCATCATCATCATCATCATCATCATGAGGTTACAGTAACATTACAAACAAATGTGTAAAATTTTTCAGAAAAACAACTTGAACATAAATCCTCAATGAGGTGCTTTAAAGCCTTTATCCTTAAATAAAAAGAGAAAAGCCTCCCTCTGGTGTAATTTTAAATTTCAATCCAGAAACCATTAAGTCATTAAGTCATTATGGAGTAGTCATTAGGCTTAGAGACACTATAGCAGTAGTAAGCATTATTAAGGGACATAAAACTAGTCTTGGGTTTGGCACCTCTCCTGTTGGATCTGTTGTACAACCCCCACCCCCACCACCAGTAGTCCATGTCTTAATTCAGAGCACGTTCTCTGGAAAAAAAAAGGGTGCAATACTTTTACAGTGACATTTGACGTTCAAGACCTTTCATTTTTTGGATGTTTGTTTCTAAGTGTGACAGACTTCTTACCACTTTACTGTTTATTAGCTATTTAAGGAGATGGATAGGAACAGGTTGTTGTATATCACTATCCATCACCTTCCTGCATTACTGTACACTTTTTCTTACAAGCAGTAGTAGCACATTAAAGGATTTGCATTACTCAAAGGGGCGTATGATTATCGTACTTGTGACTGGTGCAGGATATTTTCAGCAAGGGGCCACAGCTTTTCCTAGCTGTAATGACCATCACCAACGTGCAGGTTATGGACAGAGGATATTTAATTTGGCCACATAAGCACAGTGACAACACTCAGAGAGTAAAAATTATTCACTATACTTATTTTGATTCATAAATCTATATGAGCACAAAATCTAAAGGATGTATTGCTGGCCTCAGCATTTCCTTTGTCATCCCTTGGGTTGCTTATCTGTTTGAATTATGCACATTATGGTGTGATGTTCAGATGTCAATGTCTTTCCCACAGAGTGGCAAGAGCAATGGTAAAATTATATGTATTATAAGATACATAGTATACACACGCTACTTAAACACCCACAGTAAATACAGTGTAGATATGTGTCAATGGGACTTGATCTGCTTGTCCCTGAGATCTAGCACTAACTAGTTTAATGGCTTTCCACATCATTTATCATATATTTATTTATCTGCAGACTCAAGAGATGCTGGAAATGTATTTATACAAGATGACTTCACATTGTGGTTTCCCATGTGAATTAGCATGTGATGCTTTGTACTGTAGGTTACATTGCATTCATATTCTAGACTAGATTTATTTTCATATAAAGTCAGAGCAGTTTACCAGTTCTTATGTGGTTACTGTGTGGAACTACACAGTAAGTTACATAAAATTAGGATTCATTTAATAATGAATAATTGCAATGTATTTTAATAATTTAGTTAAAGGCAAACTGTGGAGATGTCATGCATAAAGATGGCATTGAATTAATCACAATTAATTACCATAACTCTGAGAGTATAGAAAACAATTTCATTGATTTGTTTCATGATTCTGCACCTGGGTAATGACACGAATCAAAATGAGAATATTCAAAATATTCAAAATTAAATTACTTAAGGTTTTCCTTTTAGGTCTGATTTGCAAATCGGTAATCCAAGAAGATCTCTGTGGGCTGAGAAAGACTTTTTACTTTTTCACATTTTTACCATATTGCCAAACATCTGTGGCTAAACATACCAAAAAAAAGTAGTGCCCATCTTTACTATGCTTAGTTGTCAAACTATTATTTTAAACTGCCCGTTTTCCATATCTCTGGTTAATGTATCAGAGTAGTTCACTGTCTTCAGTAAACACTTTGTTTCTAGTACCAGATTCCTGCTCTGGTACACCCACCTTCAGATCTGCTTTTTTTTCTCACTACACATGTCCTTGCTGTAGCGTGGAGCCCTCATATCAGAGTCGGTCATGAAAGCTGGTAAATACAAAACTGAACATTACTGATAACACATGGTGAGGGAAATGCAGCAAGCCTAACACAAAAAATTGGCCCTTCACTTCCAAGAGGTCAGAATGCAGCGCAATGTGATGTGCAGTCCTAATGGCTTGCAAGTCCAGTGTTAAGGCCATTCTGAAAACTACCTTTCCGATTTCATATTGCAATGCACACCATTTTAGCTTTTCAATGCAGGATTTTCTTATGAGTCATAGTGCAAATGAACAATGTGATAACAATATGCACCTGACATGTGTTTATCATTTTTTTCATACAGCTATTTTGCACATACACTCTCTGGCAGCTTAATTAGGTACACCCATCAGAGATACATTTATAGGTATGTGCAACACTGGAACCCTGTTTCCATGCACAATTTGTCAGGCTTCCTTTAACCCTGTTCATTCCTGTTCAACACAAAGTGACATGATAACATACAAGTTCAGGAATAAAATCCTGGAAAGTCCTTTACTGCCTGGATCTGAGCTATCCACTTTTACAAAGCAGTGGATGCTGTGCTGGTTATGAGTGTATTGGGACAACCTGTGGCATTGGAGTTTTTATATGCATCGGTGTCACTGCTGGACTGAAAGTAAAACTATATCCAGCTAATAGCAGTGCATGTAAACTAGCTTCTGGCTATGGATGGCTAACACAAATTGTGTGACAGTAATCTCTAACTAAACACCCACAAAGTGTTTCTAATTTATTCATGTTGGTAAATTTTTTTCACCATGGGAATGTTTTTCACACATTTCACCATGTGTATATTATTACCATTCCTGAATGTGTCTGGCAAACAACACTGTTCACATTTAAGTTTGTGCATATGTAATGGTGACTTTACTAATGTTTTGAGCATTACACAATGCCCAGTGATATGTTTACCCTCAATGGCCGTTTCTTGAGCAACTGGGTAAGATGAAGTCAAGCAATAAGCAGCACTCACTGTCTAGCAAATCAAAAATCTAACCGTTTAAACATTTGTTTTGTGCAGCCTATCATAATGAGCATTGGAATATGACAGAACACAACACACATACCATCAAATGTAGGCAGTGAAACAAAAACAACAACAAAAAAAAACCTGTTCCTGCACAAGGTGTCAGGCCTCACTGGTCAACTGTGTATCTGCACAAAAACAGGTGCATGCAACATCATCAACACCATGTCCACAATTACTCTGAACTAACACTGCATGTGGATGAATTGCCAAAAATGGACATAAAGCATGGTGTAAATGACTCTGAAAGCCTTTGGAGCAATGAGCAGGGGTGCCAGGACGAAGACCACTGAACAAGCCTGACTTTCCCCAACATCTTCATAAAGCTATGCGCTTTATTCTATTCATTTATAATTCGTTAACTAGCAGGTTTTTTTTTTAATGTAGCATTGAACCTTCATTATTTAACACAAACCCTGACCCACTCATTAATTCCTAAAGTAAGTTGCCTTTGCACTGCCTTTCATCTGGCTACTGAAATGCTCAGTAAGAAAACCAATGTCACAAATGATGAGACAATTTTAAAGTTTTAATTCAACATACTTGTCAACTGTGAACTTTAAAGAATGCATAATTGGTGTTGAGCACATTTATATTACCTTTACATTTTTGGCAGTTAGCATTTTTCACTTATCCAAAGCAACTTATAAAGGTTTGTCATCTTTGTCATCTACTCATAGAATATATCCCAGCCAGTACAGTAGGTTAGAGTTCAAGATACCGTTGAACTAGAATACAACTAAAATAAAGGAATTGATGCCAAAACCTAGAAGTGCAATATAAGTGTAAGCTCTATATCATTCAAGAAAGTGCAATAACAAACAATACCACTCAATAAGTACTAGTTTGTTACTTAACACAGGTGCAGGATCAATGGTCTTTTAAATATTTCACTAATAGTCAAATCTTCAGTGTGTTTGAAAACTCCAAGGGACTCTGCCAGTGGAAGTTCGTTCCACCATCTAGGAGCTAGGGGACAGAGAATAGTCTTCAATGAGACTTGAAGCATGGTGTTTCAAGCGGAGATGTACTTTTAATCTGTGTCTGCAACTACTGGAAGCCACTGAATGGACCAAGGCAGTGTAGTGACCTGTGAACTTTGGAAGACTGAAGACTAGTTGTGCTGCAGCATTCTGGAGGATCAGTTGTTGAAGTTTGATGGCCCGTAGAGGAAGACCAGCAAGTAACAGGTACAGTAGTCCAGCTTTGAGATGACAAGAGACTGCACAAGCACCTGGGTAGCTTGGGTAGCTTCCTGTGAGAGAAAGGGCTGAATCCTTAGTATGGTTACAAAGGAGAAATTTGCAACACCATGTCAGGTTTGAAACCTGAGTTGAGAACAACAACTGGTTGTCCAAAGTTATGCCCAGGCAACGAGCAGCTTCATATGAAGATACCATAGAGTTCTCGAAAGAAACTGTGAGGTCATGTGAGGATTGGCAGTTCCTGTGGGTGTACAGAAGCTCTGTTTTGCTGGGGTTAAGCTTCAATTGATGGGCCATCATCCATGATGCAATGTCAGTCAAGCAAGCTGAGATATGGCTGGAAACCTGTGTCAGGTGAGAAGGAAGTGTCATGAGAATATTTAATATCATGAAGAGAGTGAGTATACAAAGAAAAGAGGGCCTAGCGCTGAGCCTTAGGGGACACCATTGGAGAGTCTAAATGGACTGGATGTGGATCCTCTCCATGATACCAGACAGCACTTTCCACATAGGACTGGAACCTTCCCATGTGGAGCGAATCAAACTGAGGCTGGAGAGGACAGTGTCAAAGGCTACTGAAAGGTCCATAAGAATCAGGACAGATGAGAGTTTTGGTAGTATGATGTTTCTCTGACACTGCTATGAGGACTATGTCTTTTGAATATGCCAATTTGTAGTCAGACTGATGAGGATCAGGGAGCTGATTCTGGGTGAGGAAGAGAGACAACTGATTGCAGACTGCTCATTCAAGAACTTTTGAGAGGAATGAGAGAAATGAGAAAAGTCTGTAAATGGTTATGTTGCTGACGAGTGTGAACTTTTTTAGGACTGGTACCACCCTGGTGGACTTGAACGCAGTAGGTACATGTCCAGAGGTAAGGAGTTGTTGATGATGGCAGATTGTGGGAAGAGTGGGAACAGAGGAAAGGACTGGTAGATTGCTGAAGCCTTCTGCTTCAAGAAGGTGATGAAATCCTCAGACGTAAGAGAAGAGGTAGGAGGGGGAGGGGGGATTAAGAGTTTATGTGGATCAGATGCTGATTCAAATTTTCCTCTGTAGTACGATGACTGCAGATTTTACTCCTAGTGACAACTTGAAAAGGGGAGACTGGTAGGAACTGAGATCTGAATCGAAGTGAATTTTCCTCCACTGCCCATATGCAGTTCTTAGTTCTCTCCAGTGCAGCCAGCACAGTGCTTCCATTAGTCAAGGGACAGGAGGGACAGATCTTGCAGGACTGGAGGAGAGAGGGCATAGAAGATTCATTGACGAGGAGAGTGTAGGAAGGAACGTATTAGTAACTGCATCTAGGGAGAGAGAAAAAGAGAGTCAGTAAGAGGAAGGGTAGACAAGTGATGAAACACAGGTTGTGACAAAAGGATGAAAAACATGTGGGACAGGTGTGGGTAGAATGAGTAGGGAAGGAGAAAGAGAAGGATAGAAAGTGATGGCCTGAGAGAGTGATGGGGGTGACTGCAATGTCTGGTGCTGTGGTGGTCTGTGTGAAAATCAGTCAGAAGAGACTGGTTGAGGGTGAGGTCATATGACAACAACAGAGGAAGGACGCAGGTGGAATGTAGATTGTCTGATGGAAGGCTGAAATCACTGAGGAGAATGAGTGGGTTTCCTTTGATGGAAAATTGACTCAACAGGGCGTCAAGCTCATTGATGAAGTTATCTATGGAACCCAGAGGGTGCTAGATGACAATAGGGTGAAGTTTAGTGGAGAAAGACACTAAAATGTGAAAGAAGAGATTGAAAGAGTGGAGAAGGAAAGTGGGGAAACAAGCCACTTGCGAGACAACAGTAAACCTGGGCCACCACCCCTACCAAGACACCGTGCTGAATAGGTGAATGAAAAGGTAGCCAGAGTCAGTGACTTCCCAGGGGTAATCCAAGTCTCTGTTAGAGCCAGGAAGAGTAGTGAGTGGAGGGATGCTAAAGCTTAGATGAATTCAGCTTCCTGGAGAGCAGATTCGCAGTACCAGAGTCCTCCTGCCACCATTATCTGAGATTGTGAGGAACATTGGGAGTAAATGAGGTTGCTGGTGTTGCAGTGTTTACAATGATGAGTGTCTACGATATTTTAATTTAGAATTAAAATCTGCATTGAAGGCTAACAATTGCAGCAATTTTCCATAATTTTGGTCCAAGTGTGTTAGTTGTAAGGTATATTTCAACTGGTTTAACCAATGTGCAATAATATTTAAACAAGCTGATTTTTAGACATGAACAGTGTCTAACAAAAGTAATCAACTCCTTTAAAATTCATAGTTTTTCATTTGGATAACAAATGACACTTGCACGGACTGTTCTACACCAGTATATTTATTGCAAAACAATATCCTCTAAAAGTAATTTTCAGAACCGATTTTCTATTAGTCAGCAGATCTTTATAAAAAGGAAGAATTGAAATATGCTGCTTGCATAAGTATTCAAACCCTTTAGAACCATAATAGTCTGCTGGAGCACATTTCTACCAGCGGTGATTTCCCCCCTCCATTTTTCATAGTAATTTACTCCAGATTTTCCAGGTTGGTTGGATAATGTTTGTAAACTGCAATTTTCAAATAGTGCCACAGATGGAAGTCTGGCCTATGAGATGGCCATTGTATAACATTCATCTTTTTGTTGGTCAGCCTCTCCTTTGCTGCTCTGGCCTTGTGCTTGGGATGTTCTGCTGAAAGGTGAAGTATTAGTCAAGCTTTTAAAACTGTACTGTGGCATTGTCATGGTTCACCCTTCTGGGGTTGTGGTTCCCATAGAGCTATTGCCATGTTGTTTTGTTTCTGTTTTTATTCAGTCTCTGCTCAGGATACAGTGAGCAAGTGATGGCTTGATGTATGACTCTATCATTGGGTGACTCTCTGCCTGCTTACCTGCAGCAACACGAGTTTACCCAGCCCCAACATTGCCTCACTGGGAGGCAACACTTGGTTTTGTTTCATCTCCCAGCTTACTGACCATGGAACATTATCACATTGATGCCTTTGGAATTTCCATCAACATTGCTCAACTCTGCACTTGGGTCCTGCTTTACCTTCCTCGCCATTGCAGGAACTCATTGATCACTTTATAGAAATCAGGACTGTGCTTCTTTTGCCAAGAAAATTGCAGGGGCAGGGTCAAATAAATTTGATAAATCACTATCAGAGGCTTGTGGAATACACTGGTGAAAGAGCACTCTAAAACCATTTCACTGCGAGTTATACTGTTTTATGACTATGTATGTGACAATTAAACCAAACTTGACTTGAAACTTGAGTCACATCCAAAATATATTTAATATTAAAATATACTTTAATAGTCTAGGAGTACCTTTTCACTCCAAGTTTTACTTAAGTTTTGAAGCAGGAGAAGGACAATATTGGTAATGGTGGACACAACTTTGTTGATATAAAATGTGATCACAACATTCAAATATTTTAAAGTAAGGAAGATTCCCAACCCCAATGGAATAGGATGTAGTCATCTTAAATACTGTGCAGATCAGTTGGATCCAATTATTTGAGTTGTCCTTTAATATGCAGACAGTACCAAAATTGTGGAAAAATTGTGGCAGCAGTTCCAAAAATTAAAATGTCCCTAGGGTTTAGACAAGCTTACTGAAGAAATCTGAGTTTGTTAGATCCATTTAAATTTGCATATTGACCCAAATAAGGGATAGAGGATGCACCTGCCACTCTGCAGAGTTTCAGTAATATATTTCAGTAACTTGTCCAGGAATGTTCTTTATTAATTTTTTCTCTGCATTTAACACAACCCAGTCATGCTCACAGCTAATTCTGGCATGGATCATGACATGGCAGAACGGAAACAAACTTTTTAACTAACAGAACCTAATGGATAATGGCATGTTTTTCAGAACAAAAAAAAAAAAAAAAAAAAGTAATCCTCTAGATCACAGCTGTGTACTCTCTCCTCTTACTGTTGCAGTAACATACACATAGTGAAATTTGTCGATGACACCGTCATTGTAAGTCTCCTGTCCGAGGATGAAAAGGGCCATAGTCCTGTCATGGATTATTTCATCAAAAGGTGTCAGGAGTTTTTTTTTTTTTTTTTTTTTTGTTTTTTTTTTTACACATAAGTGTATCTAAAACTTAAAAGGTATGCTCCTTGATTTTTTTTTTTTACAAAACCCCAATGCTCAGGACAAAATCATTATCAAAGCAGGAGGAGGTTCAGTGGGTTAATTACTGTAAGTAGCTAGGTACAATAATAGTCAATAAATTGTTGTGTTTTCAACCCCAGGGTTTTTCTCTGTGTAAACAGCATGTTTAGCTTGTGGAAGCTTAGGATCTTTAATATTGATAAAGCCTTAATGGCAATGTTTTACAACCCCCTTTATAGAGCCTGTCTTATGTATTCTAGTGATCTGCTGGTATTTAACATAAGAACTCGCATAGTATTATCAACCAAGCTAGCAACAGCACTGGAGTACAGCAGAGGAGTCTGGTTGAGCTTTGTGACAGAAGGGCTGGGTGTAAGACCCAGGCTATCCTCCACTTGGATTTTCTTCTTGTTCCATCTGGCACTCACTATAGAATGCCCATAATGAATACAAATAGGTGGAAATCATCAGTCAGGGATACAAGAAGCAGGGATGCTGAGGGTGCTGCAGCACCACCTACTTTCAGGATTGTGTAAGTTATAAATATAATGTATTTTGTGCATAGAACTCTATCTATATTGGCTGAAGGATGGAGTTTGCATTTGATTTTATGTTGTTAGATGGTTCAATACATCAATGGCCAGATGACCCGGGTCCAGTAAAAAAGTAAGATGGGAAAGTTGATTGGCCAGTCTCTCTCGATAAGTCACGCAATGCTAACATTTAGTTAGGAAGATGCTTGAGCCTCAAATAACTTCCAAAACATCAGCAGTGTCAGTAACTCCATAAAGTGACAACGTAATGTTAGTGTTTAGTGATCTTTGCATTTTTACACAGTTTTGATCTGTACATGTTCCCATTTGACACAGCTACATAGCAAAAGAAAAAAAGGCAAAATTCTGCCATTTAACTCTGCGCTGCACATATTCGATTGTTTTTCTGTATTTCAAGTATAATCTTGTCTGTCATAACTGAGTTTGAGGGTCATGTCTAGACTCTGATTAACAATGCTGCTAAAAGGCATTTTCTCTTACACTGCAATACATCAGTTAAGGAATATAGAATGAACGAGACCCTATTTCCGTCTGCAAGATTCGAAGAAATTGATCCATGCATTGCCCAAAAGATTTTGTACAAGTTGAGGTTTGTTGTAGTTGCAGGATGTATATATGATTAATGAATTAACAGTTTTATAGAAATTTAACTTTTTCAGATTTTTTTTCAAGAGTTCCAATAAAGTAAAATCGATTTTGATTTCCAGCAGTTCAATCCCCAACAGCAACACAATCCCCACAGTCAACCCAAATGAGAGGGAGCAGAATAAAGACCTTGATCAGCTAGCAGATGTTGGGCCTACAGTCTCCTGATACACTCCTGGACTGCTGCATTGCGCTCCTGGTCCAGATCAGGATTTGGGAGTGCCTGTACACCTCGTTGCTGGTCCCGCCCTTCCTTGAGTGATTGCTGTGGCCTATATAAGTACCCCACTGGAAGAAGACGGCAGCTTGCCCAAGCTCATACTTGAATTGATGGTGTATGATTTTTGAGTTTATAATCTTGGCTGTGCTTACCTCATCTTGTGATATCCCTAGTTAGCGTGTGTTTGTGTATGTATAGATCTGCATGTGAGCATTCCCTGTGTTTTGTTTATGATTGTGAACATTTCATCTATGTTTATATGTATAGTTACTGATTGTAAGAAGTGGTGCCTGTTTGTTTGGGTTTGGGGTTATTGTCTGTTTAATTGTCAAGGAGTTAGTGTAGGATTGTATTTTATTTTTGTCCTGTATAATTTACTTAGTTGTGGTGTTTCTTTTGGTAGTGTAGGTTTTGTTTGTTATGTTGGCAATTATACATGTTCACCATTCAATACACAAAGTTTCACATCATCTACCAGTCCAGTCTAATCCACATACCATCCTGCTACCAGTCTTATCACATTGCTGTTGCAACCACACCACCTAGACAGAGTCGTAACACTCAGCTGCTACTGAGACAGCAGCATTTAACGCTGCTCCTAATCAACAATTAACTCACCTGGCATTAATACATGTACACAGTGGCATTTTGGATCTTATTTAAGTCCAAGCCCTCATTAAGGAGTTCATCAGCATCACTCCTGAATGCAAGTGCACCATTAGAGTGTTATGGTCTACATAAAGTATGATAGTTATTTTAATTGCTGCAGTAGAGATAGTGAAAGAATTTGTCCAGGTATGGTCTGAAGAACATTAAGATGGAAATATTATTTACCTGATTACCATAAACCTCAAATGTCAGTCACTTTGAACAGTTCATGTGTATTATGTGTAGGCAGTGTATGTGCATTATCCTTGGCCAGCTAAATGAAGCATTATTAGCTTTAATATCAGGACTGCAGGGTCCTTGCGTAGAAGCTCTTACCAGGAATAAAGGTGGTCTTGTATTGCTATATTAAGGAGGGTTTCCACTTTTCTGAGCAGTCGGTGTAATTATCAAGGTAACAGCAAGTTCTGGAATTTGAAATATAAAATTACTGTACACTGCTTACGTTAAATATAATTAACTTTTTTGGTCACTTCTTTCTCCTAAAGCTAAAGATTGTAATGTAAAGTAAATAAACCAAAAAAAACCTTGCCTTCTAATTGCACAAATGCAAAAGAGCATGTGTGAAGCACACTCACACATCCACCCACACCCACAAACACCGTCTGGTATAGTCCTGAGAGAGATAACCTGGCTGGCTCTCATTAGCACCAATCAAGATAAAAAGACTTGCAATCAGACACAATGCACTGATATTTACTCTAACAGGCAGATGACAAACCTCAGGTGATTTCAAAACATTTCCCCCTCTTTGTATGAACCTGATACTAGAATGTGTGTGGAAAAAAATAAACAGTTCCAACGTGCATACAAATACTTATATTACACTGTATAAACTACCATTTATCAAAAAATGCTAACCCAACTAAAGATGAATCTTCTAAATTAGGTGGAGACAACTGTAAAATTATACTATGAAACAAGTATTGACAGCATTAGATAACTAGTAATGGCTTCTGGTGGGGAGTTTTCCTTGCCACTGTTGCCTATGGCTTGCTCACTGGGATCTTGGGCTCAGACATCTGTAAAGCTGATTTGTGATAATGACTATTGTAAAATGGGCTTTATAAATAACTTTGACTTTCTATTTCATAATAAATCCAATCCATGCTTAGATACATCATTGTGAAGAGTTGTCTCATTTCTAAAATCCTCTCAAAATGTATTATACAGAAAACCTTTCTGCTTCAAAATAAAAGCAGAAAAATAGCAGAGTACGTCTCTACACAGCAACCTGTATAAGAAAAACTCTGCTTTCATTCCAAAAGCTTAGATCATCTTTTATATATAACTCCCATTAACTCACGCCATTACTTGTGCTCCTTCCACACTACTTACATTAATGATCATTTTCTATGTTTTCGGAACCAAATGATAAGACAATGACTTGGCTATTACAACACAAATGTAAATAATTATTATGACTAATTTATTTTAGCTGATACCGCAAAGGAGGAGATAGAGCTGCAGCTCTGTGTTGGTGCTCCAAACCCACTATTTTTCATCTTCAGAAACTTTTCACCTAATAGTGTTATATTATGATGGCAGTGCACCTTGGTACTATAAATAAATATACGATGCAGTTTTAGATTGCAATTATCAAACATTGTCGAATTACGCAATCAATAATGGTGGCATCAGGGGATTCCATTTCATAATTAATCCAAACCACGTTTTTGTGAAATGTTCAAAAAAACCTTGGAGTCACTGGCATTTATCAATCACTATGTGTGGCTGTACACTTGTTTAAAGCAAAACCATACAGACATACACAGCATAAACAGACAAACACTACCAGCCCACACAAACACTGATGCTAACTTGTCTCCTTTGAATATGGACATTGAGTGACTTCTCACTTTCATCCATGTGATAAGGTTTGTTGTCAAAGGGGCTGCAAGCTGTGGGCTGCCAGCCTGGTATTGTGATCCACATTGCTTTGAGCATTCTTCTTTAAAGAATGACAGGACCAGGTGTCACTGCAGAAGCCAAGCTGTGCTCCACACATGCAAGAGCAGACTACTAATCCACATTCAAAAGAGGGAGGTGCAACATGTACAAGGCAAGCAAAGTTATTTACAAATCATTGACCAATAGGTGACACCACAAAAGGTTATATGGACATTGGTGAAAGGTGCATGCTGAAAGGAAGTGGTGATTATACAGTATATATATTTTAATAATATTTATATTAATTACAGTCAAATTCTTTGTGTTTGAGAGAGAGAGATGGAAAGAGAGCAAACAGAGTTTGCAATTTATTTGGTATATACCTCCATCTTAGCACAAATTGTGCACTCCCACATGTCATACCCCACATGCCTGCTGTATGTGGTGTAAATCAAGCTGACCAGCTTCAAGTAGAGGTTTACTGTGCATTGGAAATGGAAAAATTAGCACCCTTAGTGACTGATGATGGTATGACAGCTGGCTCTAGGTGTGCTGGGTCTAGCATCTTCCAACTACCAGCGGTTACTGGTACAGTTTAGGTTGTGGACCAGAAGGATTGATGAAGAATGGTGAGAACTGTGCAAGCAGACAGCCAACTAACAGGATCATTCCATTCACAATCAATGCTGATCTATAAAATTTAAACCCAGAAAGCAACACTTGACAGACTTTGTCTCAAATGGACTCTGATAGCCAAAGACATTGTGTTCCTGAGCTGACAGCAATAAACAAGAAAGCTTGTTTCCAGGAGGCACAGAAGACTCAGCCGTGGACTGCTGAGAAGTGCAAGAGTTTCCCGCTAAAATGTATCAAGCAGATGGAAGGATAAGAATTTGGCACAAGTAACATAAATCCATAAAACCACTCTGTTTGGTGCCAACAATACAAGCCAGTAGTGGCAGTGCAATGGAGTGGGAGAATATTGCCCTGGCAGACATGTAGGCCCCCCTGAATGGCACAGCACATCCAAACATTGTTGCTGACAAGTTTATCCCTTCATAGCTACAGTTTATCCACATGCGGATGGACACTTCCAGCATGATAATGCATCACGTCACAAGGCATGTTCCGTCACTGAATGCATACAGGAACAGGACAGCGAGTTCTCAATGCTTCAGTGGTCTGCACAGTCCCAGGACCCAATTTACAGCAAGTGCACAATGCAGTTATTTCTGCAAGGTACAACATTCGCACATACAATCTACATTTGTAGAATCATGTCCAGGTCAATAATGTTATTCTGAGCGCCAAAGAAGAAGCAACACACTACTAAATAGGTGTGCCCAAAGCTCAGTGTACACACAATGTATACATCTCTCACCTCTGGGTAAATCATAAACAATTAGAAAGATTAAGAAAGAATGGCAAGTACATCACACCACCCATTAATAAAAACCTAATAAACCACAAAATCATAAATAATCATAAATTACAGTAATTCTGCCCCAGCTAAAAAGACTACCAGCAAGACTACCAGCAGGTTCTGAGCTAATGTGAAAACGGACAGCTGGCTGTATTAAATCTGTGACTCCACTGATAAGGGGAAAGCCCATCATATTTCATATCACTGTCTGATCAAGCCTGATTCTTATTCAAAGCCTGATTTCTAATCAGACCTTATCTTCTAAAATGAGATCGCCTGGCTATAGAAGTAGGCAAACGATGTAACAATTTTTTTTGTTTATTTCTTTTGGGTTAAGAGAACACATACAAATTGCATTCAGTTTTGTACGGTGACAGTCTAGGGCTCTGAGATCACCAATATGAGAGGATATTAAATTGAGAGTTTTTAAAAATGTGCATTAGGGTAACTAGGAGCACACAGAGTATATTAGAAACAACTTGGAGAGATGAGCATGCAAAATGTGTGTGCCATGTTTTTGCTGGTAATAGCGAGCACACCAAATTATGGACATGGTTTTGTATACAAACATATTGCCCATCTTTTTATGGGGTTTGAGTCATGCTGTTTTGTATTCAGTTTATGATGATATTTGTGTTTGTCTGCGTGTGTGTGTGTGTGTGTGTGTGTGTGTGTGAGTGAGAGAGAGTAAGAAAAGCTACTATGCTCCAGTGACTGCCTGTAGAAGAGTATGTGAAGGCTCTTAGCTGAAGCTGGAGATGCATTCATATGGGCGTCACAAGGACATTCATTCTTTCTGCCAATGGTGCAGAACTCCTGTCCCTGTTGTCAGGTGCCAGTGCCCTTGCCCAGTGCTCTGTAATATTCTGAGCTCACTAAGACTCAAAAGATTGAAAGGCCTTCGAGAAATGGGAAAGCTTATTCGAAAACAGTTACTGAATGTTTAAACAAGTTAAAAGGACCATATAAATAGTTGAAATAAATGGCCAAGTCAGAACCAGAAGTCCATTTTTACTGCATCTTTACTGTTTTTTTTTTTTTGTTGTTTTTTTTGCACAGTCAACCTCTACATTTCAATGAGCACTTTGCACATCATAATAAAAGATATTGAAGAGTTTATTGTAAAAGCTTACTACCCCCTAACTTATTTGTACATAATATCATCTATTTTATTACTGGTCTTTATTTTTTTTATCTTCTTTTTCTTTTTTTTCATAAACAAGTTTTTTTTATTATTATTATTCATTTCTTAGTGAAAATGGAAGGGAAGCAAAATAAGAATTTCATTGTTCAATGTAACTGACTGTTCCTGGGTATATATTTTAGCAGAGTACCTTAAAATTGCAGTGGAAAACCATGCCACTAAAAGTAAAGTAAAAGTGAAATCAGTCATTTACTGTAATTATTACTTTTATTACTGTTATTACGGTTGTATGGGGCAATGTAAATAAAGAGCAGTTTACTAGAGTATGATGAAGTTTAATGGAAATTCTGCAGTTACCTTTTTCCTGCTGTAATAACCCAGCTTCCTCTATAGCACTAAATAACAAATGATAATTCAGTATAAAGTACACAAATCTTAGTTGTGTTAAATCATTATTTACTACATTTTATTTTTTGTGGATTACAATTTTTCTGAGTTCATTGTAAATTTACTGTTGATATTGGTGATTGGCAGATGGGGTTCACACAGTTACAGAAGAGTGTGCCCCACAGAATAAAGACCAATTCAGTGAATAAATGAATTAAAATCAGCCTGGGTTATGTAATTGTTTCAAGCTAGCAGTTGTTAGGCTTTTCCTTAGGAAACCACATCTTGACACATCTGACCTCTCTAATGACCATATTTATAACCTTTTTTTATATTTAAAATTTTAGTGAAAAATGTTTCCTGGCAGCTTGATTCTTATGTAATTAGTAAAAAAAAAAGGAAAGTATTTCAGTCTGGTTTCCAGAAGTATCATAATACAGAATCAGCATTAGCTATAGTGGTAATGGCAATCTCCTTTCCACTGACTATGGTACTGATTTTGGTCCTGCTGGACTGGAGTGCAGTATGTGACAATATCATCTGTAATACTTTGATAGAGTCTAAAACATAATTGGTTTAGGTACATGTCCTTTCCTGGTTTCAGTCTGACTTGATAAGTCATTATATGTTTGCTAGCATGAATGGGAATTTTAGTGTGTAAAAGACACCATGGTGTCCCACAAGGTTCATTGTAATGCTTCTTATTGTTCACTCCTCACTCCTATTGTTCACTCCTTGTTCATTTACCTTCAGACATAAGTCACAAACAAAATGATGAATAATACACACAGTCATACCTATCCCAGTTTGGCTAAGATTTCCAACACAGCTGTGCAAACTGTTAAAGACAACTTTAAAGACATAAAAACCTGAATGACTAGTAACTGATAAGTACTAATTCTGGCTGAAGCAAGGTGTTTTTTTAAATATTTTTTTTATTTTTTATTAATCCTAGAATTTGACAGTCATTCTGAAAAAGAAAAAAAAACAAAAGTCATGGTTAAGAACCTTGGTAGAACTCTTATTGGTGGTCTATCACTTGAGTTCCATATATAACACATACAAAACTGTACATCATTAAGGAAACAAATATTCCAAGTGTGAATCATGCTACAAAACTAATGCATGCTTTCATAATTGCTTGATGAGGCAAATGCCGTCTTTTGAAGGCTGGCTACTGTCTCTTTAAATAAGCTTAGGTATTTCAGAACAAGGCAGCCTATGTTCTTACCAAAAAAGTAAGAGCACATTGTTCCAGTTTTGTTTAATTTGCACTGGTTGCCATTCAAAATTACTCCTTCACTACAAAGTCTTACATATGATATTTAAAGCCCTTAAAAGGTGCATTTAGTCGATTTCCCCCATTTCTTACTAATCCAAATAAACTAATTATTTTAGCAATGGCATCAGCACATGTATTAGGTGACGGTTATAAAAAAACGAATTCCAGATGGAATCTTGATTTGTGTTTACAGTGACTTCCTGTAAGTCACTTTATGGGGCATCCGTCAATGCCCCAATACTCCACACTTCCATCTCCATGTGTTTGGCTAAGAAAGCATGGTGAAATCTGGTAAGCACCCTGCATCGACACATGCAAATAAATAAATAAATAAATCGCAATAAAACAAGCATCAATATTGGGATAGAAAGAAAGAATTATTACTCACTAAGAGGAAAAGGTTGGCTGCAGAATTAATGACATTCTTCCTGGACAAGTATGTAAATGAAATCTGTATAATGCATGGAATTGTTTGAAAGACAGACTTTACATAACAAATGGAGTAGACAAATCTATCATGTAAAGAGCCAAGTAATTTTCTGGGTGAACCACATTCAGAGAAATATATGTAATATTTGTCAACTGCATCAAACTCCCTTGCAGCAAACATTGCTAGCTAGCTAGATAGTAATGCCAGATAAACTCATAAGAGTTTATTACAAATCAATATTGGACAGCGAAAGCACTTGACTATTCTTAAAGTAGCAAATCATTAAGAGCAGAATTCTAAGTGTTTATAGGTTTATAAATTTCACCATCAAGAAACTATGCTAAATTTCATAGTGGGCAACACCACATATCAGGGTACAATGCTAACACAAGTGAATGAGACATCTCACCAGGATATATAGCATCGACATCAGTATATCATTTGTACTAGATAAGTGTGGTTGTATGGTTACAAGAAGAGGGAAGGTGGCCATAACAGACAAGTAATATACTAGAAGGTAATATAACAGATGTTGAGAGCAGATGTTGAGGGCAACCACAAGTACCTTGGAATCCCACAGGCAAATGGGAATCATGAAAAGGCCACAAGCTCAGAAGTTACTGCCAAATACCTACAAAGAGTGAGGCAAGTCAGCTGAATGGGAAGAACAAGAGCCGAGCGATCAACACCTATGCTATGCCAGTCATCAGATACACATATAATATATTATATATATATCTAAAAAAAACCCCACATAACTCATGCAGACACACACACATATATAACTCATCAATAAAAACTGTGAGCACTCTTGTGCTTTACAGAACACACAAGTTATCAGGCTCTACACAGGTATCTACAAGAAAACCACTTTCAGGAAACCCAATTATAGAGTGCAATTTGTATGCATAATTTCACATCTGAGAGTTTGACTTAATAATCTTGAAACACTGATATTTGTTTTTTATTTTTTGCAGTAGTGTGGATTGCTCACACAGTCCAAATGTTTGGGTTATAATGCTCAAAATTTAACAATAGTACACTGACAGGAAGACACTTTTTTCTTTCAGCCAGAACTGCATGCTTAAGTAGCACTCTGTACACGTCTGGGTCAACCTGTGACCCTAAACAATCATCATGAAATCAATGAAACAGCAGTAGCCTTTTTTTCACAATTAATGGCATATTTAGTCCAAGTATCACTCAAAGAACTGTGGTATTTCACTTCTGTTACAGCAGTTTATGATGGTCTTCTGTCTGGTCCTTCCCTGATTTTACATGCATCTAAATCCAGTTTATGATCACTGCTATTTCCCTAATGATGTACACTGAAATGGAATGTGACTTGCCAATAAACACACATTACAAGCATACATTATTACCACAGTTGTAATATACATGCTTCCAATTACATGTTGAAGCTACTATATTTGACCAGTGTTTATTAGATTTTTCTTAATTTCTTATGTAGGGTTTTCATTAGTCTTGCATGTGTGTGTACGTTTTGTAGAAAACACGGTGAGTTATTTTTGTCTATACATAATTATTTGGTCTATAAATTAAAAGCTATTGCACAATACATAACTACTATAGTTTGAGGACTACTACAATGGTTTCTCAAACATGTGGGCAAATACATTTCATAAGGACTCTCAGCTGCCTATTAAGTTCAACTCAAGGACTATCACATCATATGCTGTCCTTACTAACATTTAGCAGTATAGACATCAATCTCTCTATTGCAGAATGTAAATGGACCAAGGAACCAGTTATAATAACCATGAAACCAGGACGGGCAAGGCAATTGTATTGTCTCCTTGATTAGGCAACTTTAAACAGAAGAAATAAAAGAATTAATTCAAGTCTTTAGGTCACCTAGATGACACTCATTTGTACTGTACAAATAGGCAGTGACTTGCTACACTTTCTACAACTATATCAGAGCAAGTATGGCCAAATTTTGAAATCAGTCAGAATTTCCAATTTAGTTTTTTTTTTCCCATGTATACACAAAATCATTCAGCAGTATGCCTCTTATTTCCCACTGGTGATTTATAAATTGTTATCTTGTCTGTCTCACCATTCATAAAGCACTGGCATTTTATTTCTCAGTAAAAGCTTTTTCATTTAATAGCAACAGAGAAAATGTTTCAGCAAACTATTTACCTGTTCAAGGCCATTTCATGGAATGTTCTGCACTTTCACACATGCGTTTTTGGCCAAGTGAGTTTTCTCTGTCACAGTACCAAAGGCAGAGTGGATTTAGTTGATTTTCTTAAGGTCAAAAGCACCTCTGTTTATATGTGATAAAACAACCATTTTAAAGGAACCTTGAATACGATGGATTTAATGTCACAATGTTGACATTGATTTGCCAAAACTAACACACAAAAACTGCATACTTTATGTGAGTGTGCCCATCCTGGTAGTGTATGTTTTATGCCACTTACCCTAAAGTCAATGCCAACAGTTGAAATGAAGCTTCCAGCAAGGAATGCCCCATCTTTGAAACGAACAAGCAGGCAAGTCTTTCCAACCCCAGAGTCTCCAACCAGCATCACCTATAAATAAAATGTATATTTTATATAAATTTAAATGGGGTTAAAGCTTTTGTATTTTTTAACCTCACTTTCATCATGAGCAGGCTTGATAGTTATCCAATCTGCTTACCTTGCAAATGCATTCATTTTTTTAGAGCGTAAAACTGATTTAAAACCAACACTTTTAGGCCTAATATAGTATTCAAGAAATGTGTTTCATTCAACAAAGAGTATATAGTTTTAATTTAGACACTTTTTACACATATTTGATGAGGACACACACTTAACATTTTGTCAGTTTTTGGATCGTTTTGACCACAAACAACAATAGTGCTTTTTACGAGGAATGATATCCCAACTGAAAAAAAAGTTGTTTGTGATTTAAAAAATAAATAATAAATAAATGCATTTTTCAAAGGCTAAGTGAAAAATAATAAGAGCACCTTCACTTATGGATGTCATGTAATGAATAGGCCTGTCGGCTTCAAACACCGGTGCCATCAAAGCATTTTAAACACGACTTGGAGGCCTGACAGTGGAGGGCAGCCTACATGATTATGTGGAGGAAGGGACATTATACCATGCAAGTCTGTCACTTTCTTTGCTATATCACAAAGCAATGTAGACTTGCAGTCTTAGGCATGCTGTAGACTATGCCAAGCTTTCAAGTATTCTTTGTACATTATGGTTTATTATTATTATTTATTAAAGCTCTAAAGGATCAAAGCCAGATGTTTATATGTTAACATTTGTTGCATACAGTATTATGAAATGTCAGCATATCAACTTCATATTTTCACCAATATTTACACTTAGATTTGTTTTAGGCAATAGAAACTAGGAATAAAAAAAGGGTGAGATTAAGAATTCATGTCACATCCCAAACAATTTTCTACGGGACAGTGAATATTTTGCTGTCTTCACTATTTATAAGTTTCATCAGTGTAGTGTTTACTGTCAGGTCAGATGCACAGATATTCAGACCAGTAATCACTTTTCCAAAAACATAAAACAGCTTCACAATTTAGAATTAAATTGTAATTGCAAGATAAACAGATCAATGACTGGGTGTTCATATATGCTTTACTTCTTTTAAAGCATATATATATATATATATATATATATATATATATATATATATACGCTTTACACTGCTTTACTAATGCCTATGACTGTGCGTGTCAGTGCATCGAGCTTTATAAAGAATTTCATGACATTTGCCCGCTCGAAATTCATTGTGCATTCTCCCAAGAGACCGTTTTGATTGGTATGGTTATCATACCATGGTACAGACGGTGTGGCTTATGTTGTACTGCAAGCAGGCAAGTCACCTGCCTTTGCATCCCCGTGGTGTCAACAACTTTCTACCACGCCCCCTCCTCTGTAAAACTTTAACTAATTATGGCTCACAGTTAAACAAATTGAGTCAAAGCATTATAATGTTTAGATTTGGCATGCATGTTTGATAGTCAACATATTTGTGTTCGCCCTTCGGTCGTTCTTTGTCCGCTCCTAGCTAGTTTACATTGCTGTATCTTTATTGACACAGCTGCCGTGGCGTGCACGTCAAATAAACGACTAGCCTAATTTCACCAGGGTCAGACAGCGCAAGGGAAGTGAGTGAACATTTACTTCCATTAAGCTGCTTCTTGTCGCGGTCGGGAACGGCTCAAACCTACCCAGATGACCCCTCCTAAAAGCATGTGGCCAACGCCACAGTTCGCGGGTACCATGTAGTTAGTTGGTGTGTATAGGAAAGACAGCAACTCTACGAAAACCGTACAGAATGCGCAACTATAGGAGAAAATAAAACATTCAAAATAAAATGCAATAACTAAATAATTTAACGCAAAGCTATATCTTCGAAATATAATGTCTTAAGAATAAGAAGATACAAAACTTACCTTAAATGATATATCATAAAATTCTCCACTATTGCTTAGAGATGGTCGGCTTGGGAGAAGAACTCCATTAGACTGAATCGCTGCTCCTGCACTGCTTTTCCTTCTCTTCTCCTCTTTGCCGTTGCTTGGAGAAGCAGTAGGTCCCTTCCCTTTGGTCGCCTTTTTCCTCGACATGGTTTATTTTTTTCAGGTCTAATAAAATTCCACCGAGCAGAGTAATATGATGAGAACGTTAGTAGTAGGCGTTCGGGAGAAAATATCGTTGATTTTAAGATGATATCTGTTTATAGACGTGAAACTTTTAAATGTGCATTACATTCACGCAGATTTTCCCTCAACGCAGCGCACCTGTTTTTATGGTTGCTTACAAGAAAAGCCCACCTGCTACGTTAAACAGCCTTTTAGACGTTAAACTAATTTATGTTACCTTCATGTTAAAAATGTCATTCCCCCTTCCAGTGCAATATTATGTTTCTCTGTCTTTGCTAGTGGCTTGTACAGATCAGTTTGCGAGATTGTTGTCAACGAGCTCATCGCGCGCATCTCATCGTTGCACCCCGGGAGCTCTGAGACACAACTTGTTGGAACGCGAACCTCTTAAAGGTACAGTACACGCTGCTGCGCCTTTCACTTTGTTATGTGCTTATCGCGATTTCTCTGAAAAAACGCCAAAATCAATAACAAAAAGGTCGGCATATAAACCTATAATTACGCGCCAGTCAAGCGCTTATTAGCGAACAATGGACCTAGGTTAACGTAGCAGTAGTTTTAAATTATCTGGAATTAGGTAAACTCCACGAATGAATCCTAAAATGTACATTTTAAATGTTTAAATATATCTTAGCTAGTTCAGAATGGGACTTGTTGGGTCCCAGGTAGGAAAGAAATCCGTACTCAGTATATATTGGCTTCCTGTTATGTTTCCTATGACTACAAAGTCTTGCTTGTGATGTTTAAAGCCCATGTCTTGACGCCTTATGGCCCATCCCAACCACCTCACTACTATGTAATCATAGGCGTGCCTGCAGGTAAATTGGGAGATATTTTGCCTTTAGCTCCTAAACTCTGGTATAATGTTACAGAGAATATTGGAAACAATATAGAGATAATGCAAACACTACAGGTATTTTAAGCACAGATGCAACAGTTGCTTGCTTAAGTGGGCCAATACATTGTTTATTTGAGTTTATATGTCATAATTTTCTTTATTTTATCAAATATTTTAGTAGCATTATAAATTTTACTCTGTCTTATGCAAAACACGAAGATTTTGGAATCAAAATTAAAAGTGCTGTTGTTTAAACAACTCTCATAAAGTGCTTGTTTTAATGTGTGCTGTCTGTTAAGTTTTTATTTATTATGACTTGGATGACACTTTAGGAGCAATTTATGCAGAAATCATGATCATTTCAAAATGTTCAAAACAATTTTTCTCATGGCTGAATGTCATACTAATCAGGTTTCCTTCAGTATTCCAGATTAGCAACTACAGTCCACCCAAAAACAAAGTGCCCTTTTGGAAAAAAACACTTACAAGTGGAAATGACTCACTTTCACTTTTTTTCCCCCTTGAGTCGCATAAGTTTGAAAGCAGAAATCATTATAGGTGACTCAGTCTTTGTTTAAGCAAAGTATTAATTTGCACTGAGTATATTTGATATTGCTAGCAGAAATGTAGTTGGATTTTTTTTTTTTTTAGTATAAGAGTATATTTATAAGAAAATAATGAAGTGGGCTTTTTTTGTTTGATTTTTGTATTCACGTTTAGGTTTAAACCACTATTGTTTTATCTTAGTATCTTATCGTCCTATTATCCTATCAGTAAGCAGCCAATATTTTTCTATTTTGTTTGTTTTTAATAAACAGAGACATGAGAAGTTCTCCATACACCACGAGGATATTCACTTTTATCAAAAACGGAACTGTCTGTATACTCTGAGACTGGAGAGCTCAGTTTAAGCCAGCTTGCTGTTTCACACATCTGTTGAGACAGACTTTAAGACATGGGACATTTTATTCATCTGGTTCAGGGTCTTTTGGGTCTGCACAATCTTAGTAAAATCCTACTCATCAAACGCAGACTGGACAGTGGTGAACAAATTAAGAACTAGAATGGATGTTCAGAGTGAGTCTGACTGGTTACAGGCACTGCAGCAGGAATTGAGCAATTTATCACACTTCATAACATCTTAGCATTTAATTAGCATTTGTCTTCATGTTCAAAACCTAAACCTGTCAGTTTAATTATAGTAATAAAAGATAAAGATGTTATCATATAAAACACTGTGGTAATAATTTTATTTAATCATATACATCCAATGTGGAAATAAATGTTGGATGTATCATTTGAATTTACCAAGTCTATTCCAGCAATTTTGTCATTATCACCTGTGTTATAGACTTTAAATTTCCTTAGAGGCCTATTATAGCTCAGATTAATCTGTTGAAATCAAAAGTCCCTTCTCAAAGTTCTTAAAAACTGCTGATACAGATACTTGAAGCTTTATTTCACAAAGTCATTCAAGCCCAGTCTGACACACTGCTGTCAGTGAAATTCTTCAATATAGGGACGCAAAGCTGTTGGCCAAGTTGCGTAGTCACGTCTCAGTCCATGAATCAGGTCAATAGCTGTCCGGTTGATGCCAGTTCCTGGACCGAAAGTAACTCCTGAGGCCTTCCAAGTTGACCGGTGGGAAGTAAGGTCCAATGCGCTTCCTGACCCACCACTTTCCCTGTGCGGCAGTGGCTCTGCCAGGCTTGGTAAACTTATACCTGAAGTGTTCACCTCGTACCCACCTAAAGACAAAGAAGGTATGGAAACATGACAGACACATACAGTCATCAGGTTCACTAGAAATGACAACCCTGTAGTTACACTCAGTGGCCATTTTGTCTTATAAGTGAAGTTCACAAGCTCCAACAGCTGCCACGCACCCTTTCTCAGTCACATGCTACAGCATTGATTCCTGGTCAGTTTCTGACCTCAGGACCAGTGCTGACTGGACATTACTTGGATGGCAGGCTCAACATAATAATGACAATGATGTGCTAGTGGCATACACTGCTGGAGCTTTCACTTGGCAAATTCACTGCTACCTCCCAGAACGAACAGCATCAGTCAAGTGCTTGATTAAGATGATAAAACATATCTCTTGATAAACAAACTATAGTCTATAATTTTCAAATAAATATATATTTTTAATAAAAATGACTACAATATAATGGTATGAAAAAAAGTTGTATAACGTGCTATGATGTTTTTATGATTAGGCTAATGTAACGACTAAAGGTGAATTCATTAGAAAGCACGTTGGTGAAAATGCACACATTTTTCTTCATAATCCTCTCCAGGATATATTCACTGGAAAAATTTTTTTTGATGTTCTGCATCTTACCGAGGTTTCTCTCTGCTCTGAAATGGATTGTGTGCCATTAAAGACAACACAGTGGAGTCGTTGGCCAACAGTCTGCCTGCTATCTGTATGACCCATTCATTATGTTCATATGTCTAGTGAGAGAGAAAGAGCAAAATTATGTTGCAGTACAACATTATGTGCTTCTTAGTATTAATATACACTCTTCAAGGGAGGTCCTAAAGAATAACAGTATCTCCTCCTCTCTCTTTTTCCACACAACACATTGACATATACAGTAATTCTGAAAAGCCTGGGCCTGAAAGACTCATTCCAGAGTGCATTTAGATACTTAATCAGTTTTATTCATTCCACACTTTAGACATGATGAACATTGCCCTCTGCAGTGCAGAGAGAGTCATTGTTCATAAATTTAAGATCCAGTGCAGAATGTCAGTGGCAGTTTTAGTTGTTTAGTTTTAGTTGTTTCAGCTCTGTACACACTCTGTACACACTACATTTGAAGTGGAACAACAGACAAATTTAAAGTTAGGTATGTGAGCTTTAACCTTTAATCTTTTATTTACTACATTTAGTAATATTTATATCTGATATGATTAGTTACTCGGATGTATATTCAGCTATGCTTACTAGCCAGTTCTGATTACATTAGCTATTAACTAAGACAGCTATGCAAGTAGAATAAAATGGTTCTCCAACTGATGAACAATTAGGAAATTTCACTCTCGCTTTCACTCTCTTAGCATTTTGTGAAGCACATCATTACTTTATTAGATCACTTGCTCTTTAATTTGTTGATTTTTGCTTCTGGGGAACAATATGCATCCCTGACATTAAATCATTGGCAATTAATGATGTGAACATCTTACTTGTGATTGTGGAACATGAAGTTAGATTTTGAGTATGTAATATAAATATTTTATATCAGCATATAAGTGTTCATAACCTACTTTTTACCTTTCCATATATGTGGGAAAAACAAGGAGTACACATTAATTGATAACATTTGAGAGTCGGGACATATCAGGGCACCATCCAATTTGACCAAAGTCCATTCACTTTGGGATGTCGGGCTCACCTCTGCACCACACACTGTCCTACCCAAGTCTGTTCTTCAGGCCAGGTAAGTCAGCCATTTTAGTTCTTACTTTTTTGTCTTCTCAGTAAGTGAACTGTTCACTCATTGGGGTAGCAAGTGACTGACAGTACACTTTTTGGCTCAGGAAAACTTGATCATTACTTCAGTAATGATATTTAGGGTTAATGTCATGCTACAAAAATCTACTGATTTTTCAGAAATTTTTGTACACTCAACAGTTCGTTGGACCCTTCCAAGTTCCTCATAGCCTGATTAAAGGCCAGTAAGCCAGTTCTGATGTCAAGCATATATTCCCACACTACCATGTTTTAGCTGAGGTGCTGTCCTTTAAAACGTTCCTTCTTTCCTCTACATATCCCTTGTTCTACCACTGTAATACACAGTGATAATCCTATCAGTTTGTTTTGGAGCTCAAGCAGCCTTTTATGCATGTTTTAGCAAATTATATCCCAGTATTTCTGTTACATAAACTTTTGCATGGCTTGGGTTACCACTCTTGAGGTCATGCTAGTATATTCTTGTTGTGGTAGCTTTTGTCACATCTATGCCTATATCCCATTTCCTTGTTTGCTTCAACAGTCTTTCATCATAATTGAAAATATTCTTTAGTCATGCACTACATGGACCATGCGATTGCAAAGGTCATCAATAAAGTCCTGCTTCCTAGCAATGTACCAAATAAGTTCACACCCTTGAAACGAAGCTCACATTTTGCACTTTAAAACTGTTACTGTTTAATTTGAATATGTTGGGGCACAAATCCAAAATAGCAAAAACTGTGCCACTGGCGAGTTACTGCTCTTCATAATTCTCCATCTTTGCTGAGTAAGACAACCTTTAAAACCATTGCTTGTTTGGTCTGAGTAGATTGTACTTACCTGGAAGGCTGCAAACCACATGAGCCAGTCTAGCCTGTAGTGGTAAGGGGTGATGAGGCAGGGTCTTCTGTCCACAGCTCCAGGCTTACACAGGAACTCATACTCCTCCCACACCACCCCCTCATCAGTGTGGTTAGCACTCAACGTGCCCTGGAACACCACCTCCGTCCGCTCCTTAGTGATACTGCAGAGAGAGACTGTGTGAGAGAGACTGTACGAGAGATGGTGACAGAATGGCAGACTTGTGTTTTGCAATCTTGTGGAAAAAACAAGATGCCCCACTATGATGAAATATTTCAGAAAATTAGGGTGGGTGGGTGTGTGGGTGAGCTTCACCTGCCAAAAGCCCCATAAGTGTTCACAATGCGGAGGGGATCAAACGAAGTGTTCATCACCTGTCTAGGGCTTAGAAGGTTGATCACCACAGGAACACTCAGATATGCAATCAAAATTCCCAAAGCCACGTTCACCACACGCCTTATGAACATACCTTAAGACAGAAAAAAGAAAAACCTAGACTTCTTTTGGGGTTTCACAATTTCACTTTTTAAGACTTAGTACAACTATAAAATGAAATTCTCTAAACGTTTACAGAAGTCCCCCACACCTTTAGTGGCTGGAGAGCTTGTTCCTTCTGCCTTCTCTTTCTGTAACTTCATTAAGGTCTGCCAAGGTCCTCCAGAGGGCCAGAACAGAGAAGCCAGTGCCAAGTCATCAAAACAGGCTAAACTAGGCACTATAGTTAGCCAGTTCAGGAAACTCAGATTGCCACTGATTATCAAAGCAACCTATAGCACACACACATACACACAAGTACAAGCATGTTATAGAGCACACATGACATGATCTGCTATATTATGTGCTGTAACATTTATCTGACCATAACATTAGCTATCATTTACAACCTAATCCTAAATTATAGCTTTCCTAGCTTCATCAGCACTTCCATAATTGCTTTATAGGTGTCAAAAAATAATTTTTAAAAGCCAGCCCTGATCAGTTTTTTCAGTTGTGAAAGCTTCTTGCTGCCACTGGATGAAACAATGCCAGCCAACTTGGCCACACAAACCAATTAATTACTGACTTCACCAGCCACCAGATTTTAAAAATAATTATGCTGTTAATAAAAATGAGTGAGCGTCTACAAGTGTGTGCGCGTGCTGGACCTGGAAGAGGATCTGTAGTGTTCCATTCACCATGCACATGCGTCGGCCCATGAACGTGAAGAAAGGCACCACGAGCTCGATGAAGTGATTGCTGAGGGTCTCGAAGCGATGGAACCACCATGGGGAGTGATGCAAGTAGTAGGAAATGGGGCTAGGAACAGGCTGTGTCTGGGTAGGCATCCAGCACAAAAAAAGTTTGTATTTTGGCAAAATATTTAAAAGATACATATGAAGAAGATTCCGGGAGCAACTGTAATATGCTCATGAATAGCATGACAACAATAATTTCTCCACATTAAAGAGGGGCTCTCCACTGTAAACACACCTCATAGTGATAGTCCATGCAGGTCAGATCTAGCCAACAGCTGTCTCCTCTGATCTTGATCATACCCTTAAGATAAAGTGGGAAGAAGAATTTTTATTGAGTGACAAGGTGCATAAACTACAGTGCCCGATATTGTGACATTGTGTGACAGTTGGTTTAATGTTTTCTGGCATCATAAATGCTACCCAGCTGGTCAAGGGTTTAACAGCATTTCAGCGCATAGTTTTCCTATATCACTTTTATAAGTCATATTTTTGAAAATGTGGTAGGTAAATGAGCCTCATGACTCACCCTATAACCACCCACAAATATCCAAAAACGGTAAATGCAATTTGCCTCATGAATACTTAAATATGTGATGCATCTTGCACAGATAGTGGCAACAATGGTAAAGCAAACTGTTTTTCAGAATGTGAGGTGGAGATTCTTGTGACAGAGATTCAGGCAAGGAAGAATATGTTGCTTGGTGGCCACAGCAGTGGCATTGCCAAAAAATTAAGGTTTGAGTGGCAGCACAAAGCCCCAGCAGTCAAGAGTGGTCGTTCCACAAGCACACTGTTGCAGAGGTGGATAAGAAAAATAGACAGATTTAAAAGTTGATGCAAAGAAGTGACTCACTTTGCAAAGGCAAAGAGTGCAAGTACCACTGGCAGGGGGAAAGCCTACACTCCAGTGGACATTTTTTTGCCTGGTACTGCAGTCTCCCACCTGATATATCCAGACGTCTTTCTTTCAATGAGAAGCCAAATGATGCACGTTATCGGAACATCTCTCTTCTACACTATGAGGGTTATGAAATGGGGTAAAAGAGCTGCTGGGGATAGCCTCTGCCACCTGCAGGAGCTGTAGCATGAGTGCAGGCAATTTCTTCCATTACATTTGGGAAAACTGACACTGTTGCAAATTTTGTTTTCATGTTCACCCACAGTGTAAGAGTATTGGCTGTACTGATATGTGACTTTAATTATGCCAACCAACACAGCTGGCATGATAGCACTTTAGGACTGCTTGGGTATCCCTGATATTTCAGTTAATTCCCTCGGCAAGTGACCAGTTGCCAGGAATCCAAGGGAGACTAAAACCTGTAATTGAACAGGTATTGCTTAGTTTTGCAATGATGTTCTCTCAAATTCTTAGTCATCTCTAAAAACTCATTCATACCTTGTGTGTTTTTCTGGTTTTCCAACATTGCCAAAAAACCAGTGTGTCAATTCAACATCCATTCTAGCCTCTTTATAAATCTGTGAATATGTGCAATTGTATTGCAGGCTGTAATTATCCACAACTATTACCATCTCACAATGACTTACCGTTTAATTTGGAAAGACAACTTTCAAATTGAAGGCTGAAAATGAATAAATAGCCTATATGCAGTGATAACAGAGAATGTCAATATAGAGTGTTACATGTGAGGATGGTGATATATGCATTTTGATGCAATTTCCCAATTTGCTTGCAAGCTGAAGCTTGCTTGCTTACAGATAACACATGGCAGCCAGCCAGCAACATGTTAGAGTTGGCTTCACAGTGACATGTAGGGTTAGCAGAAGAATATTTCTGGATATGTTTCTAAAGTCATAATATACAGTTTGAGATGTTATTTATGAGCAACAATTAATAGTCAACATGAAAACAGTGACAAAACTATAGAATGGCTGGAAATCTCATGAAAGATGTTTACTATTATACTGGGAAATAAATTTAGAAATTAATCAATTTCTATTGGATGGGTGTGTGTGTCCATAGTTTGGATACTCACCAGAGCTGACCAACACTCACAATAGAGTAATTAATCAACTACAGTAGTTGTTTGGTTCATCATAAAAAATAAGCCATCCATTGTGACCTGCTCAAAGGTCCAATTGTCAGGGAAATTACAGTGTCATACTGACAAATATGAAAGCTGCTCTGGATAAGAGCATCTGCCAAATGCTGAAAATGTAAACTGCTAAATGAGAGCTCACGTCATTTTCATAATTGTTTTTGACAGAAGAATCCCCTAACAACAAATCAATGACAAGCTTTACATTACTATTAAAACCCACAAAATCAATCGATCTTTTAACCTATAAAGACTCAAACAGCAGGGTTTCCTTCTTCACACCAAGACAGCTATTGGCTTTTTATACACGCAAGCACATAAAGGCAATTATAGTCCTGGCACCAACTTTATTGAACAAACAAGACATTTCGCCCTTTACGTTTTAAATGGAGATGCTCACCATTGTAGCAACCTCCATAATTTGGCACACAAAATGTAAATGCTTTGATAGTGCTAATGTTTTTCAGAAATCACAGAGACTGTAAAATAGCTGGCCAAACACAAAGGTATTTAATGCTTCAACCACGAGAAATGGTTTTCCTCATCACAAGGGAAAATGTGTGGGAGTGGACTCTGAGTCAGCTCTGAGGGCTGAGGCATTTAAGTGTGTGCATGAGTGTGTTTGCATGCATGCATCTGCATATTTGCATCTGTGTATGTATGTCATTGTGCATGTGTTTGTGTGTGTGCACACGTGCATGCAAGCGCGCATAGATTTGCATGCACGTATTTGCTGTGTTTGTATGTGTCTGTGCACATGTGTCATTGTGCATGTGTATGCACTCACTGCACCCAGCATGATTCGCACTATGAGCCAGCGGAAGGTCCAGATGGAGATATGTGATGGCGGACAGTGTCGGGGCATCTGTGCCAGGCTCCAGAATGGACACAGGAAGATTCCCAGAAACCCAGTCTCTAAGAGCTGGCTCTCCCAGCCTGTACACATGCAAACACACACACACACACACACACGCACACATAAGCATTATTTGTATTAAATGCAAGGAAATAAAGACAATGACTTTAAAAGAGCACTATACTTACCAAAGGAATACCTAAAAGGAAACCAAAGAAAGGTTATGTTTGTCCACAAAGATGAACAGTTTTGCTCTAAATAATCCAACACTAAGCATCATGCATCAAAAGCTGTGCTACTCGAAATATCTGCCATTCTATTGTGACAGCACATACATGTGGTTTAAAACGTCATATTTTGGCCATTTGGGATGAGAGCAGTAGATGGACTATTAGACCTATGCAATACTGTGACGTTCTAATAGTTCCAATAAGACTGCACATGGATGGGTGTGTGTGTCCATAGTTTGGATACTCACCAGAGCTGACCAACACTCACAATAGAGTGATAAAGGATCCATAGGACTGCCATTATGATCATGTTGGCCCTCCCTGATAGCAGAACAAAACCAGACAGTGCCAATCCAACCAGGGCAATGGCATCCAGGTTGGCATCCATGTCTTCCCAGTCCATGAACCAGAGAATAGATGGGGTATATGCCAGCGCTGCCATACCGATCTTACCGCCCACATAGCGCTTGACGCTACGCAGGTACTCTTTGCAGGGCATGAGGCCTCTCTCACCAATCAGCTGCTTGTTCTGGTTGTAAGCCACACCAAAGGCGACAACTTCGAAAAGAGAAAGCAATCAATAAACAAATGTTGCACACCTGAATTCAACATACAGATGCATTGGAAAAGTAATCTATATGGGCTTATATTACATGGGTGTAATATTTGATTATTACTCAAGTAGTAGTACCACAGTATTCAAAGTTCTAACTTCAATAAAATAGAAAAGTTATCAAATGTTTAAACTATAGCTACAACTAAAATAACTTAGCTAAGATAACTAACCTATAGGATGACAATAAAGGAAACGCTGTTTAATTGGAATGTTAAGCTAACAACAATACTTGTAATTTTTAGATATAAACGCAATATTTTAAAAATCAGCTAATTATGCATTACTTAGTGTAGGTAAAATACAAAAAAACCCGTACAGTAAATGAAAGCAATGGATCGCAAAAGAACAATCCTAGTAAGCCAGTAAGTCCCCGTTTGCAACGTAATCTTTTCTTTCTTATCGTATTTAGATATGTCATTTTCTGATTCAGTGCTGTCGACTGTCTGCTTCGCTGAAGTGAGATTTTCGCCACGTCTTTTCCTCAAATTGCTCTCGCTACATTTGGAGCTTTCAATCGAAGCCGCCATATTTTTGTCTCGTTTTTTGCGCATGCGTGTTCGTCGAGTTCGTATTCGGCTAAGCAGCTAAATAGCAGTATACCGCCACCCAGAGCAATCGAAAAGCATACAGACTGGGCATAAGCGGATAACAAATTATAACCACTATTTTTAAAAATAAATCTTAGATTTGCAAGAAATAGCTAGCTACACAAAATATGCAATCGTGCACTCTTCATGTTCTACCTACTTCCTCTGACATCATCAGTAGAAACTGGCATATAATACTGAAAAACAAATAGTGGCCCATTATAAGTGCAGCTCAAAACATAGACTGTATATGAGGTCAGTAGCCCGTCACAGCGTTCACTCACATCCAGTTGGTGGCAACACGCACCATTACTATAATCGCCACCGCCATTTTGGATAGAAGAAGAATTCTGACAACTTCCTTGTTGTGGAAAGCACAAGACTAGCTAGAGTGTAGATAAATGCATCTAACAGGTTTTCCAAAAATAAATACAGTTTAATCCATGACTACATTCTACACGTGATAACATGTCGGCCAGTCCAGGTGAGTTGCAGTTTTTAATCTAATCGGTCGCTCCACTAGCTAGCTGCTTTAACTGAGCGTTAGCTGTAACAAAATGCTAGTTAACATGCTAATTAAGTAGGTTAAACATATAATTACCTAATACAGCCACCAAAACTAGCTATCGTTAATGTTTTCAGTTAATGATTTCGGGCTCTCTTTGTATGCTGAAACATCTAGCTACTATCAAGATGAACTAAACATAGTTAGCTAGGTTAGCCAGCGCTGGCGGTTTTGAGTTAAAGGCAGCAAAACGTCCATCAGTTCAGTCACTTTACTGAAAACTGAACGGCTAGCAAAGTGTCCACATAGTTTGAGGGCTGTTTTCAATAATTTAAGCCACTGTTGAGTTCCTTATCCAGTGGTCGCTAAGACCTGAAGGAGGTTCCCTAGCAGGGTTTGGGCGCTTCTTTAAAACTAATAACACCTTGTGCTAGCTGACTATGCAATACTGTCGTGATTGTTTATTATAGGAGCGTGACAACATTTGTTTTGTATTAGACATTGCTGCACCATTTAAGAATGCTAGCTACAAGTTAGAGTTTTCCCAAAAATGTCTTTGTTTAATTTTAACGAAGATTTTCCCTGACCCAGTTGCTGTTGTCAGCCTAGCTACATGCGAAAAATCACTTGAACTAAAAAGGGTGCTTTCACGGTCCCAATTTGGTTAACGGGAAGGGAATTCATTAGAGCGCCGCCTGCTGTTTCTATTCAAAATCCATTAGCGCGCTCCCTGCTGTTTATATTCAAGACCTTTGTAATAATTTGAGGGGATGCGCATTACCGGTTGTACAATAAATTGTACAAATTCAAAGACTAGAATCATATACTTTATCCAAGTTGCTGTCTGGGCAAGTTTACTGAGCTTTTAACTGCGAAGCACCTCATGGAACTGGATTGTAACTCCCTCTATCTATGTCTTTTATCTATAGATAAATAGAGATATATTCAAAATTTTAGTAAAGTACACAGAGTTTCCAGAGAAACAGAAAAGACAGAGGTCCTTCATCAGCTGTGCAAGCAAAGTGCTTCTGAATTAGTAGTAGTTTATATATGATGTCTAAATAACATTCATTCCATGGGGTTCTAATATTCCAAGAGTGTAGCTGAGTTCTATTTCTTGGAGTTTCCTTGCGATGCAAATGGATATGTATAGATGTGTACAAATAAAGTACAAATAAAAGGTGTTAATATGCATACTAAAATGGGACCATCCTATGCAAACCTCTTTGTTTTATTTGTTGAGAAACATTTTTTGAGCAATATACTGGACCCATAAATACCCTTAGAATTTCTGAGATACATTGGTGACACTTTTGATATTACAACATGCACATTAGAAGACCTCCAACTGTTAATTTTCCAAGTTCCACCAAGCTCTTGAATATACATGGAGTATAGCATATCCTGGCATGAAGAAAGTCTTTTTGGATGTTTCAGTGAAGTTTGCTAAATCTTGCTTAAATACCACCATCTATTAGAAACCCATAGACTATGATTTCTATTTGCAGTACAATTCTTCACATCCCTTGTGAAGGGATGGTGTTTTAACTCTCCAGAGAGTAGACTACTGACCTATGAACGATCTGCTGTTAAGACTACAAGAATTCCTTTGGTGCTGACTTATGCTAATAATAAAACATTGGCTGAAATTATGCTTAAACACTTCAGAATCCTCCAGGACAATGCAGAGACTACATTCCTTTTTAAGGACCCTCCACTAATGTCCTACAAATGAGACAAAAACATGCTTGTCAAGAGTGAGATAAATGACAATTCAGATAATAACTGTGGTACTGTTACCTGCAGCTGTTCTAGATGGGTTGCATGTAAGTTTATTAACAAAGTCACTAAAATAACTGGCACAAAAGGATCAGTTGTCCTAACCCATTCCTCCTCGTGCATCACTGTGGGAGTTGTCTACTGTATTACTTGTAAGAGATGTAACCTGTTGTTTATGGAACCAGCCAGGCAATGTGGCAGTTTAACTATTCACTGTAGAATCAAATGTATTGTCTTCAAAACAAGAATGAAAACAAGACTTTGACAATTAAATTGTTTTAGGGAAATTCAGCCCCATTATAAAACAAATAAATAAGCATGGTGGTACGAAGCTGTTATATGAACAGGCCCCCATCAGACATTGGGTGATGGTGCAGTTTTTGTTTGCTTATTTGTTTATTTTTAAAAACAAAAACAGAATGTAACTTTACAGCTGTTTTAGTAATAAATCTGTTGATGATCATACTTCCTCTTAACAGGACTACCACCAGGTCAAGACCAGAGCTTAGAAATACAGGGCTCTGTGACAATTTGCAATATAGAGGTGGAGGAGACCCAAGAGGAAAATTCGTTTCATGACGAGCTCTATTGTGAGTTGCCTGATGGACGCTATCAGTATGGAAGCACTCAAAGAAACAGTTCTATCAATTCTGAAGTTGCATTGCTAATCATCAAGCCCTTTTCATTTTCTGTCCTCACCCTGGTTTCTTTGCCTTCTTTGACAGATTGCGAATCTTGCCATAATCCGTTTGTAGATGAGTGTGAGGTTCATGGTCCCCCACTGATCACTCATGACTCCCTGACACCCATAGGAATACCACAAAGGGACCTCCTCACTCTTCCCCAAGGCTTGGTCATAGGGAGATCAACAACTGGGGCAGGGTTAGGGGTTTTTAACCAGGGACAAGTTGTCCCTCTTGGAATGCATTTCGGACCTGTTGATGGTGAGGTGACCAGCAGGGAGAAGGCGCTGAACAGTGCTTATTCTTGGGTGGTAAGTGTGGGAAGTGTTCTTGCATGACAAAGTGATATTTACTGAAGCCATTTATCATGTTGAACCAATTTTAGATTTAATCTCCCCAGCTAATTAGCAGTATTGTAACCTAAGGTGAAACTTCTCTCATATGTCTGTTATTTCTCAGATATGCAGAGGGAGTGGCCAGTGTGATTACATTGATGCAGAGAGGGACACGCACTCGAACTGGATGAGGTATGAAGTTTTGAATGGTACATGGATAGTTGAGGATAATTAAGTCCTATGAGTCAGACCAAGCAGTGCTCAGATGGCTATGCTGAATGTTTCCTTGTTAATTGTGATGACCGTAATGGTATCAGCATGATGAGCAACAGCATTAACAGTTAGCAACAACAATGGCCTACTGGCTATAGCATGATGGATATTCCTTTGGCATAACAAGGCTGAATTAGGTTTTGTGCATTCAAGCAACATTTCAACAAAAACAAATCTTACAGTTATATTTGAGAGACTGTTATTTGCTCTTGCTAATTTCTTTTGTAATATAGCCAGCTAGTTATGGAATGTAGCATTGCAGTAATAATAACACACTTTATGTGTATGGCATTTTCTTAAACACAAAGTCCTTCAGAATACGTAGAAGGATAATAAAGGTTATTTCATCCCGAGATCTATCTCAGGAAGGCATCTGCCAAAAATATAGAAATCAGTTTATTAAAATAAAGTTAAATATTATTCATTTAAATAGAAGACTAAAGTTAAAGAATAAACTGAAAAAATAGATACATTAAAAGAAATAATAATTTAAAGTAAAAGGCAATTTAAAAATCACCCTTCAAGGAAATAAAAGTGCAACTGCAAAAGTGTAAGTATTTAAATCATTGCGGGCAAGACCATGTAAACACTTAAAAGAGAACAGTAGGATTTTACAGTTCTGAGTGATACAGGTAGCCAATGCAGCTCTTTAAAGATTGGTGTAATGTGTTCTCTCATTGTGCTCGGACTCTGGGTACTGCATTCTGAACCCTCTGTAGGCTTAAAATAGTCTTATTAGTGGCACCTACTAGCAGAGCATTACAGTAATAGAGGTGTGAAAATACAGATAAATGTAGTTTTTCCACTATGTGTTGCTGTGAGCGTACTCCTGGCATTGGCTATGTTACGAATATGCTGCTCTTGAGACATGGAGGATATGGCATCTAAAGCTTAGGTCATAGTCAAATGTGATGCCAAGGTTTTTGATATAGTGTTGGGCCATAACTGACAGGGACTCCAGATACATTACTGCATCCATTCCCAATGATGATGCATTCCATTAATTAAGTGACTCACTTGGCAATATTAACAATGTCATTTGACAGTGCATTGAAAGCTTGTTTAAAGGATTTGGTTGGTATGGTGTCCAGCTAGTTTTGTTTGAGTAAGATCACTTTTATAGATGTTTCAAGGTTGGTCTCTGAGAACTCAAGACAAGGCGCATTCTGCTGCCCTATCAGATCAGTGAGGGGCTGTTGACCTTGTGTATAGCTGTTCCTAATGGAGAAGATTTCACCACCACACTTATCATTAGAAAGTTAGAATGAGATCTGAGGTGAGTGCTTAACCAGCTTGTCAATTGTAGTAAACAGGAATTCAGGATTATTTTGGTGGCTATGAATCAGGCTTGAAAAGTAGGCTGCCCTTGCCATGCCGCTCTGTGTTTGAGATTTTTTAAAATGTAATAGTGGAGAGTGAGCTTAGTTCCACTCCATTTTCATTCTGCTTTCCTGCAGTCTCTCTGTAACCTAATTAATGAGGTTGAAATTTTCCATGAGCCATAATGTTGTGCCTCAGGTTGGTTGTTAGAGGTGTTATGTATTAATACATCAGGTTTTAAAATAAAGGTGTTCACCAGACTGAAACAATTTAAGGCTTTAAATAAGGGATGGAGTGATCTTAAAATCATTAGAAAAACATGTCTGTCACTGAATCATCTGTAAAGTATCATTTTATAACGGTTTTCGTAGTACTTTTTAAAACTGGTGAGTATTGAGAGCATAAAGAAAATACAGTAATGGTTTGAGAGTCCTAAACTGGGCAAGTTTGACACTTTGGTCTCTACACCTAAATATGGCCCCATTTTTGTACATATTGCATGAGGAATTTGACAACATGATACGACAAGTATTAAAATCTGTAGGCTTGTCAAGGCTGATATTAAAATTACTAATGAATAAAATATAGTCAAAATCAGTCATGATTGATATCTAGGCGTTGATATCTAGGGGGTGAGGGAGGACAATCATTAGAACTGTTTGCCCCTAGGTTTAATAACAAGATATTAAAATGTGATGTATTCCCCAAAACATTGCTTGTTGTTATGTAAGCCATAGCTTGCTGTGAAAAGTACATACCACTCTTCTACCTCTTATTATTCTTTGGAACACTGAAAAAACAACATTGAGATGGGGTTAATTTATTATGAGTGATGTTATCGTCACCGCTGAGCCAGGTTTCAGTCAGAAAGATGGTATCTTTTGATAATTATTTGCCCTGTTGTGAAGGCTTTGTTCAAGACCTAACATTACAAACCACAGCATTTAACACACAATACCTGTTTGTTTGTTTGCTCAGCTTTAGCAAAACCAAGTTGGTTCTAACAGAACCAAAAATAATGCTTTTGTGGATCTTGCAATTGTGTCACCAAATTGTTGCACAGTACCGGAATAGGAAACTGTGGTGTAACATAGTTTCTAACACAACTATCCTCTCACTTTTTCGAGGGTGGTGTAACATAGTACTGTGGACTTCCTGAGCTGTTGTTAACACTGCTCTATTGTATGTTTGAGGAGGAGGAGGAGTAGATGTGAATGTAGCAGTCTGAAACAGACTTAGGTGTATTCATCCGGTTTAAAAAGTTCACCACGCTCCCAAAAGATGTTAAAACAAGTCATTTTTGAAGCTGGTTTTGATCATGAGAGCTTCACATCTGCAATTCCTCTGCTCATTTAATGCAGCCTAGAGGGACATGTGCTATGTAACTTTTGAATTACAGCCAAAATAGTTTATTTTAGAAGTGCCTCGTGTTATGATTTTGCCTTATAGTATATATATTAGTTTGTAACCTCTCCTCCAAATGGGATATTTTTTATCTCAGGGGCGTGCCCATTTTGCCCAGTAATGATGCTTAACTAGTCAGCTGCATCCTGAATCTGATTTATTCATTGTACACATGAGTGAAGTTGATTTATACAGTTACATTTTTTGAATGTTGCCTTCTGCGAAAATACAATGTCTAGCTCATGACTTCACTTTAGACTGTAAGAACAGGCTGACTACACATACACCTCAGTGCATTCATAGTATGTATAGTATGGGAAATGGCTGTGTTTTGTCCACAGGTATGTTGTTTGCTCACAGAGTGAAAAGGAGCAAAACTTGGTGGCATTTCAGCAGAGTGGCCGCATTCTGTTCCGTTGCTGCCGTCCCATCCATCCTGGGCAGGAACTGAGAGTGTGGTATGCAGAGGAATATGCCCGGGGCATCAGCGCCACCTGGGATAAGATCTGGGACAGGAAGTGCACAACTATAGGTACCCAAAATATCTTTTCCATTTTTGTGATCTGTCAAATAAATTCTCCCATGTAAGTTACCTCTCATGTTGGCACTTTAGATGTATCTATTATACATATTTATTTTAATTAAGCATTTTAATTTTAAGTGAATTAAGTACTGAAAAGCTAAGAACAGTTTTTATTCTTTGCCAGGAGGAAGCAAAGAGGATTTAAAGATTTGTCCTTTTTGCCAGTACTCTTTCCCAGCTGCTTTTTACCTGCATGGACATGTCAGACGCTCACACCCAGACGAGCATCCACATCTCCTGGAAACCCAGGCTACTGAACCCAGTGACCAGATACCAGTCACGAACTCGGACCAGTGCCTGCTTGCGTCTGATGCCCCGCCACCCTTTCAAATGCCAATTTCACAATCTTTTCACAGCCAGTTTCCAAATCTCAGTGGCCAGACAGAAAAATCAGATCAAGAAGAATTGTCATACCGACACAGCAATAGTTTGGATGACACCACAGAACAAACTGACAGCAGCAGTGTAACGGCGGTCTCAGGGAACAAATGCGATGAGTGTGGAAGAGCATTCTTGCGGTCGTGCCACTTAAAAAGACACCAACGCACAATCCACTCAAAGGAGAAGCCTTATTGCTGCGTCCACTGCAGGAAGTGCTTTAGTCAGGCAACAGGACTGAAGAGACACCAGCAGACCCATCAGGGTGAAAAGGAACCAACAGACACACAGCAGTCAGAAGAGATGGGCACTGCATCCAGTATTTACCCTTGTACTAAGTGCTCCTTCTCCTTTGTAGCAAAACTCAATCTTCACAAACATCTCAAACAGCACCACCATGGGGAGTACCTCAAAGTATTAGAGAATGTCTCTTTCACCACTGAGGAAACATTGCAAACCGAGAACCTGTCAGACAAACATGACCCTCCATATGAACCCCCGACAAGGCTAAGGAGATCTGCTCACAGCGCTAACCGGGCCAGGGACCACCTTAGGAAAGCAGCTGCCGGCCGACCTCGACGCCAACCACCTAAAACAAAAAGAAAAGCCACCCAGATGGTAGCCGAGGACAGAGCTGAGGAAGAGAATCTGAACGATTTTGCCGAGCCTGGCTCGATCACAGCCGACTTTGATAGTCAAGCTGACCTGCAGCCCCAACAACTGCCCACCTCCTCACATGTGTGCGGCGAGTGCCTTAGAACTTTTAGTCACCTACATGTCCTGAAAAGCCACGAGTGCATTCAGCAGGGTGATGGTCCCCACTGCTGCTCCCGCTGCGGCCTGTACTTCAACCGCCTGTGCAACCTGCGGCGGCACGAGCGTACTATCCATGCCAAAGAAAGGCCATACTGCTGCACACGGTGCCTCAAGTCCTTCACCCAGTCGTCTGGCCTGAAACGCCACCAAGAGAGCCACGCGCGTCGCAGGGCCCAGCGCCAGAGCACGGCCCTGACCAACGTCACCATCTATCCCTGCAGCCACTGCTCTTTCTCCTTTACCGGCGAGCGCTACTTGTACAAACACATCCGGCGCCATCACCCAGAGATGACCACAAAGTACGTGAGCTGCACTGAGGGTGACGTGACTTCCAAGGGGCACAGCTGCACGCAGTGCTCCAAGACTTTTCGCACGATACGGGGTTTCAAGAACCACGCCTGCTTCAGGCAGGGCGACCAGCTGTACCTGTGCCCCGACTGTGGCAAGTCCTTCGGCTGGTTTAACAGCCTGAAGCAGCACCAGCGCATACACACAGGCGTGAAACCCTACACGTGCTCACAGTGCGAGAAGAGCTTTGTGCACTCAGGCCAGCTGAACGTTCACATGCGCACGCACACGGGCGAAAAGCCATTCCTTTGCGCTGAGTGCGGCGAGAGCTTCAGGCAGTCGGGCGACCTGAGGAGGCACGAGCAGAAGCACTCGGGCGTGCGGCCATGCAAGTGTACAGACTGTGGGAAGAGCTTCAGCCGGCCGCAGAGCCTCAGGGCCCACCAGCAGCTGCACAAGGGCACCAAACTCTTCCCTTGCACGCAGTGTGGCAAAAGCTTTGCCCGTCGGTACCACCTCACCAGGCATCACCAGAAAATGCATTCCTGAATTTAGCCAAACAGTGACTTCTCTAGGGGATATACTTAATGCCTATAATTACTTAACACAAGCTTTCTACTGAGTATACATATTTTTAATACTCTTTAATGATCTATGAAATTGCAAGGATGCAAATCCTTTTAAGTGCTGCATTGGTTATTGGAACATGCATAATTGGTCATATATTTACAAAGTGAAACAGCTGAATATAGTTCTGTTCTATTTGAATGATTGTTACTATTGGTCATTTAGCGATGCAGTTCACAGGTAATACATACATGCTTTGAAATATGCAGAATTTATGGCAGATTTAAAGAACAAAAGTAAATATATTTACTAAGAATATTGAGCCTAGAGTCTATTTTACTTACAAAGCTTGAAGATAATTTGTAAGTATGATACAATAAATACAGAAAACAACAAAACACACATGCTCATAGATAATAAAAAATTGTAAAACAAAACAAAACAAAACAAAAAAAAACACTTGAACTTTTTGCTTTCCATGGAGTGTTTTACCAGTGGTGACATACACATTTTCACTGTGACTAATGAAGCTAAAAGATTAAAGTAATGGATGAAAGTATAGATTCAAACAGTATTTTTAAAGGGGCGGAAGACTCCAAATCTTCCAAGTGAATCTCTAGATGAGGGTTTCTCCAGCCAGGCATAGTACCCTGCAGAGGAGAAACATTTTTAGCTCTGACCAGGTTCGCGGTGCACCCCATCAGGAATTCAGTGTTGTTTTAATAGTACTGAAATGTGTGCTGTCTGGAGGTCTGATTTAAGAAACAGTAAAAGTATGTGCAAAGTGAGAAATGCAGATAAGACATCGTACTGGAGTACTGAGGTACATACACTATATTGCCATAAGTATTTGCTCATTTGCCTTCGCACGCATATGCATTTGAAGGATATTCCAATCATAATCCATAGGGTTTAATATGATGTTGGCCCACTCTTTGCAGCTATAATCGCTTCAACTCTTCTGGGAATGCTTTCCACAAGGTTTAGGAGTATGTTTATGGGAATGTTTGACCATTCTTCCAGAAGCACATTTGTGAGGTCAGACTGATGTTGGACGAGAAGGACTGGCTCGCAGTCTCTGTTCTAATTCATCCCAAAGGTGTTCAGGTTGAAGTCAGGACTCTGTGCAGGCCTGTCAAGTTCTTCCACACCAAACTCACTCATTGACATATTTATGGACCTTGCTTTGTTCACTGGTGCGTAGTCATGTTAGAACAGCAAAGGGCCATCCCCAAACTGTTCCCAAAAAGTTGGGAGCATGAAATTGTCCAAAATCTCTTGGTATGCTGAGGTATTGAGAGTTCCTTTCACTGGCACTAAGGGGCCAAGCCCAACTCCTGAAAAACAACCCCACACCATAATTTCCCCTCCACCAAACTTTACAGGTTGCACAATGCAGTCAGACAAGTACTGTTCTCCTGGCAAGCCCTGAGAGCCATCCATTCTTTCACAAATGTTTGTAGAAGCAGTTTGCATGGCTAGGTACTTGCTTTTATACACCTGTGGCCATAAAAGTGATTGGAACACCTGAATTCAATTATTTGGATGGTGAGCGAATACTTTTGGCAATATAGTGTATATACAGATAAAAGAATTGAGTAGCAAATATAAATAAATGAACATTTTTATAGAATATATATTAAAACCAGTCAAAGTGCATATGTGCACTGACTACAGTTAAAGGAAAAAGGTCCTTAAAAGTTCTGTTATACCAACCACATACACACCCACCCACCCCCATCTACATAGATTCGACAACAGTGTGTGTGTGTGTGTGTGTGTGTGTGTGTGTGTATATATATATATATATATATATATATATATATATATATATATATATATTATATACACATACAGGTGCATCTCAATAAATTAGAATATCATCAAAAAGTTAATTTATGTCAGTAATTCAATTCAAAAAGTGAAATTTGTATATTATATAGACACATTACACACAGAGTGATCTATTTCAAGCATTTATTTCTTTTAATGTTGATAATTATGACCTACAGCCAATGAACACCCAAAAATCAGTGTCTCAGAAAATTTGAATATTGTGAAAAAGTTCAATATTGTAGACTCATGGTGTCACTCTCTAATCAACTAATCAACACAAAACACCTGTTAAGGTTTCCTAAGCATTTAAAGGGTCCTTCAGTCTGGTTCACTAGGCTACACAATCATGGGGAAGACTACTGACTCGATAGTTGTCCAGAAGGCAGTCATTGAAATCCTCCAAAAGGAAGGTAAGCCACAAAAGGTCATTGCTAAAGAAGCTTGCTGTTCACAGACTGCTGTATCCAAGCATATAAATGGAAAGTTGAGTGGAAGGAAAAAGTGTGGTAGAAAAAAGTGCACAAGCAACAGGGATAACTGAAGCCTTGAAAGGATTGTCAAGAAAAGGCAATTCAAGAATTTGGGGGAAATTCACAAGGAGTGGACTGCTGCTGGAGTCAGTGCTTCAAGAGCCACACCGACGTATCCAGGACATGGCCTGCAACTGTTGCATTCCTTGTGTCAAGCCACTCATGACCCAGAGACAACGTCAGAAGCGTCTTACCTGGGCCAAGGAGAAAAAAGACTGGACTGTAGCTCAGTGATCCAAAGTCCTGTTTTCAGATGAAAGTAAATTTTACATTTTATTTGGAAATCAAGGTCCCAGAGTCTGCAGGAAGAGTGGAGAGGCACACAATCCAAGCTGCTTGAGGTCTAGTGTGAAGTTTCCACAATTGGTGATGGTCCGGGGAGCATGTCATCTGCTGGTGTTGGTCCACTGTGTTATATCAAGTCCAAAGTCAGTGCAGCCGTCTACTAGGACCTTTTAGAGTACTTCATGCTTCCCTATGCTGACAAGCTTTATGGAGATGCCGATGCGGATTTTCCAGCAGGACTTGGCACCTGCTCACAATGCCAAAAGTACCAATACCTGGTTTAATAACCACAGTATCACCGTGTTTGATTGGCCAGCAAACTCACCTGACCTAAACCCCATAGATTCTCTATGGGGTATTGTCAAGAGTAAGATGAGAGACACGAGACCCAATAATGCAGACGAGCTGAAGGCCGCTATCAAAGCAACCTGGGCTTCCATAACACCTCAACAGTGCCACAGGCTGATCACCTCCATGCCACGCCACATTGATGCAGTAATTCATGCAAAAGGTGCCCTGACCAAGTATTGAATGCATGTACTATACATACTTTTCAGTAGGCCAACGTTTATGTATTAAAAATCATTTTTTGAATTGGTCTTATATAATATTCTAATTTTCTGAGTTACTGACTTTGGGTTTTTATTGGCTGTAGGCCATAATCATAACATTAAAAGAAATAACATTAAAATAAATTGTGTGTGTGTGTGTATGTGTGTGTATATTTATTTATATATATATATATATATATATATATATATATATATAATATACCATAACACATACTTTGCATGTGATTGAGCATATGACCAAGACACCCCCAAATCAAAACAGGAGCAACTACAGAGAGTTGTGAAGAACATGAAGATTAAGATCATGTGGGATGTCCAAATCCATACAAAAAACAAGTAGTGTTGAACAAACCAGACATTGTGGTGGTAAATACAGAATGCAGAAAACAGCAGTGGTAATAGACATGGCAATCTCAAGTGCTGGAAACATCCAAGAAGGAATATGTGAAGTTGGACAAATGTTGTATGTTAAAAATAAATAAATATAAATATATAGTCAGTTTATGTAGAACATGGCTCCAGGTTATAACTGTAGTGTAGAGGTTTCCAAAGAATGGAACCATATGTAATTACATATGTAAAATTTACATATGGAACCATGTGTAATCAAAGTTAACACATATGTAATCAAAGGAACTACAAAAGATATTTTTAGACAAACTCACATGTTAAAAATAAATTACAACATAATACAAACCTAGACATAATGTGGTTAGAAAATGTATTTAATAATTATGATTTTTTTTCCCTTCTTACACTTTGCAGTTGCAGAGTTTTCTACTGATTGTAAAATATCCATTCCATTCAATAACTTTAGAGACATCAGTGAGATAGATAATATAAAACAACAACATGGAATGACCTACAATGGAAAGGCTATCAATAAACTTGTGTAAGTATTCCTTTTGTGTGAAAATGTCCAGTCCCCTATTAACATTATATATGTTAATTATTGAATTAATTGAAAATAACACATACATACATATAGCTAAATGGACACATTATTTATTTCAACATCAATAGTTTCAAATGAACATATTACTGGATCATATACTGACCCTCAGTTTCATCTGAATTCTGTACTGGTTTTGCACAGGAATGAGTTATTCACCAGCAGTGCAGGAGCCAGGCCAAATGCTAACAGAGTCTTACTCATCATCACTGATGGTGAATCAAATGATGGTGGCAATCGACTGATGGTAGCGATTGAAAATGCAGAAAAGAAAAAAATTACTCGATATGCTATCAGGTCAGAAATCAGGTCAGATCATCTCATTGGTCTCATTGGCTCACTAATAAACTGATCAGTGATGCACAATCACTTATAATCATCATTACTAACAGGCCAATAAAACAAATTAAAATCCTGCACATAACAATAAAAGCACATATTCTGCACATATGAGCATAACACCTGCTCTAAGTGACTTTTTCTGCTCATCCTTGGGTCCATACGTAGCCTAAATTCTATTCCCATCCTTTAGGAAGAAACATGTTTTATCTTGCTTGTTTCTTTCTCATGCATGTTCAATATATAGCCTTGGAAAATGTTACCATGATGAAGGACAGGGGTGAGGGTGAAATGAAAGCTAAACTAAAATAAAGAGCCAGAAATAACAATAAACGTCCATGTACGCAGACACTGATCGCAAAGCAATCACTGACGATATCAAACAAATAGGCTCCAGCAGCATGCTCTCTAATGACTTGCAGAATAAAAAATATTTGGTATAATTAAAATTTACATCATATAGGTGATTGATCAGGAAATGTTTGCCATACCTGTAGTCTCATCCATCTGGATTGTAAATGTGGATGTATGTATATGAGTAACAAATTGTTTCTAGACATTTTCTAACAGATTTGCTGCTTGCCAAGCTACCGTAGTGTCAGACTGTATTGCTGTATTGTTTTCATCTTTTCAGCAGCACCGTCATTAGCATTGCCCTATGTATGTTGATAGCTGCTGGAAGAACAAGGATCTCCTATCAAAAATGATTTTTTTTCCTTTTAAATATGGCATGCTGCCTCATATGACATTTGTAGAGCTTGTAGATAGCACAGTTTTCTGAATTCAATTCACTCCATTTCCATGCTAAAGGGTCTTTCATTTCTCCTGAGAGCTGACCATATCTAAATGTTTTAATTTTGTGGGTTTTAAGCTGTAGTTTGCAAAAATAGCTGCACAGATTGTGACTTCTCCACCATAGATGGTGACTCAGTTAAGCAACTTATGCTAATCGGATTGTTGAACACATTCAGACCATCCGAATAAAGATTTGTTATTTCCAGTGGCAAGGCATTTTAATGGACACTGCAGTAATGACATATCTGTTTGATTTCCAGTTGTTGCTATATCAGCATTGAAATTAGGAAACTCAAAGGAAAATAACTGATCTACAATCTTGATCTACAAACTTTTAGAACCCCATGGAATGAATATTATGATTTAAACATCTACTTTTTCATATACAAACTCCCTCCTCCTACTCTGGAAACTGTGTACTTTACTACAATTTTGAATATCTCGCTCCCTCTATCTGTCTGTCTATCTATATAGTGCCACCCATGTGGCTACACAAACAAAATGTGGTTGTACAAAAATATAGTATCAAGTATCTTGTAATGGTGAGCACTAAGGAGGTGGATGCACGTGCAGAGAAGAGAGAGATTTATTAGGGGCAAATCCAGAGTCCTAGTCATTGTGACAGTCCAAGGTCAAATTACCAACATATAAAGTTCAGGAATACATAATAAACTAAACAAAAGTACACAATATTAAACAAGCGCTAGGGTGTAACAAACATAGATAAACAAACAGCTAGAAATACAATCACGACAGAAGGATAGAATCACAAACATGCTTTGATTCACAAAACAGCAGCTACACTTACAAAACAATGGCTCTACTTACAATGAACAGCCAAGACACAGGGAACAAGACAGGGTTTAAATACATGAACTAATAAACACTAAACAAGACACAGGTGCGAATCATGAAAACAGCAAAAACCAAAACAAGGACTGGATCGGGAATGGAGAAAGTGAAACAACAGCATGAGACAGGGACACTAGGAGGGAACAAACCGTGACATATCTATTCAGAAAAGGAAGCATTCAGAATATAAATTTCCAGGAGACTCTATGAAAAATAACTCTACAACTAATTCCACTAATTTAAAAAATCACTGTTAATAAAAAGACCACCACTTGAGGGGGCTCTAAAACATCCCTGCCAAGAACCAGTACTCACTGACATGTTGGCTAATGTGGCTAAATGACAAAATATTCAAAATAATGGGAACAGAAATAAAACCAAAACATAACTCTTCCTCACAATGCATCCAATATTCTGAGTAAACGTTCAAAAGGCCAGGAACAAAGCCAAGCATCCACAAAAAAGAGGACTGTATAAGCTCAGTGGTCAAATGGAATACATAAATGCTGAGCTTCCCACTTTGTTACTAAGGAATTCTTCTGAACTGGAAACAACCAGAGAAAACCCCCACCATTTACATTCTGTTAAAGTCATACTTTTGCCTTGGACTTATCCATGTTGGCCTCGAACACTCCATTGACTAATGCAATAAATGTTAACGCACATTCAGATATTATGTGAAGGAGACCAAACATTTTTTGCTTTGTGTCTCACATTCGAAGGTTGGCAGAGCTTTTCACAGTCAATCTGCTCAGAAGGAGTTAAGAATCATTGCGTCTCAGCCACACAATGAGCATATATTCAAGGTTGATAACTATGACTTGTTGGACAAAATTCGTGGAACTTTGGAGGAGCAGATAATCGCTATTGAGGGTATGTCAGTGATGTTTATCTTTCGTAAACATTAAAGTTTCAAGATTGCTGTTCTAGATATTATATAATAATTTATTTTTGTTGTTGTTGTTGTTGTTGCTTTTGCTTCTTTGTAGGAACCCAGACGTCAGGAGACTCCAGCAGAATGGAGTTTGCACAGGATGGGTTCAATACAGCATTTAATACAAATGTAAATGTTCTTCTTAGACTTTTCTTTTAACAGTAAGCATCTGTGGTCATTATGTAAGAAAAAGGTTGCCTAGGTTACCAAACAAGTAACACAGTAGTGCACAGCAGCCTGTGATCAGGAAAGCCCTTTTGTTCTAGAGTGTTATGCAGGTTCTTTTCTGGTGTCAAAAAATAACCTGTACTTGTCTGTATATGATAACCACTGAGCCAACAAATGGAACTATTGGATACAAATGATCAGTACTTTAACGTTGATTTCACATCCTCAAATACATACAAAACTTTCTTTATGGTTGATTTTATTTTAAAAGTTGCTTTCCAACATGCATATGAACGACATCAGTGAAAAATATGTAGTCACACCATTCAAAAATAAAGTATTTTTAATCATGTTTAACATATAATGTTTTGCATGCTTAGGGAAACATCATAATGAGTACAGTTGGAGCTTTTCAGTGGAAAGGAGGATACGAGGAGTATAATTCACATAGACAAACCATCTCCTTTCACACAGGCAGTAACCATGACAGTTATGTAGCTGAGAAACCTCTTATATCTAATATACCAGATACTCTAACTAAGAATAGACAGCAAATTCTGGAATAATTAAGATAAAATGAATATCAGAGATAGAGCACACCATAAAGCTAACATGTCTGTATAAATTCTCCCACCAATACAACAGAAACACCTCCCTTATATATACACTCATTGGCACTTTATTAGGTACAGATCTCTAATATACATGTTGGCCCATTTGCGGCCATTCACAGTGTCTGACAAGAGGACCACTGCTTTAACACTGATGTAAACCTCTCAAGGATTTTACCTCAATTCCGCCCAGAGAGTTTTTTTTCTTGCCACTGTCACCTCCAGGTTGCTAATTAGGGATCTGCACCATATATTTGTAAAGGTGCTTTGTGACATGTTTTGTAAAAAGCTCTATATAAATAAATTTGACTTTGAAATTTGATTTAAACCTCTGTTGCAACACATTTTTAAGAAAAGGACTAATAAACAATTTTTTATCAAGCTATTGTCTCATAAGGGTAGGATACAATTTGAGGTTTAAGGGACAGAAAATGATGTGTGTTCCCATTATCAGGTTATTCTATGGCAGTAGGAAGAATGTGGTACGATACACATGTTATTCTGGGAGCTCTATAACATGCACACAAGGGAAGAGTGAGCATGTCATCACTGGAGACAACAAAGCAGCTGCTGTTGGATCCTCCAGGGGTTGCGCATGTTACAGTTTGTATTAAAAACATATACAGACTACAATGAAATTTAAAAAGTGGGCCATGGATCATAAAGCTTTGTCAGGGGTAAAGCTTTCAAATTCTCTAAATTACTCCCTTTTCCCCTCAGCCACAGATTGGTGCCTACTATGGAGCTGAAGTGTGTGTGGTAGACTTGAATGCTCACTCCTACATGGACCTTCTACTAGTTTCTGCTCCACTGTATATGGAAGATGATCAGGAAGGAAAAATCTTTGTTTACTCCTTTTCACAACAGGTAAACAGAACATTTAACACACTGCTCAGTCAACAGCTTTTCTCATATAGCAAGAGCTTCAAGCTATCTTCAAATATCTATGTATGTAGCAATGACACCACTAGTCATACATGTGTGGTAATGTTTTTGAGTTCATTATTTTATATTATTTTTGACATTCACAATTATTGGAACAATCAGCACAGACATTGGAAGGAATGATGGGACAAAAAGGAAGGTTTGGCTCAGCATTGGCCAGCCCAGGAGATCTAAACGAGGATTATCTTGTAGATGTAGTGGTAGGAGCTCCTCTGGAGGATGATGGACAGGGCAGCATCTACATCTTTAATGGTAGAGCAACAGACATCAACCCCACCTACTCACAGGTGAGAGAGTGAGATAAAGCAAAAGAGATAAACTCTGTGATATATTTTACTGTCAAAGGTCACTTTCATCCTAACAAAACCTATTTACTTTTGCTATTCTCCTTTCCTAAAATGCTCCATCCCTTTTCACTGTTTTGTAACGACAGAGAATCAGTGGTTCATCTGTGCATGCAGGGCTACGGTTATTTGGTTTATCTTTGAGTGAGTTTGCTCTGGACCACAGTGGAGATGGTCTGCCAGATATTGCTGTTGGAAGCAAAGGAGCAGTCACATTGCTCAGGTTTGGACAAATGTTCATGGAGAAGCAGACCTCTGTACATTGTAGCATAAAGTGAGAGATAAACATTATGTTTAAATACCAAATGGTTATTCATATGCATTTGTGTCTTGTGTCTTCAGGTCCAGACCTATTGTATCCTTGGTGACCAAAGTATCCTATAGCCCATCAAAAATCCCCACTAAAGACACAGACTGTGAAAAGCCTTTAGAAAACATCTTGCATTTGTGTTTCACTATGAAGGATAAACACACTTACCCAGGTTTCTCTCTCTTTTACTCATACATACAGCATATGTATATATTTAGGTTTACATAAACCATAAATATAAAACAAAAGCATTATTTTGGAAAAATTAAAATAACACTGCTTTTTTGTCAATTGTGTATTTCCTTTCTATTTATTTAGACTTATCTGCAAATATTAAATATACTATAAAGCTTGATGGAAAGCGACAAAACTATCAAGTATTCTTTTCAGTCAAAAATCTTACAGTGTCAGACAGTATGACTGTTACATTGGAGGAGGTGTGCACAGAGCACAGTTTTTTCATAGAGGTAAGATCAATGCTTTCTCATGGTTTCTCCCTCTATGGTCAGACTTTCTCTAACACCTTGAACCATGTGTTTTTCATTTTGGTTTCTTTTGTCTTCATCCTATTTTCCTCACACATTTCAGTAAAAAAGCTTGCATTGTGTGCTATTAAAAATAAACATAGGAACAACCATATTTAATATCACCCTCAATTAGTATGAACACGAGTGTCAGACAGGATGAGCAGAGAATAATTCAGTATGACAGAGTTTAATGATATACAGAGGTAATCCAAAGGTGTGGTCAAAAAAACAGACAAAAGTCAAGATCCAGTAAACTCACGATAGGCAAACAAATCCATTGGGGTAATAAGCAATAAAGTGAATCCAGCTAGCAAGCATAAAGATGGTAACCAGAAAATAATTAAAATAATTATACAACAACGTTTGGCCGGCGAAACGAAACTTTGCAAAGACAATCAGTACAAATGGATCTTAAATAGTGAGAAACATTAGGGAAAAAAAGACACAAATGAAATCAATAATCTGGGGAGAGGGATTGAATGGGAGGTTTGTGGTTTCTGTAGTCAGATGAGGACCTAGTCTGTCCATGCTGCATGACAATGTTGAATAACATTCATATTATTGTTTGGTGAATTAGTTCTATGTTCAAGACCATGAAAATGATAACCATGACAAGCATACACAAAAGGTTTTCATCCTGTTTATATAGCAAGGTCAGATTAGCCCTAGTATCCTGTTTATAAGAAGTTTAGGAGTAAAATCTTGATTATATGGAATGTGAATCAGGTTTGTGTGGATCTTGTTGACTATATACTTGAATCACTCTCCTATTGGAAGATCTAAAGACCATCCAATGATATCTAATGATATCTGATCCTGGTTGCAGAGATTTTGTTTTAACCTGGAACTTGGTGGAGGTTCATGTTACCAGATGTTCTAGGATCCCAGGGAAAAGAGCCCTGCAAGATCACATATTCTCTATATTTTATGACATACATCAGCACATTAACACATGACATTTGGCTCAGTCCATGTTGTTCCATAGCACTGTGTCCATAGTCTGTGAAAAAAGCAGGAATTTTAATGTTCAGTAAAAATCCCAGTAAAGTCAAATAATGCTCAGTTCTGTTGATTCTCATCTTCTGATTATTATTATTATTATTAATTATTATTATTATTATTATTAAAATTATTGATTTCTCTTTTCACACAGGCTTGCAATGAGGATGCATTAAATCCACTGTCCAATCAGTTAACATTTACATTTGAGGGCCTCCCAGTTGGCACGGTGGAAGGGTTACGGCCCATCCTTCACCCGGGGATAAAAACCACCTCAGATCATAATGTAAGAATACAAGGTGAACCTTTCATCTTAGAGCAATAGTACCGAACAAAATATTTCTGCTGCTACTAAAGACCTCAAGAATATTTATTCAGTGGAAAAACAGAAACACTGTGACTGTGTACCAGGATATTCATATACCCAAATGAAATCACATAAAACACTTGCTATTTGTAAAGAATAATACACTTGAGACCTAGCAATGGTAGTAAGTTTTATTAACAGTGTAAATTCATTTCATAGCTGGATTTTGAAATAAACTGTGGAGATGATAAGATCTGCACTGACAATCTCAAAATGGATTTCAACTTCTCTGGGTAAGTACATTAGTGGTAAAAACACATGATGTTTCCATGATGATTCTGTTTATTGTCATGTATACAATATGTAAATGATACTTAACTATAAAATGTCTTAACACATTACCACAATATCAACCTATTGTTTTTTTCTATTCATTTATTGAAAACATTTCATGCACTGACTTCATATGCTTTCATATACTAGATTGTCAGATATAAAAGTTGGAATCATGCAGGATATGAATGTGACAGTGTTTGTGGAGAACAGAGGAGAAAACTCCTACAACAGTCTCATAACTGTTAGTTACCCCTTTGGACTGTCCTTCAGGAGATTCACCACTAAACAGGCAAGAGCAGTACTCCCACATTTTTATGGTTCAGCAGAAATAATATACAGTTTAGTTTAGAAAGCAACAAAAGTATTTAATAAATGATGTAGAAGAACATAGATGTGGATTGTGGTTGATGTGCAGTGCATTGTAGGAGCAGGGTGATGTAATGGTTTACATCAGAGATCAGGTGAGAAGGTTTGCATCTGGTGGACTTGTGTGCATGTAAGTTGTGTCAGATTTCTCTAAGATGTTACAGTACTGAAGCATTTATTCTAACACCTGTACATGGCTGACGCTATGTTTGTAAACTTTCCAAGCCTGATTAAATAGTTTTTGTTGTGATTAATGTATAGTGAGATGTTCTAGGTCTTAGAATAGTCTTTTCCTCTTTTATTGGGTCATTAAACTCCATGTTAATAAGCTGTTCACACCTCCACTATCTACTGCCTGTGCAAATGCAATTGATCACTGTGGAATTACAATTTGCTGACTGTTATAATTTAATATGTGTTCTCAGTTAATGAGGGCTTATACAAGACATTGGTCGGTCTCAGCAGACTCTCGATTTCATACTGTTTAAATTCACCTTTATTAGATTGGCCTCATATTCCACCTGAATAACAGATTTTCTGTATTTCCTGTATCTGAGCAGGGAAGAGTGGAATGCATATCTCTGGACAGTGATGACAAAGGTTCATTGGGGTCCTCCATGTGTCATATTAGCAAACCCATCTTCAGGGAGAATGGTTTGGTAAATCAAAATATTTGTTCAATTCCTATACCATCAACTGTGGAGATGATAAGTTACATGGTTTATGAAATATTCCGTGAAAATATTTTTGAAACTTATGATGCTAAGAAGTTAGATAAAATAATATTAGAGTTAGGTTTGGGTGAGAAAACAGGGCATTAGATTTTTGTTAACTGTTAACATAGGGCTAAATTAAATAAATCTAGTGTCTAGGTTAGCATTATGTAACGTTGAGCGGTAAGAAGGCGGATGCATGTGCAGAAAGGAGCGAGATTTGTTATGGACTAATCCAAAATCAGAGTCGTTAAGGCAGTCCAGAGTCAAAGAGCCAACACGGAGAGTACGGGGATACATGATTAACAAATAAACGCACACGAAGACAAACGGGGAAGCAGGCTCTAACTAAGGCTAGGGAAAACTCAGGGCTAACAAACGAATACACGGAGTACAAACCAACAAATTCAATCACAAACACAACCATTGAAATGAACAGCCAAAAACACAGGGCTCAAGACAGAGTTTAAATACAAGAACCAAAGGTAGAAATGAGGGACAGGTGCAAGCAATCAAACGAGGGGAGGAGAAAACGAACCTAAGGCATGGAACAAAAACACACAAGACAGGGAAATCACGGAAGCTGGAACTTGGGAGGGACTAATCATGGCACATTACAATTAGGGAAATATTGTGAATACATACTTGCACAATATTCAGCACCTTCACTAAGAATAATCTGTTTAAGGTATATTCCTGCAATAACCTTAAAAATATTTTCAGCATTAAGGATAATTTAAAATGTTTTTACAGTGTTTGTCAAATGATTGTATTTAGTTTTGTAGTGACATGAACACTTTGATGAACCTTGATGAAATTAAAATAGGTTGTGATTAATGAATCAGTCTTTAATTACAATTAATTTATGTTAATTCAGTCTCAACTCATAAAATTTATATAATGCAGTGATTGATATACCCACAAAAAAAATTAGAAACATCAGCCGTGAACTACAAGCTTTACAACTAATAGGTTGTTTATTGAGTATTCAGCAGTAATAGATTATGAATGCATACAAAATTAAGGGAGATGCTAATGCTAACCAGAGGCATTGAATTCACTTATATAGTGCTACATCAAAACATGAACAACAGTTGCCCAGTCGGTGTCAACCACTGCACATGTGAATGGAATTATGTCTTCTTACCTTATTTCAGTTGATCCATTAGATCAAACATGCCATTCATCCATGTTTGGGCTGGGCCACAATTGGATTGCATTGGCTGACTAAGCGCACTTCTTAGCTTCGAGCCTGGAATTATACTGTGATAATGATAGAAGGGACAAACTTTTGGCTGTGTCCGAGCTTGTCCCTTTTGATGATTATGTAGACGAACTCCTGAGGATTAATTTACCAAAGAACCAGTAGTTCATAGACATCATCATGTGACCATGAATCAGTTTGCCTGACATATATATGTAGCATTAACTAGTTATGCAGAGCCTTGCTGCTTGGTCATACTACAAGTCAAGGACTGTTGGTGAAATAAATCATTTCAAGGTTTATATAAAATACATTTAGAATTTATTATAACCTTATCTGATATCACTTGTCATTAGAGCTTGCATAATAAATGTTAAAAACTAAAACTAAACAAAAACAAGGATGAATAAAAACTAAAATATACAGAGGTTTACCAAAACTAAAATTATTTACAGGCCCTTAAAATGATCTACACCTAACTGAAAATAAATAAATAAAGTAAAACTGGAGAGTTCCTCCTGCTAATGGCATAAATTGCAAACAGGAGTGCACCAGTGTTATCTTGTTGATTGTATTCTGACAGTCCCCACAGAGGGTGAAAGGAGAGGTTATTTTTAAGGGAAAAACAATTTTTAAATCAAAGAAAAGAGAAGTCAGCTATTGAACACTGAAAGAGCATGTTCTTTAGTTCAGGAATAGTCCTTTGTAACAGCCAGAGTGTCGCAGGGCAAGGAGCAGGATGTACAGACTCCCTCGACAGTTACAAATAGGATATGTCTCAGTCAATGAGGAACTCCTATTGCACTTGGTGGGCCGTACCACATGATCAGTGGCAGGGGGAGCATTCTGTGATATCCTTTAAATGAAAAGCTGTTAATCTCCTGATTTCCATCTTCCCATTAGGCCATTTTTGACATTACATATAGCATAAACAGAGGTGATAACTTTGATAAAACGATGTTCACTGCTACTGCTTCCAGGTATGTCCTGAATTTTTTCCTGACAAACACATTTCACATGTTCTAATGTCTGCATCTGTGGGTAACTTAATGAAATCTTTTGAGAGAACATTTTTCAAAGACCAGCTGCATTTAAATTCATGTTTTTATTCTTGCAGAAGGATAACATTCTGTGGATAACATTCATGCCTTTTGTTTCAAAGGGGCATCCAACACTTTTACATTTACGGCATTTAGCAGACGGTCTTATCCAGAGCAACTTACAAAGTGCTTGTTACCCAGCAAGACAGAAATATTTTACACAAATGTTACAAGTAGTGACAAGCACAATATTACAAAGCTATAGACATAAAAGGCTTAAATGTTTCCTCATTGTTAGTTAATCTATCCCAAAATATTGGCCCTTTGCATTCAGAGCATGAATCGAACAAACTGCAACCAAGTGTTTAGATGTGTATTGTAAAAGGTATGTTGTACTACACTAACCCAAGTGTCCTTACAGTGGCAATGACAAACACTTAATGACATCTTTTGAGATTCTGACATTTTTTAAAGACCAACAGCATTTAAAATCCTTCTTGTAGAAGGATAACATTCTGTGGATAACATTCATGCCTTTTGTTTCAAAGGGGTATCCAACACATTTACATTTACGGCATTTAGCAGATGCTCTTATCCAGAGGAACTTACAAAGCGCTTTGTTACCCAACAAGACATCTTTTACACAAATGTTAATAGTAGTCACAAGTACAATATCACAAAGCTATAGACATAAAAGGCTTAAAAAATGTTTGCTTATTGTTAATCTATCCCAAAATATTGGTCCATTGCATTCAGAGCATGAATCGAACAAACTGCAACCAAATGTTTAGTTCTGTATTGTAAAAGTTGTGTTGTACTACACTGACCCAAGTGTCCTTACAGCGGCAATGACAAACACTCAGATTACAGCGAACTGTTCAAAAACAGAACCATTGGTGTCAAATATGGCATCTACATCTCACTGATCAGGTTAGTTATCCCCTTCCTCTTTACATATCTTGATGCTTTTCCTTAAATGTGGTTTTGTTTTATATTTATTTATTCAGTGTCAGTTCCCAGTATGTTTAGAACTCTAATAAAGAAGGTGATACACACCTTCTCTGATTCATATGAAACCCACACTACTAGCATTGTAGGTTGGCTCTGTGTGCTCAGATGAGAACACTGTGTGGTTTCTACCTGCACCATTCAGCCGTCTTGATATCTGTTTCAGTGATCTTTTAGTAATATCCTGTTACTGCTTTTATTTGAAGATATGAGAAGTCCAGCATCCACATTAACTTCACTGCAGGAAAGAACAACCTTGAGAAACCAGTCAGCCAAATCCTCAAAGTATGAAGATAAATTACACCTTTGTCATTGGACTATATAACAGAATAGTTATAATGCAGCAGAGAATCATTTAATCATGTTCTCTCTCTCTCTCCCTCTCTCTATATATCCATCTATCCATTTATCTGTCTCTGTCTGTCTCTCTCACCCTCTATCTCTTTATCTATCAGGTCCAGAATGACCTAAGGGACTTAACACTCACTATTTTAATCAAAGTCCCAATAACATTAGGAGATAAGGACATTTGGACCACTAAGGATTTGCAGGTATGCTAATATATCAATGCAAACATTTTAAGCATTGATGAATCAGCACGACAATTAAATCCTAGAGTAGATGCAATTCATATCCTGCAAAATGGCCTATAGAGTTTACAAGAAGAGAATCTTATGGTAATTGTTTTTTTCTTTAGATTCAAGATTGTATTGTAGACAGAGATGAGCAACCCACAGTCCCTGATTTTGTGGCAGCACTAAAAAATCACCACAAAGTGGTGAGTAACTGTTATGGCTTTGTTTCCCAACACAGCATTTCTTTAACAGAGAATTACACAAATTGTCTTAGTAAAGCTTTCTCTATGTAATATAATAAATCATTTCATGATTGCGTGTACTCAGTGTAAACATAACCAATGGAAACTCTCTTTGTGTTTTAGAACTGTTCTGTGGCTGTGTGCAGACTTTTTAGGTGTAATGCAAATCTGATGAGAAGGGAGTCAAAATTCTACAACATCTCTGGTCATGTTAGTTCTGGGTGGATTGAACAGGTAAACGTATATTTATATTAAAGGTATATTTATATTACATCATATTTTTTACAAGTTAACTGTTAACATATTATATGGCAACATTGATACTTTTACCAGTACAGAGTGTTATTAGTTTTACAGTTTTTTTTTTACTCTTTATTGTTCATGTATTGCCTCTCTCTCAGACTGGACTCCGATCAGCAGTTTTTGAGCTGGTCAGTACAGCAACTCTGGAATATGACAAAAATAAATATGTCTACTTTTCCTCTGATTCTCTACATACTGCACCCACAGGCCTGGTAAATAAATTACTTTTTATCTGAAGATGTCACAACTTCCTTCTGTCTATTGTGTGTCCACCTAAGCATTGAAGTACATTACAGAACATCCAAAACATTTTCAGTGTATTCATAATATAAACATCTGTAGTCAGAATCATATGAATGCAGAGTCAATGTTATTTAATTTACCTGTTAAAAAAGACTTAAATTTGTTTGTGTATACAAAGCTAAAATATATCTAATTTTACTACGATCAGTACACTGTTACAGTACCAGTGAAGAGTCTACCAGCTTGTAATCATTGTTTCTCATGATTATCCATTATTCACCTATATGTAATCACTTATACAAACATAAAGGTCTCATGTCATAATGTGGCATGCATGTTTATGTAAGCACATAGGTTTCTTTTAATTACTTCACTAAACATTAATGTTAATTGAAATATTGTATTTGCAATCAGACAGGCACCATTGTAACACCCATATGATTACAAAATAAAATTTAGCATCTGAAAATCTGAAGATTTTCAAATATCAGACATATAATGACAGAAATATTTTCTCCAGGTCGAGGATGTGAAACATTGCTTTAGACAATATAGTGCTGCATGTTGATGTATCAATAAATTACACCTCAGTTTTAGTTACAAGATCCCCTGACATTGACAGTGTCGATACAGTAGAATCAATCTGATGTTAACAGTTCTCCAAGATCCTGAATCCTTTGCCATAAATTGATTTGTTTAATGGTAAATTGCATGTGTGTGTGTGTGTGTGTGTGTGTGTGTAGATTAATACCCAGGTGGAGGTGTATGAGGAGAAAAACATCGTTAAGGAGATAATTGGAGGAACAGTAGCAGGGCTGCTGATTTTGGCTCTCATCACTGCTGGCCTCTACAAGGTCATTTCTGCTCTTGTTACCATTTGTTATTGTCACTTCCAGAATTCCTGTGTCCAATGCTGTATAAACATTTAATGGGTGATTTATTTGACTCTGTATTTGACTGCTTTATTCCGGTATATAACTCCAGGCTGGGTTCTTCAAAAGCCGCTATAAGCAGACGTTGGAGGGTGCGAGCTCTGGTGCTGATGGGACTGAGTAGGAGGTGGAGGCAGCTGCTGCACTGCTCTGCTTAAATTCCAACATGGACTTGTCAGACTGTGTTTGTGAGATTACAGTGACAGCTGTAAAGTTCACATATGCTACTGTGCTGTTTAACATGTATGTCAGTTTCATCTGTACATCATATCAGATTCATGTCTCTGATAAATTTGCTTTGTAATGGGCTTTTTGGTATTTATAAAGAAAACAGTTATTCAGAGTTGAAATGGCAATTTTATGTTTTAATATTTTATTTATTTGTACTCACTCTCAATTAATCACTTACACATGGTCACTTATTAAAAGCCTTCCTATTAAAGACTACAAATGAAAATATTTCTATATGTATAGAGAGCTTATATGAGGCAGGCATATGGATATTGAAAGTGAATTTGAAAACTGCAGAGATGCAAAATAAATTGGAAGGTAACCAACAGATTAGGATGCAAGTGTTAGATTTGTTAAAAAACTACACAAAAATAAAAGGTTAAAAACCATAATAGCATCCAAAAACCAGCATAAACAGTCAGCTAAGCTGTCCAGTCAAAAAGGGGCAAATATGAAATATCTAGGTCAAAAACCTCATGCCCCATAGCCTAAACTTCATTTCCCAGCTAGCACCTGATAACAGCTCTTCTGTTACTCAATCCAGATCCACCAATAGTTACACGCTCGCCATCATCTGCCTTTCCTGATTACTGATTCATTCTACCTGTCCCCCTGTCTGTTCCAATTCACACTTGCTAAAGAATTGCCATGAACATTGCATGTGTACTGAGTGTTCATTCTGTTTGTCTCTCCAGTTACTGACCTGCTTTGCTACCTGGTTTTCATCTCTGTCTGATCCCTATTTGGCATATCTGTTTGGTAGGGCTGATTATTGGCTCTGTACCTCTTGGACTGTCTTGCCAATTTCCCATTTTCCTGCCTCTTGTGTTCTCATTGCCCGCTTACTGGTTTTGGACCTCTGCATGGCTAACAACCCTAATTCTGGATTATCCCTGTGATAATAAAACCGATTGTTTGTCAATTATCTGCATGCGTCTTGTTCTGGGGATTGCTCAGTCGTGTCTCCTCTAACCAAGCAACAGGGTGAACAGTAGAAGCAACTACAGCTCATTGCGAAGACCAATGTGACCATTTAATTCCTACAGTCCCCTGCTGGTTCTCAGAACCCTCAAGGTTCTACGGTTACTTCTGACCAGATAGGGGGCTCTTTCCTGTTCAACCTGACAAGTATGATGGCAAATCCAATGACTAAGGCATTTCTATTACTGTGCTCCTTGTACTTTAACTCCCCTCCTGCTTCGGACCAAGGCTGAATCTCACCTGTGATCTCACACCTGTCGGGCAAGGCTCTGGACTTGGCAGCAGCTGTGTGGACAAAAGATGCAAGAATGTCTTACAACTACATTGACCAGTAATTTTGCACAGTTTTTGTTCTGTTGGTCCATTTGTTCAATAGTGGACTAGGCCTTAGAGTTTCGTACTTTGGCAGCCAGTAGTGGCTGGAATGAACCAGCCTTGCAAGTAGCCTATCCTAATGGTTAACGCACTGACGTTCTATCCGAACTTGCTTGCAAGGACGATGACCTGGATCTGGAGGATCTTATTGCCTCACCATTCATTTGGACCATATGATGTCAACACTACTGCAAAAGTTTCCATTCTTCTACAGGGATCTGATATCCAGCCTGAAGCGATTGTCTGTGATGCTACGTGGCCCTCCTCAGAGGTGAAAAGTCACAGGCTTTGCTTAAACTGTGGTATGCTGGGTCATGTGTTACGCAACTGTGAAAGTAGACCTAGTCAATGCTCCGTTCAAACTTCTGGTCAACCCGCAAGAAGATGCCTATGCGCCAAAGTGGTGTGTTGCCACCAAAAGACTCATTTCCAAGTCTTTTGCTATATTGGTCAGCCTGTACTGCCCTAATCCTGTGTGTTTCAGCTCCAGTAAGCTTGGGGGCTGAGGGGAATTTCATCCAAGCTAAGCTTGCTAACCACCTTGACGTTTCTCCAAATAACCTCAGCACACCCATGAAGTTATCCACTTTGAACAGTAGACCAGTAGGAGAGGGGATCATTTCCTGTCTCATGAAGCCTATGTGGATGGACATTAGTGCAATCCACTCAGAACTCATCACAATTTGTTATTAAGTCTATGGACTTTTTGGTGATTTTTAGGTCTCTCCTGCCTCCAAGTCCTTAATCCTCACATTTAATGGCCCACTCTAGACATTGTTTCCAAGTCACTCTACTGTTTCAAAATCCCCTCTGTATCTATCCTTTCCACATCCATCAAAAGCCCTTTACCCAACAGCATCACCTTTCTCTGTGAATAATCTGATCTTAGAAGTCTTCAGTAAGTAGAAGGCAACTAGCATTCCTCTACATAGGCCTTATAGCTGTGCTATCGACCTCATTGAAGGTGCTGTGCTTCCTAGATCATGTGTTTATCCCCTTACACAAGCTGAGCATGAAGCACACAAGACACATTAGCACAGGGGTTCATCCAGCCTTCCATATCACCTGCTGTGGCTGGATTTTTCCATTGTCATTAAAAAGGATGGTGGACTGTGCAAAAATGCAAACCATGCAAAAATTTGGTCTGAATGCAGTCATGAGAAAATATCCTATCCACTGCCGTTGGTTCCAGTAGCACTAGAACAATAACATGGAGAATCCTGCATAGGCTATATTATGCAGTAGATGGAAGCAGTCACTCAGTGGCCAATCCCTACATCTGTTGTATCACATCTACGTATCTACATCTGAGTCATGGTGGATTTAGTCACTGATCTCCCTTCTTCCCAGCAGTTTATGACAATACTTACAGTGGTGCACAGATTCTCCCAGAGGGTCAGGTTTATTCTAGTCAAAGGAATGCCAGCCTCCTTCCAAACTTATGTTTTCTGTTTCTTTGGAATACTCCAGGATATTGTATCAGATCACAGACCCCAGTTTACCTCACAATCCTGGTGAGCCTTCCTGGAATCTATTGGCCACTGCAAGTGCAACCAGGATTTGGGGGAATTTTTGAGAATATTCTGTCAAAATAATCAGTCTGATTAGAGCCATTTCCTTCTTTGGACTGAATTGGCTCAAAACTCATTGCCTCAGTCTCTGGCTTAACTCCATTTGAGTCCTGTTGTGGTTACCAATCTTCTCTTATGCTGTGGACTGCCAGCAGTTGATGCATGGATGCAAAGAAGCTGGGATAGCTGAGAGAAAACTCACCAACATATCAACAGGGCTATTTGGCCTCAAAAGAGATATGCAGACTGACATCGACAAGAGACTCCCACATATAAAACAAGGGACTGGGTTTGGTTATCTACAAAAGACTTCAGATTTGCCAAAGACAGTAAGAATTTAACCCAACTACATTGGATCTTTTTAAATCAAAAAGCAAATCAACCAAGTAACGCATCAATTAGACCTACCCATAAATTTCCACATGTCTAATTATTCCATGTCTCCTTCTCAAACCCCCTCTGGACGAGGTCGATGGTGCCCCGGTTTATGCCGTCCATTGGACAATGGACTCGAGGTGAAGGGCTGGTCAACTAAAATTCCTTATGGACTAATTCCTTGTGGGATATGGCCCTGAAAAAAGATACTGGATGAGACATAATGGACCTGGGATTGGTGGCAGATTATCATCAGATCCATCCAGACAGAACCACACCTCTCTCCAGAAGTCACCCTATAAGGCAGTCTGAAAACTCTCGTGCAGTACATGTAAGGAATTGTTCTTGTTCAAGTTCATCCATCCAGCACCGTGGCTGTGTGAGCATCTTCAGGGAGCATCTGTGGTGATCATTGTTCCGCAGCCATCCCTGACCCGTTGGGGGGAGAGTACTGTCATACTGACGCTTTCATCGATTTTACGGCATTTAACTCATGCAATTACTGAAAAAAACTTGCTATTAAAATTAAATAAAACTTGAGGATTAGGGCCTTGCTCAAGGGCCCAAAAGTTAAAAGTTCAATGTTTGTCACATGCATAGTCGTACACAGTACTACTTGCAGTGAAATGCTTTTGATGACTGCTCTGCACAAAAACAAAGGGGGGGATAAAAATCTATAAATAAAAGAAATATAAAATTGAATCAAAATAAAATTCTAAAAATGTATTATTTAAAAGGAAGAAGAGAAAAAGTACAAGATTAAAAAAATGAATATGGATGAATAAATGTCCAGATAAATGAATATAAAATAACTGAATAAATGCAAATGATATACAAATACCCAGCAAGGGTGTAAATATGCAAAATGGCATAATACAGCTAACAGAAATATGGATGTGTAAAAATGTATAATGGTATAGTAAGCAATGGTGCAGTCCAGGTTGGGGGGGGGGGGGGGGGGTCCAGTGAATGGAAAGTAGTCCTATTAGTTGTCCTGGCTCAGAGTCCAATTGACCTGCGGAAAGAAACTCTTCCTCAACATTTCTGTGTTCATTCTTAGGGAGTGAAAATGCTTCCCTGACCTCAGAGAGAAGAGCCTATTGTTGGGATGGGAGGGGTCCTTCACCATCATCCTGGTCTTGGTCTGGCACTAGTTGTTGTAGATGGGCTGCAGGTCAGGAAGCTCTGTCTGAGTGATGCACACTGCTGAACGCATCACCCTTTGGAGTGCTTGTCTGTCCTGCTTGGTGTTGTTCCCAAACCAGACTGTGATGTTCCCCATGAGGATGGTCTCAATAGTGCAGGTGTAGAAGTTCTGTATCACCTTGGAGGGCAGTCTGAGGTCTCTTAGGTGCTTGAGGTGTTAAAGATGCTGATGAGCCATCTTGAGTTGGTGAGGCAGGACCAAGATAGGTCTACTATCTACTCTTTCCACCATGGTTCCGTTGATCTGAACAGGTACACGACACCGCTCCTGCTTTTTTCTGCAATCCACAATCAGCTCCTTTGTCTTGCTGTCGTTGTGGACGTTGTGTCATCTTTGTCCGAGATCAGGCCTATAACTATGGTATCGTCAGCAAACGTGACGATGGTGGTAGAGGTAGAAGTGGTCATGCAGCCATAAGTGTACAATGAGTAAAGCAGGGGCTCAGGACATAACCCTGGGGGGGGGGGGGGGGGGGGGACTCTAGTACTGAGGAGGAAGGTGGGTGAAACAAAATTGCCCACCTGTACAAGGAGGGATGCAGTCCCAGATCCTCCATCTTGATAGTAAGTCTGGAGGGGATAATGGTGTTAAATGCTGAACTGTAATCACCGAACAGGATTTTAATACAATTACCCCTCCCTTTGTCCAGGTGGGTCAGTGTGGTGTGGAGCAGATGTGCAATTGCATCTTCAGTGGTGTGATTGTGATGGTATGCAAACTGCAATGGGTCAGTGGAGGCTGACATTGTAGAGGGGATAAAGTCTCATCAGCTTTTCAAAGCACTTCATCGCGAACAATGTAAGGGCAACAGGTCAGTAGTCAATGAGGCAGTTAGGCCGTGTTTTCGTTGGGACAGGGACGATGACAGTTTGTTTGAAGCATGATGGGATGATACTGTGCATCAGGGAGAGGTTAAAGATGTCAGTAAATGATATATAAATACCATAGTGCTATTAGTGTTGTTGCAGCTTTAAAGCAAACCTAGAATGTATTTAGCTCATTCACCAGAGACCCATCCACACTCAAACTGTGGGGTGGGCTTTTGTAGTCTGTGATTGTCAGTGGTCCTTGCCACAGGATTCTAGAACCACTCTGCTGTAACTGAGTCTGTAACTGCTGCAACCACTTCACCTCTCACCGGCCTGCGCACTCTCATGCCACAAACTTGTACTCATCCATCTTCCCACTGATGATCCGCATGTTGTAGGCAGCGGTGCAAGATTTCAGAGCTTTGTAGATGGTTCTGTCCAACCATGACTTCTGGTTGAGAAACATCTTGATGGTGGCTCTTGGGATTGTATCATCCACCAGTTTCCCAATAAACCCTACTACTGCTTCTGTAAACTTGACATCACCAGTGCTGTTCCAGAACATGTTCCAGTCTGCATCATCCAGGGCATCCTGCAGAGAGGCCACCGATTGGAATTTGCCAACCGAAATTTCCCCATTTCATCCTTTGTTTATATTTTGGTATTAGGACAATGGCAGCGTGGGCCGACTTACCCAGCAGTGATGAACTTGTGCCTTATAGCTGTCTTTGTAATGGGTGTAACAGTGGTCTAGTATTCTATTTCACCTGGTGGGGCAGGTTATGTGCTGATAAAAGTTGGGCACTGCATGCTTGAGGTTAGTGCTGTTAAAATCCCCAACCACAACAAGTGAAGTGTCCCGGTGATGTACCTGAAACTGTGTGAGAGCCTCATGGAGTTCGCACAGTGCAAAGCCCGTGTTAGCTTGAGGTGGAATTTACACAGTATTTATGATGATTGAAGTGATCTCACAAGGAAGGTAAAAAGGATGAAACTTGAGGGTGAGCAGCTCCAGTTTGGGTGAACAAGTGGGCAAGAGTAACTTTGTGTGCCTGAGCCCTCAGCCTGTTACTGATGTCTGCTTGTTTTCCTCGAGGTCGTTTCCTCACGTCGCATGTGGTGGAAGATCAGGTTGGCTGTCTCCAAAGTGGTGAGTAGAGCCATCAAGGGTATGAATCTGACCATCTTCAAAAAGTGGTCTGCGGTCACAATGATGGTGCTTCTTTTGGAGACAGGCAGGTCAGTAATGAAGTCAACTGATGTTGGACCAGGGGCATAGAGGAGTAGGTAAGAGTAGCAGCTTACCTGTAGGCGGGGTACATGGTGTCATGCTGCACGCAGATTTTGCACAGGAGGCTACATGTTTAACCATGTTCTTATGCATGGCTGGCCACCAGTAGCATGCACTCAACAGTTGTGATGTGCACGTTGATCCCGGATGCCCCGTCTCCACCGAGGTGTGTACCCACATAAGGGCTTTACGGTGTCTGGGTGGAACTTGGAGCCGATTCAGTGAGCAGTGAGGATGGGGTTGTCTGCCTCGATGCTGCGGTCTAATTCCCATCTTACCAAGAAGTTTGAGGGTGAGACTTGGCTTTTGGTTTGTGGATTGCGCTGCACCGTTGTACTGCCTGGAGAGCATGTCTGCCCGCACATTCTTCTCTCCTGGTCTGCAGGTGATGTGAAAAAGCATAACCCCCAAGCCTGTCTGGTATTCAACCTCTTGGTGGTTTGGAGGTACTCTAGGTTCTTAATGATCAGTTATAACGGTAAAGGGGTGCCACGCTCCTTCCAGCCAGTGCCTCAAATCCTCAAATTCGAGTTACATAGCAAGGAGCTCTCAATCTCCAACCCCATAGTAGAGGGATTTAGCTTCTGAGAAAAGGCTATGGGCCTTAACTTTCCCTCCTTCCTCGTGTTGGGACAGAACTGCTCTGACTCCCATGTACAAGGCATCCACCTCAACCATGAAGGGCTTCTCTGAGTCAAGTTGCTGCAACACTGGAGCAGTAGAGAAGGTAGCTTTTAGGTCCCCGAACGCCCTCTCTGCCTCAGAACTCCATTTTAGCCATTTGGCTTGTCCCTGAAGCAGGTCCGTGAGGGGCCTGGCCAGGGTGCTGAAGGACTTGATAAACTTCTGGTAGAAGTTTGCAAACCCAGCATGCAGCTCGCAGTGTGTCTGAGTACTCAGCTAGACTGTCACTGCCCCTACTTTACAGGGTTGCATGTGTACATTGCCTTCCCAAATAATGTACAGAAAACTGCACGTACATCACGCACATGTTGCTCAAAGGAAGATGACTAGATCAGGATGTTGTTGATATAAGCCACAACAGATCTACCCAGAAACTCGCTTAAGACCTCATCAGTGTATGCTTGGAATATGGAGGGGTCTGAGGCTAGACCATACAGCAGAACCAAGTACTCATAGCACCCCGAGGATGTGTTGAAGGCTGTCTTCCATTTGTCGCCCCCATTTATTTGTATAAGGTTGTATGCACTGCATAGGTCTAGCTTTGTAAAATACTGAGCTCCCCTCAGCTGCTCAAGCATGGCTGGAACAAGGGGGAGAGGATATGAATATTTTACCAGTAGATCATTCAACCTTTGGTAATCCATGCAAGGTCCTCAGCCCCCCCCCCCCATCCTCCCTCTTTTAAAAAACAAAACAAAACAAAACAAACATGTTGGCCAAGGCAGGAGAGGTGGAGGGGGGAATGCCACTCTGAGCCAGTCCCTCCTTGATGTATTGTTCCATTGTCCAATCCTCCTCTTGGGAGAGTGGACAGTTCTTGCACCAAAGAAGAACAGCCCCATCCCTTAGCAAAATGGTGCAGTTCCATTCGTGATGGGGCAGAGGACCATGGCCTTAACAGGGCTAAATACTTCAGCTATACCTCTGGTGTTAGTATTTCCTGGTATTTCCCGTCAGCCTTGGGACTTTCTACCGACACTGACTGGAGACAAACAGCTTGGTTGGGGAAGCACTGCCTGTTGCAGGAGGGTGCCCACTTGAGGATGCAATTCCCAGGGTTGTGCAAACGTAACCAGGGGAGACCTAATGTGAGGGGATGACAGAGGGAAGAAAGCAAGTAAAATGACAAGTGCTCTATGTACTCACCATTTACTAGGACATGAGGAGTGATGTGTGAAACCCTGAACCCACAGGTCCTCCATCAAGTGCGTGCACATGTAGGATAGAGGGCAGGGAAATGGGCTTTATCCCATGCTTCTTCAAAGTGCTCCAATCCATTAAATTCCCCGTCACCCCAGAGTCCATCCACGCTCTGGCAAAGGAAGAGCAACCCTTGTGCTATACTTTTATGAGGATTTGGAACATTTAGAGAGCTGGGGAATAACTCACCGATCACCCTCTTTCCACTGCTACATTAACTTCCGTCGTACCCTGACTACGCCCAGCTGCACGGGTTCTTTGGAAGTCTCGGCTTGTCGAGCTGGTGATGTGATCTCTCTGTACGGAGACCGTCGGTGGAAGTAGCGATGTTGCGGTCATACATGATGGCCAGATGCAACACCTCATTTAACATTGCTGCCTCCCGTTTACAGGCTAGTTCAGCCTGCAACTCTCCCTGCAAACCTCTGAGAAATGTATCCATTAGCACTGGTTTATTCCAGTGGGTTCTGGCTGCCAGTGCCCTGGCATAATCCACTGCTGATCGCACACCCTAAATAAAATGCAGCAGGCCTTGACCACAGATTCTACCCTGGTGGGGCTGGTGGAAAAAACCTTGAGTTCTTTGATGAATCCATGGTACTCGTTGAGCTGCGGGGACGAGTTAGTCACCAGTGCAGCTTGCCAGGCACAAGCTTTCCCCGTGAGTCAGGAGAGCACAAAGGAATGCGGTCAGGCAGAAGGAGCTGGTTACCAAAAAACAACCCACATTAAACTACAAATGCCTTACAGCTATCAGGATCTCCTCCATAAACCTTGGGGGTGGCGATTAAACACTTTACCACTTGATATGGTTGTAGGTGCTTAGGTATAAGATACATGCATAAACACAAGGTCCAATAAATTTATTAGGTAACTGCTAGGTTTACTTTGGTGAGAAAAATAATTAAATTATATATATATATATATATATATATATATATATATATATATATATATATATATATATTTTAGTTACAACCCCGTCTAGGAGGTGAGGTTGCAACAGAACTGTGAAAAGACTGGTAGGTGGAATCACTGGACTGAATTGATAGATGAGGTGATTTTTTTTTGTATTTAAATGGTGTGTACACACACACACACACACACACACACACACACACACACACACTTCAGGAGTGGCTAATTGCCAACATAAAATCCACACTACCAAAAGAAACACCACAACAAACTACACTTTACCAAACAAAAATAAGATATAATCCTACATTCACTCCCTGACAATAAACAGACAATAACCCCAACCCCAACCCCAACCCCAACCCCAAACAAGCAGGCACCACTCCCTACAGTCAGTACTTATACATATAATCATCTCTCCCAGGGATCACAATCAGAAACAAAACCAGCAAATGCTCACATACAGATTTAAACATACACAAGCTAAATAGGGATATAGGTAAGCACAGCAAAGATTACAAATTCACAAATCATACCACAAAACACCAACTCCAAAATGAACTTGGACAAGCCACTCTCTTCTTCCAGCAGGGTCCTTGTATAAGCCACAGCAATCACTCAACTAGGGGTGGGGCCAGCAACATGGTGACAGCCCCAAATCCCGAACTGGACCAGGAGCACACTGCAGCACACCAGGAGTGTATATATATATATATATAGTGAATCCGGAAATCTGCGCTTCAGCTTTTTTTCACTTTTACAGCCTTATTCCAAAATGGATTAAATTAATTTTTCCCTCAAAATTCTACACATAATACCCCATAATGACAAAGTGATAAAAGTTTGTTTTTAATTTTTGCAAATGTATTAAAAATAAAAAACCCAAAAAATCACATGTACATAACTATTAGCAGCCTTTGCCATGACACTCAAAATTAAGCTCGGGTACATCCTGTTTCCACTGATCATACTTCAGTTGTTTCGACAAATTGACTGGAGTCCAGCTGTGATAAATCCAGTTGATTGGACAAGAGTTGGAAAGGCACACACCTATCTATATAAGCTCCCATAGTTGACAGTACATGTCAGAGCACAAACCAAGCCATGATGTTCAAGGAATTGTCCGTAGACCTCCAAAAGAGGATTGTAATGAGGCACAGATTTAGGGGCGGGTACAGAAAAATTTCAGCAGCATTAAAGGTCCCAATGAGCACAGTGAAAAATAAGAGACCAATACAAAATGATCAATTTCTCTAGTTTTACAATTGATGGGCATCTGTTTGACCAGGCTGAGCAGTTTTATTTTTTCCTAAAACTACTGTCAACATTTTTTCCAAATTCCAGATAAAAATATTGTATTTTAGAGCATGTTTTTTTAATGAAAATGACTAATGGTTAAAACAGTTACAGAAATTTCAGACCACAAATAATGCAAAAAAAACAAGCTCATATTCATTTATAAACAACACAGTACTAATATTTCAATTTAGGATGAGTCAAGAAATCAATATTTGGTGGAGTAACCCTGATTTTTAATCACAGCTTTCAAAAGTTTTTGTAGTACCTTTTAAAACTGGTGAGCAAGGAGAGTGTAAAGAAAATACAGTAATGGTCTGAGAGTCCTAAATCAGGTGAGTTTTACACCTTGGTCTCTACACCTAAATATGGCCCCATTTTTGTGTGCGACTGATTACATATTGCATGATGAATTTAACAGCATGATAAAACAAGTAGTAAAATCTGTAGACTTGCCCCTATTTTAATAACAAGATATTCAAATGTGCTTTTGTTGTGAAGGCTTTGTTAGCTGAAGACTTCACATTACAAACCACAGCATTTAACACACAATGCCTGTTTGATTGCTCACAGGACCATAAATAGTGCTCTTTTGGATCTTTGTGTCACCAATTGTTGCACAGTACCAGAATGGGAAACTGTGGTGTAGCATGGTTTCTAACACATCCGTCCTCTCACTCCTTAGATGGTAGTGTATCGCAGTACTGTGGACTTCCTGGTGAAGAGGAGTAGGTGTGAATGTAGCGGTCCCAAACAGACTGAAGTGTATTCATCCAGTTTAAAAAGCTCACCATGCTCCCAAAAGATGTTAAAACAAGTCATTTATGATGCTGAATTTGATCATGAGAGCTTCACATCTGCAGCTCTTCTGCTCATTTAATGCAGCCTAGATTGACATGTGCTATGTAGCCTTTGAATTACAGCCAAAATAGGTTATCTTAGAAGTGTCTCATGTTATGATTTGCCTTATGGTATATATGTTAGTTTGTAACCTCTCCTCCAACTGAGATATTTTTGTTATCTCAGTGGTGTGTCTATTTTGCCCAGTAGTGTTGCTTAACTAGTCAGCTGCATCCTGAATGAAATTTATTTATTGTACATGAGTTGAGTTGGTTTGATTTATGAAGTTATATTTTTTGCATGTTGCATTCTGCAAAATTGCAATGTCTAGCTATAACTTTTACTCATGATTTCACTTTAGACTCTAAGGACCGGCTAACGGCACATACACTTTAGTGCATACATAGTGTGTATAGGATGGGAAATGGCTATGTTGTGTTCACACATGTGTAGTTTGCTGGAATGCCACCAAGTTTTGCTTTTCACTCTGAGAGCAGAGTGAGCATTCTGTTCCACTGCTGCCGTCCCATCCATCCTGGGCAGGATCTCAGAATGTGGTATGCAGAGGAATATGCCCAGGGCATCAGCACCACCTGGGATAAGATCTGAGACAGGAAGTGCACACCAATAGGTACCCAGAATGTATTTTCCATTTATTCTGTGATCTGTCAAATACATTCTCACGTTGGCACTTTAGATGTACCTATTATACATAAAAGTATTTTAATTTGAAGTGAATTAAGTACAGAAAAGCTAAGAACACTTTTTATTTTTTGCCAGGAAGAAGCAAAGAGGATTAAAAATTTGTCCTCAATGCTAGTACTCTTTCCTAGCTGCTTTTTACCTGCATGGTCATGTCAGACGCTCACACCCAGATGAGCATCCACATCTCCTGGAAGCCCAGGCTACTGAACCCCGTGACCAGATGCCAGTAACGAACTCAGACCAGTGCCTACTTGCATCTGACGCACTGCCTCCCTTTAAAATGCAGCTGATCTCACAGTCTTTTCAGAGCCAGTTTCCAAATCTCAGTGGCCAGACAGAAAAATCAGGTCAAGCAGAATTGTTACACTGACACAGCAATAGTTTGGACAACACCATGGAACAAATTGACAGCAGTGTAACGGAGGTGTCAGGGAACAAATGCGATGAGTTTGGAAGAGCATTCTTGTGGTTCTGCAACTTAAAAAGAAAACCACGCACAATCCATTGAAAGGAGAAGCCTTATTGCTGAATCCACTGCAGGAAGTGCTTTAGTCAGGCAACAGGACTGAAGAGACACCAGCAGACCCACCAGGGTAAAAAGGAACCAACAACAGACACACAGCAGTCAGAACTCCATCCAATGTTTACCCTTGTACTTCTCCTTTGTAGCAAAACTCTCAAACATCTTCACAAATGGCACCACCATGGGGAGTACCTCAAAGTATTAGAAAATGTCTTTCACCGCTGAGGAAACATGGCAAACCGAGAACCTCTCAGGCAAACATGACCCTCCATATGAACCCCTGACAAGGCTAAGGAGATCTGCGCAGCATGCTAACCAGGCCAGGGACCACCCTAGGAAAGCAGCTGCTGGACAACCTCGATGCCAAACACCTAAAACCAAAAGAAAAGCCACTCAGAAGGCAGCCAAGGACAGAGCTGAGGAAGAGAGTTTGAATGATTGTGCTGAGCCTTGCTCGATCACGGCTGACTTTGAGAATTAAGCAGACCTCCAGCCCCAACAACCGCCCACCTCCTCACACGTGTGCGGCAAGTGCCTTAGAACTTTGAGCCACCTGCATTTCCTGAAAAGCCATGAGTGCATTCAGCAGGGTGAGAGTCCCCACTGCTGCTCCCACTGCGGCCTGTACTTCAACCTCCTGTGCAACCTGCACCATCATGAGCGTACCATCTATGCCAAAGAAAGTCCATACTGCTGGACACTGTGTCATCTGGTCTGAAACGCCACCAGGAGTGCCACATGCATCGCACAATAAAACATAAAATTGCCATTTCAACTCTGAATAACTGTTTTCTTTATAAATACCAAAAAGCCCATTACAAAGCAAATTTATCAGAGACATGAATCTGATATGATGTACAGATGAATTTGACATGCATTTTAAACAGCACAGTAGCATATGTGAACTTTACAGCTGTCACTGTAATCTCACAAACATAGACTGACAAGTCCATGTTGGAATTTAAGCAGAGCAGTGCAGCACATGAGTCTTCTCTAGCTGCCGCCACCTCCTAATCAGTCCCATCAGCCCCAGAGCCTGCATCCTCCAACATCTGCTTATAGCGACTTTTGAAGAACCCAGCCTGGAATTATATACAGGAATAAAGCAGTCAAATACAGAGTCAAATAAATCACCCATTAAATGTTTATACAGCATTGGACACAGGAATTCTGGAAGTGACAATAGCAAATGGTAACAAGAGCAGAAATGACCTTGTAGAGGCCAGCAGTGATGAGAGCCAAAATCAGCAGCCCTGCTACTGTTCCTCCAATTATCTCCTTAACGATGTTTTTCTCCTCATACACCTCCACCTGGGTATTAATCTACACACACACACACGCAATTTACCATTAAACAAATCAATTTATGGCAAAGGATTCAGGATCTTGGAGAACTGTTAACATCAGATTGATTCTACTGTATCGACACTGTCAATGTCAGGGGATCTTGTAACTAAAACTGAGGTGTAATTTATTGATACATCAACATGCAGCACTATATTGTCTAAAGCAATGTTTCACATCCTCGACCTGGAGAAAATATTTCTGTCATTATATGTCTGATATTTGAAAATCTTCAGATTTTCAGATGCTAAATTTTATTTTGTAATCATATGGGTGTTACAATAGTGCCTGTCTGATTGCAAATACAATATTTCAATTAACATTAATGTTTAGTGAAGTAATTAAAAGAAACCTATGTGCTTACATAAACATGCATGCCACATTATGACATGAGACCTTTATGTTTGTATAAGTGATTACATATAGGTGAATAATGGATAATCATGAGAAACAATGATTACAAGCTGGTAGACTCTTCACTGGTACTGTAACAGTGTACTGATCGTAGTAAAATTAGATATATTTTAGCTTTGTATACACAAACAAATTTAAGTCTTTTTTAACAGGTAAATTAAATAACATTGACTCTGCATTCATATGATTCTGACTACAGATGTTTATATTATGAATACACTGAAAATGTTTTGGATGTTCTGTAATGTACTTCAATGCTTAGGTGGACACACAATAGACAGAAGGAAGTTGTGACATCTTCAGATAAAAAGTAATTTATTTACCAGGCCTGTGGGTGCAGTATGTAGAGAATCAGAGGAAAAGTAGACATATTTATTTTTGTCATATTCCAGAGTTGCTGTACTGACCAGCTCAAAAACTGCTGATCGGAGTCCAGTCTGAGAGAGAGGCAATACATGAACAATAAAGAGTAAAAAAAAAACTGTAAAACTAATAACACTCTGTACTGGTAAAAGTATCAATGTTGCCATATAATATGTTAACAGTTAACTTGTAAAAAATATGATGTAATATAAATATACCTTTAATATAAATATACGTTTACCTGTTCAATCCACCCAGAACTAACATGACCAGAGATGTTGTAGAATTTTGACTCCCTTCTCATCAGATTTGCATTACACCTAAAAAGTCTGCACACAGCCACAGAACAGTTCTAAAACACAAAGAGAGTTTCCATTGGTTATGTTTACACTGAGTACACGCAATCATGAAATGATTTATTATATTACATAGAGAAAGCTTTACTAAGACAATTTGTGTAATTCTCTGTTAAAGAAATGCTGTGTTGGGAAACAAAGCCATAACAGTTACTCACCACTTTGTGGTGATTTTTTAGTGCTGCCACAAAATCAGGGACTGTGGGTTGCTCATCTCTGTCTACAATACAATCTTGAATCTAAAGAAAAAAACAATTACCATAAGATTCTCTTCTTGTAAACTCTATAGGCCATTTTGCAGGATATGAATTGCATCTACTCTAGGATTTAATTGTCGTGCTGATTCATCAATGCTTAAAATGTTTGCATTGATATATTAGCATACCTGCAAATCCTTAGTGGTCCAAATGTCCTTATCTCCTAATGTTATTGGGACTTTGATTAAAATAGTGAGTGTTAAGTCCCTTAGGTCATTCTGGACCTGATAGATAAAGAGATAGAGGGTGAGAGAGACAGACAGAGACAGATAAATGGATAGATGGATATATAGAGAGAGGGAGAGAGAGAGAGAACATGATTAAATGATTCTCTGCTGCATTATAACTATTCTGTTATATAGTCCAATGACAAAGGTGTAATTTATCTTCATACTTTGAGGATTTGGCTGACTGGTTTCTCAAGGTTGTTCTTTCCTGCAGTGAAGTTAATGTGGATGCTGGACTTCTCATATCTTCAAATAAAAGCAGTAACAGGATATTACTAAAAGATCACTGAAACAGATATCAAGACGGCTGAATGGTGCAGGTAGAAACCACACAGTGTTCTCATCTGAGCACACAGAGCCAACCTACAATGCTAGTAGTGTGGGTTTCATATGAATCAGAGAAGGTGTGTATCACCTTCTTTATTAGAGTTCTAAACATACTGGGAACTGACACTGAATAAATAAATATAAAACAAAACCACATTTAAGGAAAAGCATCAAGATATGTAAAGAGGAAGGGGATAACTAACCTGATCAGTGAGATGTAGATGCCATATTTGACACCAATGGTTCTGTTTTTGAACAGTTCGCTGTAATCTGAGTGTTTGTCATTGCCGCTGTAAGGACACTTGGGTCAGTGTAGTACAACACAACTTTTACAATACAGAACTAAACATTTGGTTGCAGTTTGTTCGATTCATGCTCTGAATGCAATGGACCAATATTTTGGGATAGATTAACAATAAGCAAACATTTTTTAAGCCTTTTATGTCTATAGCTTTGTGATATTGTACTTGTGACTACTATTAACATTTGTGTAAAAGATGTCTTGTTGGGTAACAAAGCGCTTTGTAAGTTCCTCTGGATAAGAGCATCTGCTAAATGCCGTAAATGTAAATGTGTTGGATACCCCTTTGAAACAAAAGGCATGAATGTTATCCACAGAATGTTATCCTTCTACAAGAAGGATTTTAAATGCTGTTGGTCTTTGAAAAATGTCAGAATCTCAAAAGATGTCATTAAATTACCCACAGATGCAGACATTAGAATATGAATTGTGTTTGTCAGGGAAAAAAAAATCAGGACATACCTGGAAGCAGTAGCAGTGAACATCATCGTTTTATCAAAGTTAACGTCTTTGTTTATGTTATATGTAATGTCAAAAATGGCCTAATGGGAAGATGGAAATCAGGCTATGAACAGCTTTTCATTTACAGGATGTCACGGAATGCTCCCCTTCCCACTGATCATGTGGTATGGCCCGCCAAGTGCAGTGGGAGTTCCTCGTTGACTGAGATTTGTGCTATTTGTAACTGTAGAGAGAATCTGTATGTCCTGCTCCTTGATCTGTGGCACTCTGGCTGTTACAAAGGACTATTCCTGAACTAAAGAACATGCTTTTTCAGCATTCACTATCTGACTTCTCTTTTGTTTGATTAAAAATTGTTTTTCCCTTAAAGTTAATGTCTCTTTTCACCCTCTGGGGGGACTGTCAGGATACAATCAACAAGATAACACTGTTGCAATCCTGTTTGCAATTTACGCCATTAACAGGATGAACTCTGAGATTTGAAATTTATTAGTTTCCAGTTTTAGTTTATTTATTTATTTTCAGCTAGGTGTAGATCATTTAAGGGCCTGTAAATAATTTTAATTTTGGTAAACCGCTGTATATTTTAGTTTTTATTCATTCTTGTTTTTGTTTAGTTTTAAATATTTATTATGCAAGCTGTAATGACAAGCAGTATCAGATAAGGTTATAATGAATTTAAAATGTATTTTATATAAACCTTGAAAGGATTTAATTTCACCAACAGTTCTTGACTTGTATGACCAAGCGGCAAGGCTTTTGTAGGCTTTGCTTAGTGCATTTCTCTGCATAGCTATCTAATGCTACATATAAATGTCAGGCAAACTGATTCATGGCAGACATGTTGATGTCCATGAACTACCGGTTCTTCAGTAAATTAATCAGGAGTTCGCCTACATAATCGTCAAAAGGGTCAAGCTCGGAGACAACCAAAAGTCCATTCCTTCCTTTGACTGCAGGTCGTGGCAGTATAATTCCAGGCTCGAAGCTAAAAAGATGGCTAAGTCAGCCAACGCAATCCAACTGTGGCCCAGTCCAAATATGGACGAATGGCATGTTTGATCTAATGGATCAACTGAAATAAGGTAAGACAACTCCTTTTATGTGTGCAGTGGTTGACACCAATCAAGTAACTGTTGCTTGTGTTTTGTTGTTGCAAGGAAAGCTTGAACCCAGGTCAGCTAGGTGATAACTCTGACAGCCTACTGGGTGAGCAACCATGTGCAAACAATGGGTCCATGTGCAGAACAGTTAGACTGTGAAACAAGTAAACAAGAAACGTAAATAACCAAAAGGTGAATTGAACCCCAACCATTTTGTTACAAGGCAGACAAAGACCCACTAGACCACAGCAGCTATAAAGCTACCTGTGCGTATAACGCCCTTCAGAGGAATGGAGGATGACAAAACTAGAAGGAAAAAATACTAAATACCAGGAAGAAACTGTAATGGCTAAGGGGAGCCTTGGAGAGAGACAGATTTGAGAGTGAAAACTGGAGAGGGGAGGGAATGTGTAAAAACACAGAGACCCTGGCAGCACAGAAGTGAGGTGTAAGCACAAGGGCTCATAGAGCTCCATACCTGAAGCTGCCAGCTAGGAGCATGGCTCAGAACTTTGGCAAAAACCCAGCAATGGGTCACTGGGCTTATATAGGCCTAGCCCAGCTGTTGGGCATTAAACCTGATTAGTGGTGTGCCTGACTCGAGGCCCCCCTCTTGTGGCCGGGCCTTGGCCTGGCATGGACCCTTACAGTTCTAGCACTATATAAGTGAATTAAATTCCTGGGGTTATTAGCATCTCCCTTACTTTTTTTATGCATTCATACTCTATTACTGCTATTACTCAATAAACAACCTATTAGTTGTAAAGCCTGTAGTTCATGGGTGGTGTTTCTAATTTCTTTGTGGGTATATCAATCACTGTATTAAATAAATGATATGAGTTGAGATTGAATTAACAAATTAATTGTAATTAAAGACTGATTCATTAATCACAACCTATTTTAATTTCATCAAGGTTCATCAAAGTGTTCATGTCACTACATAACTAAATACAAGTATTTGACAAACTGTCAAAACATTTAAAATTATCCTCAATACTGAAAATGTTTTTAAGGTTTTTGCTGGAATATACCTTAAACAGATTATTTGTAGTGATTGTGCTGAATATTGTGCAATTATGTATTCACAAAATTTTCCTAATTGTAATGCTAACCTAGACACTAGAGTTATTTAATTTAGCCCTGTGTTAACATTTAACAGAAATCTAATGCCCTGTTTTCTTTCCAAAACCTAACTCTAATATTATTTTTATCTAACTTCTTAGCATCACAAGTTTCAAAAATATTTTCACGGAATATTTTATAAACCGTGTAACTAAGCATGAGGGTATAGGAACTAAACAAATATTTTGACTTACCAATCCATTCTCCCTGAAGATGGGCTTGCTAATATGACAGGTGGAGGTCCCCAGTGAACCTTTGTCATCACTGTCCAGAGATATGCATTCCACTCTGCTCTGCTCACATACAGGAAATATAGAAAATATAGAAATATTCAGGTGGAATATGAGGCCAATCTAATAAAGGTGAGTTTAAATAGTATGAAATCAAGAGTCTGCTGAGACCAGTGACTTGTATAAGCCATATTAAGATACAACACACATTAAATGATAAGTCAACAAACTGTACTTCCACAGTGATCAATTTGATTTGCACAGGCAGTAGATGGTGGATGTGTGAACAGCTTATTACCATGGAGCTTAATGACCCAATGAAAAAAGAATTATTATTATTATTATTATTATTATAAAACCTGGTACATCTCACAAATTTAATGGCTTTCTACACTAAACTGTATATTATTTCTGCTGAACCATACAAATGAGGGAGTACTGCTCTTGCCTGTTTAGTGGTGAATCTCCTGAAGGACAGTCCAAAGGGATAACTGAGAGTTATGAGACTGTTGTAGGAGTTTTCTCCTCTGTTCTCCACAAACATTGTCACATTCATATCCTGCATGATTCCAACTTTTATATCTGATGATCTAGTATATGAAAGCACATGAACTCAACACATAAAATGTTTTCAATAAATTAATAGAAAAAAAACCAATAGGACCTCCATTATCTTGGCAATATTAGTATAAGGTGGGTTTGAACCCAGGTCAGCAAGGTGATAACACCAAAAGCCTACTGGGCAACCACACTCTAACAAGAGTAAGTCTGTGTGCAGAACAGTTAGAGCTTGGATCAAGTAAAACAAAAGGAAAAAACTAAACACCATGCTAAGCGTGGAAAAAGGGAGAACAAAGGACTCCACGGGAAGAAATGGCAAACCTGATGCACTGGGGGAAACTCAAATTAAAACTTCCCAAACGAAAACTGGAAGGAACCTGAATGGCTAAGGGAAGTTTTGCGAGAGAGACAAACTCAAGAAGGGAGGGGATGTGTAAAAACACAGACACCTTCGCAGAGCAGAAAAGAGGCATAGCACAAGGGTTCACAGACCACAATACCCAACGTTACCTGCTAGGCACTAGGCTCAAAACTTTAGCAAAGACCCAGCACTGAATGATTGGGTCACTGGGCTTATATAAGGTCTAGACTAGCTGTTCGCTGTTAAGCCTGATTAGTGGTGTGCCTGACCCGAGGCCTACCTCTGGTGGTGGGAGAGGGCCTTGGCCTGGCACCAGCCCTTACAATTAGTGATTTTATGATAATGTGGTAAAGTGTTGAGACATTTTATACTTAAGTATCATTTACATTTTGTGTATATAATGTATGCGTGACAAACTGAATCATCATGGAAACATCATGTGTTTTTAACATTAATGTACTTACCCAGAGAAGTTGAAATCCATTTTGAGATTGTCAGTGCAGATCTTATCATCTCCACAGTTCATTTCAAAATCCAGCTATGAAATGAATTTATAGTGTTAATAAAACTTACTACCATTGCTAGGTCTCAAGTGTATTATTCTTTACAAATAGCAAGTGTTTTATGTGATTTCATCTGGGTATATGGATAACCTAGTAAAGTCACAGTGTTTGTTTTTCCACTGAATAAATATTCTTGAGGTCTTTAGTAGCAGCAGAACTATTTTGTTGGTACTATTGCTCTAAGATGAAAGGTTCACCTTGTACTCTTACATTATGATCTGAGGTGGTTTTTATTCCCGGGTGAAGGATGGGCTGTAACCCTTCCACTGTGCCAACTGGGAGTCCCTCAAATGTTAACGTTAACTGATTGGACAGTGGATTTAATGCATCCTCATTGCAAGCCTGTGTGAAAAGAGAAATCAATAATATTAATAATAATAATAATAATAATAATAATAATAATAATAATAATAATCACAAGATGAGAATCAACAGAACTGAGCATTATTTGACTTTACTGGGATTTTTACTGAACATTGAAATTCCTGCTTTTTTCACAGACTATGGACACAGTGCTATGGAACAACATGGACTGAGCCAAATGTCATATGTTAATGTGCTGATGCATGTCATATAAAATATAGAGAATATGTGATCTTGCAGGGCTCTTTTCCCTGGGATCCTAGAACATCTGGTAACATGAACCTCTATGAACCCCTAGAACATCTGGTAACATGAACCTTTATGCTTGTTAGCGGGATTCACTTTATTGCTTATTACCCCACTGGATTTGTTTGCCTATCATGTGTTTACTGGTTCTTGACTTGTGTCTGTTTTTTTGACCACACCTTTGGATTACCTCTGTATATCATTAAACTCTGTCATACTAAATTCTTCTCTGCTCATCCTGACACTCGTGTTCATACTAATTGAGGGTGCTATTAAATATGGTTGTTCCTATGTATTTTTAATAGCACATAATGCAAGCTTTTTTACTGAAATATGTGAGGAAAATAGGATGAAGACAAAAGAAACCAAAATGAAAAACACATGGTTCAGGTGTCAGAGAAAGTCTGACCATAGAGGGAGCAACCATGAGGAAGCATTGATCTTACCTCTATAAAAAAATTATGCTCTTTGCACACCTCATCCAATGTAACAGTCATACTGTCTGACACTGCAGGATTTTTGACTGAAAAGAATGCTCGATAGTTTTGTCGCTTTCCATCAAGCTTTAAAGTATATTTAATATTTGCAGATAAGTCTAAATAAATAGAAAGGAAATACACAATTGACAAAAAAGCAGTGTTATTTAAATTTTTCCAAAATAAAGGTTTTGTTTTATGTACCCACATTTATGGCATTTAGCTGATGATTTTTACCCAAAGCAATTTACAATAATGATTGAGTACAACTTGAGGGTTAAGGGCTTACTCAGGGGCCCAACAGTGGCACATTGGGGCTTGAATCAGCAACCTTCCAATTACAAGTCAAGTACCTTAACCACTGAGCTACCACTGCCCTATACACATATACTCTATGTATGAGTAAAAGAGAGAGAAACCTTCTGGGTAAGTGTGTTTATCCTTCATAGTGAAACACAAACGCAAGATGTTTTCTAAAGGCTTTTCACAGTCTGTGTCTTTAGTGGGGATTTTTGATGGGCTATAGGTTACTTTGGTCACCAAGGATACAATAGGTCTGGACCTGAAGACACAAGATACACATGCATATGAATAACCATTTGGTATTTAAACATAATGTTTATCTCTCACTTTATGCTACAATGTACAGAGGTCTGCTTCTCCATGAACATTTGTCCAAACCTGAGCAATGTGACTGCTCCTTTGCTTCCAACAGCAATATCTGGCAGACCATCTCCACTGTGGTCCAGAGCAAACTCACTCAAAGATAAACCAAAGAACCGTAGACCTACATGCACAGATGAACCACTGATTCTCTGTCGTTACAAAACAGTGAAAAGGGATGGAGTATTTTAGGAAAGGAGAATAGCAAAAGTAAATAGGTTTTGTTAGGATGAAGGTGATCATTTTACAGTAAAATACATCAGTGTTTATCTATCTTCTCTTTGTCTCGCTCTCTCACCTGTGAGTAGGTGGGGTTGATGTCTGCTGTTCTTCCATTAAAAATGTAGATGCTGCCCTGTCCATCATCCTCCAGTGGAGCACCTACCACTACATCTGCAAAATGATCCCCATTTAGATCTCCTGGGCTGGATAATGGAGAGCCAAACCTTCCTTTTTGTCCCATCATTCCTTCTAATGTCTGTGTTGATTGTTCCTGTAATTGTGACTGTCAAAAATAATATAAAATAATGAACTCAAAAACATTACCACACATGTATGACTAGTGGTGTCATTGCTACATACATAGATATTTGAAGATAGCTTGAAGCTCTTGCTATATGAGAAAAGCTGTTGACTGGGCAGTGTATTAAATGTTCTGTTTACCTGCTGTGAAAAGGAGTAAACAAAGATTTTTCCTTCCTGATTCTCTTCCATATACAGCGGAGCAGAAACTAGTAGAAGGTCCATGTAGGAGTCAGCATTCAAGTCTACCACACACACTTCAGCTCCATAGTAGGCACCAATCTGTGGCTGAGGGGAAAAGGGAGTAATTTAGAGAATTTGAAAGCTTTATGATCCATGGCCCACTTTTTAAATTTCATTGTAGTCTGTTTTTAATACAAACTGCAACATGTACAACCTCTGGAGGATCCAGCAGCAACTGTGTCACTTTGTTCAGTGATGATATGGTCACCCTTCCCTTGTGTGCATGTCTTGGAGCTCCCAGAATAACATATTTATCATACCTCATTCTTCCTACTGCCATAGAGTAACCTGGTAATGGGAACACCCAAAATTTTCTGTCCCTTTAACTTCAAATTATGTCCTACCCTTATGAGTAAACAGATTGATAAAACGTTCTTTATTAATCCTTTTCTTAAAAATGTGTTGTTGTTTTTTTTTAAATATAGGTTTAAGTCAAATTTCAAAGTCAAATTTATTTATATTGAACTTTTTACAAAACATGTTGTCACAAAGCACCTTTACAAATCTATGGTGCAGATCCCTAATTAGCAAGATGGAGGTGACAGTGGCAAGAAAAAAAAACTCTCTGGGTGGAATTGAGGTAAAAACCTTGAGAGGTTTACATCAGTGTTAAAGCAGTGGTCCTCTTGTCAGACACTGTGAATGGCCGCAAATGGGCCAACATGTATATTAGAGATCTGTACCTAATAAAGTGCCAATGAGTGTATATATAAGGGAGGTGTTTCTGTTGTATTGGTGGGAGAATATATACAGACATGTTAGCTTTATGGTGTGCTTTATCTCTGATATTCATTTTATCTTAAGAATAGACAGCAAATTTTGGAATAATTAGTTACAGTAGCTGATATATTAGATATAAGAGGCTTCTTACCTAAATAACTGTCATGTTCACTGCCTGTGTAAAAGGAGATGTTTTCTTGATGTGAATTATACTCCTGGTATCCTCCTTTCCACTGGAAAGCTCCAACTATACTCATTATGATGTTTCCCTAAACATGCAAAACATTATATGTTAAACATGATTAAAAATTTACTTTTTGAATGGTGTGACTACATATTTTTCACTGATGTCATTCATATGCATGTTGGAAAGCAACTTTTAATATAAAATCAACCATAAAGAAAGTTTTGTATGTATTTGAGGATGTGAAATCAACGTTAAAGTACTGATCATTTGTATCCAATAGTTCCATTTGTTGGCTCAGTGGTTATCATATACAGACAAGTACAGGTTATTTTTTGACACCAGAAAAGAACCTGCATAACACTCTAGAACAAAAGGGCTTTCCTGATCACAGGCTGCTGTGCACTACTGTGTTACTTGTTTGGTAACCTAGGCAACCTTTCTCTTACATAATGACCACAGATGCTTACTGTTAAAAGAAAAGTCTAAGAAGAACATTTACATTTGTATTAAATGCTGCATTGAACCCATCCTGTGCAAACTCCATTCTGCTGGAGTCTCCTGACGTCTGGGTTCCTACAAAGAAACAAATACAACAACAACAACAACAACAACAACAACAAAAATAAATTATTATATAATATCTAGAACAGCAATCTTGAAACTTTAATGTTTACGAAAGATAAACATCACTGACATACCCTCAATAGCGATGATCTGCTCCTCCAAAGTTCCACGGATTTTGTCCAACAAGTCATAGTTATCAACCTTGAATATATGCTCATTGTGTGGCTGAGACGCAATGATTCTTAACTCCTTCTGAGCAGATTGACTTTGAAAAGCTATGCCAACCTTCGAATGTGAGCCACAAAGCAAAAAATGTTTGGTCTCCTTCACACAATATCTGAATGTGTGTTAACATTTATTGCATTAGTCAATGGAGTGTTCGAGGCCAACATGGATAAGTCCAAGGCAAAAGTATGATTTTAACGGAATGTAAATGGTGGGGGTTTCCTCTGGTTGTTTACAGCTCAGGAGAATTCCTTAGTAACAAAGTGGGAAGTTCAGCATTTATGTATTCCATTTGACCACTGAGCTTATACAGTCCTCTTTTTTGTGGATGCTTGGCTTTGTTCCTGGCCTTTTGAACATTTACTCAGAGTATTGGATGCAATGCGATGAAGAGTTATGTTTTGGTTTTATTTCTGTTCCCATTATTTTGAGTATTTTGTCATTTAGCCACATTAGCCAACATGTCAATGAGTACTGGTTCTCGGCAGGGATGTTTTAGAGCCCCGTCAAGTGGTGGTCTTTTTATTAACAACGAATTTTTTTAAATTAGTGATATTAGTTGTAGAGTTATTTTTCATGGAGTCTCCTGGAAATTTATATTCCGAATGCTTCCTTTTCTGAATAGATATGTCACGGTTTGTTCCCTCCTAGCGTCCCTGTCTCATGCTGCTGTTTCACTTTCTCCATTCCCGTTCCAGTCCTTGTTTTGGTTTTTGCTGTTTTCATGATTCGCACCTGTGTCTTGTTTAGTGTTTATTAGTTCATGTATTTAAACCCTGTCTTGTTCCCTGTGTCTTGGCTGTTCATTGTAAGTAGAGCCATTGTTTTGTAAGTGTAGCTGCTGTTTTGTGAATCAACGCATGTTTGTGATTCTATCCTTCTGTATTTCTAGCTGTTTGTTTATCTATGTTTGTTACACCCTAGCGCTTGTTTAATATTGTGTACTTTTCTTTAGTTTATTATGTATTCCTGAACTTTACATGTTGGTAATTTGACCTTGGACTGTCACAATGACTAGGACTCTGGATTTGCCCCTAATAAATCTCTCTCTTCTCCGCACGTGCATCCACCTCCTTAGCGCTCACCGTTACAAGATACTTGATACTATATTTTTGTACAACCACATTTTGTTTGTGTAGCCACATGGGTGGTACTATATAGATAGACAGACAGATAGAGGGAGCAAGATATCCAAAATTGTAGTAAAGTACACAGTTTCCAGAGTAGGAGGAGGGAGTTTGTATATGAAAAAGTAGATGTTTAAATCATAATATTCATTCCATGGGGTTCTAACAGTTTGTAGATCAAGATTGTAGATCAGTTATTTTCCTTTGAGCTTCCTAATTTCAATGCTGATATAGCAACAACTGGCAAATCAAACAGATATGTCATTACTGCAGTGTCCATTAACATGCCTTGCCACTGGCAATAACAAATCCTTATGCGGATGGTCTGAAGGTGTTTAACAATCCGATCAGCATGAGTTGCTTAACTGAGTCACCATCTATGGTGGAGAAGTCACAATCTGTGCAGCTATTTTTGCAAACTACAGCTTGAAACCCACAAAATTAAAACATTTAGATATGGTCAGCTCTCAGGAGAAATGAAAGACCCTTTAGCATGGAAATGGAGTGAATTGAATTCAGAAAACTGTGCTAGCTACAAGCTCTACAAATGTCATATGAGGCAGCATGCCATATTTAAAAGGAAAAAAAGTCATTTTTGATAGCTGCTGGAAGAACAAGGATCTCCTATCAACATACATAGGGCAATGCTAATGACAGTGCTGCTGAAAAGATGAAAACAATACAGCAGTCTGACACTGCGGTAGCTTGGCAAGCAGCAGATCTGTTAGAAAATGTCTAGAAACAATTTGTTACTCATATACATGCATCCACATTTACAATCCAGATGGATGAGACTACAGGCATGGCAAATAATTCCTGATCAATCACCTATATGATGTAAATTTTAATTATACCAAAGATTTATTATTCTGCAAATCATTAGAGAGCATGCTGCTGGAGCCTATTTGTTTGATATCGTCAGTGATTGCTTTGCGATCAGTGTCTGCGTACATGGAAGTTTATTGTTATTTCTGGCTCTTTATTTTAGTTTAGCTTTCATTTCACCCTCACCCTTGTTCTTCATCATGGTAACATTTTCCAAGGCTATATATTGAACATGCATGAGAAAGAAACAAGCAAGATGAAACATGTTTCTTCCTAAAGGATGGGAATAGAATTTAGGCTATGTATGGACCCAAGTATGAGCAGAAAAAGTCACTTAGAGCAGGTGTAATGCTCATATGTGCAGAATATGTGCTTTTATTGTTATGTGCAGGATTTTAATTTGTTTTATTGGCCTGTTAGTAATGATGATTATAAGTGATTGGCTCGCTAATAAACTGATCAGTGATGCACAATGAGACCAATGAGATGATCTGACCTGATTTCTTTATACATACACTGCAGTTGAGGGCAGGCCCAAAGTTCCCAAAATACTGGCAAGGGGTCTCTAGAGGAAAATGTTTGAATACCTCTGCAGTAATGTCATTATATACCCATTAGTTTTACAGGTACTTATAGTATATTGTTCAAATGTAGCTTTTCTCTAAGAAATAATTAGGTGTTGTCACCTTTTAGTGTTCTCTTACCACCCCATGTATCAAATCCTGGACACACCACCGATTTTGTGTTCTGAATACAGACCATTGTTCCCCATTACTTCCATTACAAACCAGCCCTGAAGTACATGTGACATATATGCATGTGGCCTTTAAATAATTTTATCATTTTAGAATTTTATTCTAAAATTGTTTATGTGCTATTGAAACATGTCAAAGTAGCATGTTTTCTTACCCCTATAGCATATCGAGTAATTTTTTTCTTTTCTGCATTTTCAATCGCTACCATCAGTTGATTGCCATCATCATTTGATTTACCATCAGTGATGATGAGTAAGACTCTGTTAGCATTTGGTCTGGCTCCTGCACTGCTGGTGAATAACTCATTCCTGTGCAAAACCAGTACAGAATTCAGATGAAACTGAGGGTCAGTATATGATCCAGTAATATGTTCATTTGAAACTATTGATGTTGAAATAAATAATGTGTCCATTTAGCTATATGTATGTATGTGTTATTTTCAATTAATTCAATAATTAACATATATAATGTTAATAGGGGACTGGACATTTTCACACGAAAGGAATACTTACACAAGTTTATTGATAGCCTTTCCAGTGTAGGTCCTTCCACGTTGTTGTTTTATATTATCTATCTCACTGATGTCTCTAAAGTTATTGAATGGAATGGATATTTTACAATAAGTAGAAAACTCTGCAACTGCAAACTGTAAGAAGGGGGAAAAAAAATCAATTATTAAATACATTTTCTAACCACATTATTTCTAGGTTTGTATTATGTTGTAATCTATTTTTAACATGTGAGTTTGTCTAAAAATATATTTTGTAGTTCCTTTGATTACATATGTAGTAACTTTGATTACACATGGTTCCATATGTAAATTTTACATATGTAATTACATATGGTTCCATTCTTTGGAAACCTTTACACTACAGTTATAACCTGGAGCCATGTTCTACATAAATTGACTATATATTTATATATTTATATTTATTTATTTTTAACATACAAAATTTGTCCAACTTCACATATTCCTTCTTGGATGTTTCCAGCACTTGAGATTGCCATGTCTATTACCACTGCTGTTTTCTGCATTCTGTATTTACCACCACAATGTCTGGTTTGTTCAACACGACTTGTTTTTTGTATGGATTTGGACATCCCACATGATCTTAATCTTCATGTTCTTCACAACTCTCTGTAGTTGCTCCTGTTTTGATTTGGGGGTGTCTTGGTCATATGCTCAATCACATGCAAAGCATATGATTCAACATATGATCTCTGCCAAATTTTCCTGGGTGCAGAATCGTCTCAAAGGATGCACATTGTGCACCTTGGGTCTTGTCTGGTATGACACACCACTGCTTCTATCAACCTAGTGCTTAGTGCTTGAACTTTTGCTGCCATGATGCCTCTGTGCTGTCCTTCATCCCATCAGTTTTAATCTTTTCATCATCAGCTGACCACATAACAGTCATATGCGCTTGGTGTGGATCCTGTTCAGGTGGATCAGGAAGTCCCTTTACATCTTGCATGCAGTTTGATGTCCCCCCTGTACAGGAGGTGGGTAATGGTAGTTCCACTCCCAAATCTGTATTTATGCCCACTCTTATTGATGATGATTGAGAGGATTCAGGTCTATGCAGAACAGCAGTGGTGATACTGCTTCTCCTTGACATATATTGCACTTATGGCCACCTGTCTTTGGGTTGGCTTCTAGTGTTGTACTAGTTCTGGATGAAGGCTCTTATGGTCTTACTAACTTTACACAGATCTAGCCATTCAAGTATCCAGGTGTGTGCAGAACCAGAATGTCACATCAAGTCAAATTTATTTCTATATTGCTATTTGTAACATAAGTTGTCACAAAGCAGCTTTACAAATATAAGGGTCCAGGTCCCTTATGACAAATCCAGGGATGACAGTGGCATGAAAAACTACCTGGGTGAAATTAAAGAAAAAAAACCTTAGGAGGGCCAAACTTGAGACAGAACCCATGCTCCTTGAATGCAGTATGATTTAGGTAAGAACTTGGCAAAAACCAAAATAAAGCAAAAGCAGAATACAAAAGGTGCTTATAACAGCAAGACTACTGCAAAGGTAAAGCACAGTGTAAGATTAGCCAACAAGACATGAAGACAAGAGGTATATCGACAAAGCCAAACTAGAGGAAACAAAACACAGGTGAACAGAATGAAGGGAGGGGATATTCACTACATGAAACCAGGGTAGAGACTAAAACAAAACAAAAACAAAACCACATGGTGTTAAATGCTATGGGCAACAGGCTGTTGAAGGGAACAAATCGTGATGGTGGTACTGAGTTATACTTTCTTTAGTTGATCCAGGCAACACTTAAGTTGGACTGCCTGATATTGAAGTCCTGATGATGAATATTATTTAAAATATGGGTTTACTTCCATCAAAGGTGGTGGGGAAGAATGGCCATAATCTGTGCAGCTACTCTTGCTAACTGAAACAAAAAAATAAAAATAAAAAAAACAAACAAATTATATATATATATATATATATACACACAAAGAGAAAGAGGCTGGTATCTACCACATATATCCAGAGAGAGAGAGAGAGAGAGAGAGAGAGAGAGAGAGAGAGAGAGAGAGAGAGGCTGGGATCTACCACACTAGGCAGGACCCCAGATGCAGGCTGTGCAAAATTGCCCCTGAGACAATCCAGCACATATCAGCAAGATGAAAGATGCTAGTACATAGAATGCCATAACCAAGTGGCTGGTATAGTGTATAGAAAAAAAAAAAACTTTGTTGAGTACAGGTTAGAAGTTCCGAGATCTAAGTGGGATACAACCCCAAAGGTAGTGGAAAATGACTGTGCTAAGATCGTGTGGGACTTCCAGATACAGACTGACCAAATGGTCATAGCTAACCAAACAGACATTGCAGTGGTTGATAAACAAACAAAGAGGGCTGCACTGATAGATTCCAATTCCAAGTAATAGTAACATTAGGAACAAGGAACACAAAAAGCTCAAGAAATACCAAGGGCTGAGAGAAGAGCTAGAAAAGATGTGGAAGGTGAAGGTAGCAGAGGTTTCTGTGGCAATCGGAGTACTGAGGGCGGTAACCCCCAAACTGGGAGAGTGGCTCCAGCGGATCCCAGGAATAACATCTGAGATCTCCATCTAGAAGTAGTCCTGGGAACAGCTAAAATACTACAGGACACTCAAGGAGGACCCAAGCTTGAAGGATTGAAGGAAAAAGACTGCCCGGAGGGGAGTTTGAGTGCAGAATCTCTTGATTTTATGTATTCACCACAAAGTAAAACCAGCACAGCTTCCTAATAAAGCTATCAGACCTTGTCTTGTATTTATCCTCTGTGTTTATGCTTATGCCAAATGCTGTAAATGTAAACACAAATGTAATGCTTAAGCACATATTTTATACCTAAGCACATACCACCATATCAAGTGGTATTCTTTCCTTTCTGTTTTACATTAGTTGCCAGGAATAAATAAAATAAAAACTAGAAAATATAGAGTTTGATATAGAGAACTATCAATCTTTTGATATAGAGAAGAATTGTCTATTTAATCTTTTTCAAAACATTTGCTTGCTTCATGCAAAGGGAGACAGTGGACATGTAAAGGAAGTGTTTGCATACGGTATGTCTTTCACCCTAAGCAAAATATCGGTACATTATGTTGGGTTGGGTATATTCACACAATGCATTTACTTAATACACACATTTCTACACATGCTGTACCTTAATATTTTGTGTTTGTAAGCCTTGGATCAGCTTTTTAACAAAACCCTTCATTTTAGAAAAGTCCACGTCATTTACACTCCCTGAACCATCCAACAAAAAAGCAATATCTGTTGGTGCAGGAGGTGGGCACTCTGAGAATAAAGAACAAAGGAACACATGCAGAAATAGAACATATTAAAATAAAGAAGAGAAAATGTGATGCTTGTTTAATTAGGGTATCTTCCTATATGAATTACCTCTTAAAGTGCTTGGTATAGGCCCTGTGACAGTGTTTCTCTCCTCAATGGTAAAGCACATGCCATTGTAGGTTGTAGTTGCTTCACAAGCCTTGGGGATGGTTGGGCCACACACCTGAAAAGGTTTTTGCTTTCATCTAAACTGTTACCTTGTGATTTATTTTGTCAGTGTATTCATTACTTTTTTCATCAACCAAGTAATATTATACCATCATCCTAAACCAAAAATAGTATGAGGTATTAAAACATATTTTATAAATTCTCAGTTTATATTCATGCTGAAATAAAATAGCTTAGTGAATATGTTTCCATACCCACATTTTTGAAGTATGAATCCATATCCGTATAAAGAGGGGAAGTGTAGACCTATGTCATCTGCTAGTTACATAGTATTTTTAGGATCTACATTCATTTTGCCACTGATTCAGTATGGTAAATTTTAAAAAATCCACATTAAACTGAGTACTGAGAACCAGACATTTTATAACAGTTCAAATACAGTAACTAAATATGTGATATAGAAACATAATATTATACTGATTCATATAACTGTGACAATTAAGATGCAATTGAATTACAATTGTTTTGTAGTACTTTTGTGAAAATGTTTTCCCTTTTACTATTAAATACACATTTCGATATTTTACAACTGTAACTGAAAATAGGGGTGACGTGTACTGCAGTGATCCTCACCTCCAAATCTTTAACACATTAGTATCTTTTAAAATCAAACAGCAGGCTGTGAACTGTTGTCTTTCCTTCCTTATACCGTGTGGACAAGTAAAATACTGTGAGTCTTGAGAGTGATGACTTACCGATATCATTGAGGACTGAGGATCTTTAGTCATTGAAAGCCCAAGAGACATATTAACAGCCTCCGGGGGAACTATAGGAAAACACAAAGGAGCAAAAACTGTATGTTTGAACCACACATCCAAAGAAACATAGCAAATCAGTGATGAATATTTTACACTACTGAAAATAAACAGCTTCTTATTAAGAACACTACAGTGGATACATACCATTAATTTTTAAAGGTGAGCAGTCTTTTGAGTTTGTCCTACATAGGTATATGTTTCCTCTTTTATTTTGATTTTGTAATAAAGGATCACTCACAATCACACTGAGAAGAAAGAGAAGGTTTTGTCTGCTAAATATAAGTTGAATTTTGATATATATCATCAAGGTATATTTTGACAAAATATTTACATTCTCTTTGACTACATTATTTATTAGAGTAATAATAATCATCAATACAGATACACTTTAAATCCAAAAGTAGGAACTCCAAAAACATAATTGTAATGGTCTGGTGGAAAAGAGTGGAGGGGAGCTCCATCACAAGAATTCTGCAAAAAAATTGGGAAAATGTCTTTGGTGTACTATGCCAATTATGCGTCTCTCACCTGGACTGATTTTTCTGTATCACTTTGTAGCCAAAGGCTGTGTCCTGGTTTTGGGTGAAGTACCTCCAAGGATTTGCTTCAATGTTGAAAGCCAACACAGACTGAGATACTGTAGAGCAAAACACAAATAAATACTATTTATGATACACATTTGAAGTACTTCTATAATGTATAATAATGCATCTTATCATGCCAAGCAAATGTAATTTGTGTAAAGCTGATTGTTTAGAAAGTCAGATAATCTCAGGTAAATTGGTAAAATGAAAGAGAGAGAGTGTGTGGGTATGAATGAGAGAGATCAGTACATTTTAAGAAACTGCCAGTTTATACTTCCTCATTTACAATAATACCATAAAAGGATGTCCTGATTAAGTGTTGTATCATCATTGCCATTGGAAATCAATGATCTGTTATTATATCAGTATATCACAATATATCAGTCAATGTTATATCAATATATCAGAACATAAAAATCTTCAAATCAGAAGTAGATTTCCTTGTTAGAGAAGCTAATTTCCTAAATTCTTCTTGACAAATAAAAATGTTTACTTGCTCTGACTAACCTTCTGTTTTCAAAGTGAGTGATGACTATGGACAATATATAAGAGATATATAAGTGCTATTAGATATTATACAGGACAATCTCTAATTAACACCAGTTAACCATTCAATGTTTTATATCAATAAATTAGGATTTGTCTTTGAATTAGTTCTTCAGATATAATTGGCACAGCATATTTCCATTTTGTTAACATAGGACAAAATAATTTGAATAAATTAACATTGAATGAATATTAAGTAAAAAAACAAAAGGCATCTCAATGACAGTTAGTGTAGTCTTACCATAAAACACAAAAAAGTAGACTTGAAAATTCCAGAGCATTTTTAAATCAGAAAAAGAGAAATGTGAAGTTAAACAGCATGATCTGTGGAGGAAGCAGATGTGGGAGTTGTTTTTAGCGCATTGACATGTTCGTTGTTACTTTGCCTCTGTCCCTTCCCCCTTTATAGAGGAAACCATCACCCTGCTGAACTTGTCACCAAGGTGCTTTTTATTGAGTAGAAATTCTTTGTTGAACATATGATAATATGGAGATCTCGTTCCCTCATTACATCCTGACTGGTCACTGGCCAGCAGATTTGACATGTTCTCAAAAATTTATAAGAAAAAAGTCAAAGCTGTTTAAAGCAAATAGCTGTTTTGCAGTCAGAAACCTGATGTCTTCTGTGGTGGAAATTTGAATAAACAGCAAGTCAGACGTGATTAAAAGAGTAATTTAATAAAGAAAATAGAACATACAAAACACAGCTGTGTGAGAACTAATGCTCTGGAGCAAAAGCTCTAAAGGGGTAGACTGACTCTGTTCCTTATATCTAAACTTCACATCCAAGAGGGGATTTTTTGTCATCCTGTTTACCCATTTCTTGCTCCTTATCGCGATAAACACTCTTGCACATACCGGGATACTTTGTTCCACCAGGACGGACACAGTTTGCTAGTTCCTCTCTATCAGGCGGAGCACACCACCGGAGTCAAGCGGGACATCACTCCCTAGTTAGGTACTTTCCCGTATTCTTGTGGGTTTCCCTCTTTCTCCAGCTCAGTCGAGAAATTCTCTCTGAGGAGCGTCCTCGAAGTTTAGTCAGCGCTGCTCCGCGTGGTGCCTCTCGCTGATCCTGCCGACTACGTCAATTTCTGTAGTGGAAATTTGAATAAACAGCAAGTCGGATGTGATTAAAAGAGTAATTTAATAAAGAAAATAGAACATACAAAACACAGCTGAGTGAGAACTAATGCTCTGAAGCAAAAGCTCTAAAGGGGTAGACTGACTCTGTTCCTTATATCTAAACTTCACATCCAAGAGCGGATGTTCTGTTATCCTGTTTACCCATTTCCTGCTCCTTATCGCGATAAACACTCTTGCACATACCGGGATGCTTTGTTCCACCAGGACGGACACAGTTTGCTAGTTCCTCTCTATTAGCATTTTACAACATATGCAAGATCACGAAGCAGCTGATTCAGCAGTTGTTTTGTTCAAACAACATATAGAGACAGAGTGTGCAGACTAAACTATTCATATAGGATTATATAGAGAAAGGATTAACATGATTATATATGAATTACATGATAATACATGATCAAATAATATTTTCCATCACACTTCAATAGGCCAAACCTGATATAGGCCTATAAAGTAGCCTGTGTGGTTTCAAAAAGAAAAAAGCAACAAAACTTAAATAAGGCATAACTGCTAACCAAGAAACATTTTAAAGTTTTAAATGAACTTTAAATCTATACACTATCCAGAAGTAAAAGTTGCTTTTCTTGTGAAAATATAATGTACACATTAAATACTCACTAAATAGTAGTTTTAATGATGATGGATATGCCCTGGTGATAGTCTGTGATACACTTAGGGTAAACTATCAAACCATAATCTGTCTTCATTAATAGGTAGTAGTAGTTTAGTTTATTGCCAGTGAGTCTTGGTTCCTCTTAAGGTTTCTTCCTCATGCTCTATAAAGTTTTTCTTTGCCACTGCCACTGTCGCCCTTGCTTTGCTCACTGGGGGCTTGGACTTGGTCATGTGTAAAGTTGCTTTGTGACAACAGCTAGAAATAAATTCGACTTTGACATTCTTGTTCTAGATTTAATAGACTTATGTTGACTTCTTGAGCGTAAGAGAACAAAAATCTAATTTGCATGATGATTGTGATCCCCTACAATCTTTAGTTGTTAGTTACATTTATATAGCACCTTTCCCAAACCCAAGGATGGTTTACAGTTAGCACTCAGCCTTTAGATCCAATCAGTACACACACACATACCTGTGAGATACAGCAGCCAATCACACACAGTGTACTCTGAGCTGGAAACCACAGCACCCTGGGGTACTGCACTGGGCATAGGGAAGGTTAGGGAGGACAACACCCAGAACAGAGCACCATCCACCACTGGGCATACAGACATACAGTCATTTATACACATTCATAGAAAGACAATTTAGAGTATCCGATTGACCTAATCTAATGTTTTTGAGGAAAACGGAGACAGAGGAGGAAACCCACACATACACAGGAGAACATGGAAACTCCACCCAGATAGGGACTCAACCCCTAGTGCTAACAGGACATATCTGGGAGCTGGCACTTTAGAGAACATTACTTCAAAATGTATTACAGTTTCTTAAACTGATGCAACATATCAGTCAAAAGACCGAATGACAGGAAGAATAATAGCGCTAAGAGTACAATAGCTTTACAAGTGCCTAAGTCACCACACACACTTATATGTTTTCATTCTATAATTTTATGGTCACATCTAAAATGTGCCAAACACATTTAACGTGTATTAGTTCTGCTGATGATTTTCATCAGTTCCTGGAGTTTTGCACTTCTAACCTTTAGTACATGATGTAGAAACATTATTTGTTATATATATATATATATATATATATATATATATATATATATATATATATATATATATATATATATCTATATATATATATATATATACATTATTTGTTTTATTTATATATATATATATATATATATATATATATATATATATATATATATATATATATATATATATATATATATAATTGCAATGACGTACACAAGATTTCCACAGAAAAGGGAAGTTTCAAACAGAAGTTATGCACTTTGCTTACACAGAAAAGTGAAGGGTCAATGTCCAAAATAAACTTTGTGTACTTAACTGCAGTTATGAACATCTCTACATCTACATATGTGTGTGTATATATATATATATATATATATATATATATATATATATATATATATATATATATATATATATATATATATATATATATATATATTAGGATATTCTATGAGTAAATGACAAAGCACTTTTGTAAGTCGCTCTGGATAAGAGCATCTGCTACAGTATTCTACAGTATTCTAAAAATGATCCCCAATCTCCCTTCAGCGGCCTTTTTCCTTTAAGATCTGGCCCTCTACCAGAGGCCTGGAAGGATGAGAGTCCTGCATAGTAAACTAGCTGTTCTCAGCAATGCACTCTGGACAGAAATCTCGGTTGTTATTCTTGCAATCTACTGGAGCCACTCTCCCAGCTCAGGGGTCACAGCCTCTAGTGCTCAGATTACCATGGTAAACACAGTTATATGTATTTTATTGTTTCCTGTATTTATTGTATCATACTTATAAATTATCTTCAAGATCTGTAAGTAAATTATACTGTGGGAGCAATATTCTTAATAAATAAATTTACTATTGTTCTTTAAATCTGCCATAGATTCTGCATATTTCAAACCATGTATGCATTACCTGGGAGCTGCATCAATAAATGACTGATAGTGACAATCATTCAAACAGAACAACAGAAGTATACTCAGCTGTTTCACTGTTTCACTGTGCAGTTAGCCGGTCCTTAGAGTCTAAAGTGAAATCATAAGTAAAAGTTATAGCTAGACATTGCAATTTTGCAGAATGCAACATGCAAAAAATATAACTTCATAAATCAAACCAACTCAACTCATGTACAATAAATAAATTTCATTTAGGATGCAGCTTAGTAGTTAAGAAACACTACTGGGCAAAAATAGACACACCACAGAGATAAAAAAAAAATATCTCAGTTGGAGGAGAGGTTACAAACTAACATATATACCATAAGGCAAATCATAACACGAGGCTCTTCTAAGATAACCTATTTTGGCTGTAATTCAAAGGCTACATAGCACATGTCAATGTAGGCTGCATTAAATGAGCAGAAGAGCTGCAGATGTGAAGCTCTCATGATCAAAATCAGCTTCATAAATGACTTGTTTTAACATCTTTTGGGAGTGTGGTGAACTTTTTAAACTGGATGAATACATCTCAATCTGTTTGGGACTGCTACATTCACACCTACTCCTCCTCATCAGGAAGTCCACAGTACTACGTTACACCACCGTCTAAAGAGTGAGAGGACGGATGTGTTAGAAACCATGCTACACCACAGTTTCCCATTCTGGTACTGTGCAACAATTGGTGACACAATTGTAAGATCCAAAAGAGCACTATTTATGGTCCTGTGAGCAATCAAACAGGCATTGTGTGTTAAATGCTGTGGTTTGTAATGTGAGGTCTTCAGCTAACAAAGCCTTTACAACAAAAGCACATTTGAATATCTGGTTATTAAAATAGGGGCAAGTCTACAGATTTTACTACTTGTTTGATCATGCTGTTAAATTCATCATGCAATATGTAATCAGTCCCACACAAAAATGGGGCCATATTTACCATGTTAAACACAGTTATATGTATTTTATTGTTTCCTGTATTTATTGTATCATACTTATAAATTATCTTCAAGATCTGTCAGTAAATTATACTCTGGGAGCAATATTCTTAATAAATAAATTTACTTTTGTTCTTTAAATCTGCCATAGATTCTGCATATTTCAAACCATGTATGCATAGCTGCATCAATAAATGACTGATAGTGACAATCATTCAAACAGAACAACAGAAGTATACTCAGCTGTTTCACTCTGTAAATGTATGACCAATTACGCCTGTTCCAATAACAGACCAATGCAGCACTTAAAAGGATTTGCCCGAGTGCTTCTGCTCATGTCTCCTCAGGTCGCCCAACTGCCTGAAGCTCTTGCCGCACTCAGTGCAAAGGAAAGGCTTTTTGCCCATGTGTGTGCGCACGTGAATGTTCAGTTGGCCTGAGTACACAAAAGTCTCCTCGTACAATGAGTATGTGTAGGGTTTCACGCTCATGTGTATCCACTGGTGCTGCTTCAGACTGTTGCCGCAGTCAGGGCACAGGTACAGCTGGTCGCCCTGCCTGAAGCAGCCGTGGTTCTTGAAACCCTGTATCGTACGGAAAGAATTGGAGCACTGCGTGCAGCTGTGTGCCTTGGAAGTCACATCACGCATGGTGCAGCTCACATTCTTTGTGGTCACCCGTTGGTGATGGCACCGGATGTGCTTGTACGCCCCATGTACCTCACAGGTAAGTCCTGTGTAAGTCACCTCTCATGTAAAACTGCTCACCAGTTTTAAAAAGTACTACAAAAACTGTTACAGAATGGTACTTTACAGATGATTCGGTAATAGACATGTTTTTCTAATGTTTTTAAGATCACTCCCTCCTATTGAGGCCTTAACTCGTTTCAGTCTGGTGAACAGCTTTATTTTAAAACCTGATCTATTAATAACATAACACCTCTAACAACCAACCAGAGGCATAACATTATGAATCATTGAAAATTCAACCTCATTAATTAGGTTACAGAGAGACTGCAGGAAAGCAGAATGAAAATAGAGTGAGACTAAACTCACTGCCCACCACTACATTTTTAAAAATCTGCAAACTCGCCTCAACACACAGACCAGCATGGCGAGGACAGCCTACTTTTCAAGCCTGATTCATAGCCACCAAAATAATCCTTAATTCCTGTTTACTCAGATCTCATTACAACTTTTTAATGATAAGTGTGGTAATGAAATCTTCCAACCTTGAAACATCTACAAAAGTGATCTTACTCTGTGTGTGTTTATCCTAGCCTTTGTGCTTCTTAGCCACGAGTATTTCCTAATCTGTTATAGACTGCTTCGCCTGTTTGCCTTCATTTATCCTAGCCCTTTTCTTCTAATCATGTGTCCCCATACTCTCCATGTCAGCTCTTTGTGTGTGTGTGTGTGTGTGTGTGTGTGTGTGTGTGGTAGGTAGTGTGGGTTTTGTTTATGTTGGCAATTAGCCACTCCTGAAGTTATTGTGTGTGTGTGTGTAGGGGGGGTGATGTTTCTTTTGGTAGTGTGGGTTTTGTTTATGTTGGCAATTAGCTACTCCTGAAGTTATTGTGTGTGTGTGTGTGTGTGTGTGTGTGTGTGTGTGTGTGTGTGTGTGTGTGTGTGTGTGTGTGTGTGTGTTCACCATTTAATCTCAGGTAAAATGAAAGAGAGTGTGTATATGAATGAGAGACGTTTTCCAGTTTATACTTCCTCATTTACAATAACATTATAAAAGGATGTCCTGATTGAGTGTTGTATCATGATTGCCATGGGAAATCAATGATCTGTTATTATATCAGAAGATATCAATTAATATTATATTGGTATATTAAAATATAAAAATATCAGAAGTAGATTGTTAGAGAAGCTAATTTCCTAATTTTTTCTTCACAAATAAAAATAAAGTAAAAATGTTCCCTTGCTGTGATTAACCTATTTTCAAAGAGATTGGTGACTATGGACAACATATAAGATATATATCGGCTATTTGATATTATAAAGGAAAATCTGTAATTAACACTAGCCAATCAATCAATGCTTTATATCAATAAACTAGGATTTGTCTTCAAATATGTTCTCCAGCAACAAATGTCATGGCATATTTCCATTTTGTATGGACAGGCCAAAAAGAGCCTGAAATTGAATAAATTAACACTGAATGAATAGGAAGTAAAAAAGCAATGCAAAGAAAAGGCATCTCAAATAACAGTTTTTGTAGTCTTACCACAAAACATGAACAATTTGACAAAAATCTAAATTCCAGTCAATTTTTAATTCAGACGCCTACAGAGAGGTTGGCCTACATATGAAGATGTCAGCTGGACATTGGTATGATTCCACAATTTCATTCAAATGTTTGTCTTTCAAATGGTTTTGGCTGTGTGACGACCTGACAAACCTATTTTTAAGAATGGTGCAATTGCATCTGTAATGCCAACCCCAAACCTAGAATGGGGGGGGGGGGGGGGGACAAGCTTCCCAAGAGAGTGATAATGTCAGTATTAAATTTTACAAGCATTCAATGGCACTAGATATCATTCTTTCAACACTAAAATGTTTCACTTATCCATTTTACAGTGGCTAACACACTTGTGAGTGTTCCTTAGAACCTTGCTGTCTGCCATCTACAGAGATATGCCTACATATGAGGATGTTAGCTGGACATATGTTTGGCTAGCACACTTGTGGGTGCCCCTATGAAGTTTGTTGTATGCCACCTACAAAGAGGTTAGTCTGCATATGAGAATGTCAGTTGGTATGATTTCCTAGATTAAATCAAGTTATTGTCTTTCAAATGGTTTTGGATATGTGACAACCTGACGTCTTTACTTTTAAGAACAGTTCAATTGTTTCTCAGAACTGTACAGTTTTGGTAGCTGTAGTGCTAGGGCAGTGATAGCTCAGTGGTAAAACTGCTTGACGTTTACTCAGAAGGTTGCCAGTTTAAACCTCACCACTGCCAAGTTTCTTATCTTTTAAAGTACTTTTCTTTTTACCGTGATACACATTTCTTATGATAGAAACATTCTTGTTTCTATTGGGTTACAAAATACTCACAATAAACCGGTTCTAATCTTAGACTTAAGTTGGCCAAGTGAGATCCTGAAGAACAAAGAATGTGACATAAGGAAATGGCCTCAAGGAAAGCGAGCCGGCATCAGGAACAGGCTGAGGGCTCAGGCACACCGAGTTCCCTTACTTAGCATCCTGCTAGCCAATGTCCAATATCTGGATAACAAGCTCGACGACCTCTGGGTCAGGATAAAGTTCTAGAAGTACATTCGGGACTGCTACCTCCTCTGCCTCTCCGAGTTATGGCTGAACCCAGCGGTATCAAGCCATGCCATCCAGCCAGCCAAGTTCTTCTCAGTACGCTGCATGGATAGAACGGTAGAATTGGGGAAGTCTAAAGGGCTGGGGTGTACATGACAGTAAACAATGGCTGGTGTGACAATGCTAATGTTGTTACTCTTGCCTGCTCTTGTTCACCCAACCTGGAGCTGCTTGCTCTCAACTTTCGTTCTTTTTACCTTCCTTGTGAGATCACTTCAGTCATCGTCAATACTGTGTACATTCCACCTCAGGCTAACATGGGCATTGCACTGTGTGAACTCCATGAGGCTCTCACACAGTTTCAGTTACATCCCCAGGACACTTCACTTATTGTGGTTGGGGATTTTAACCACGCTAACCTCAAGCATGCAGTGCCCAACTTTTATCAGCACATAACCTGCCTCACCAGGGACAATAGGATACTAGACCACTGTTACACCCCATACAAAGACAGTTATAAGGCACAAGTTCATCACCATTTGGTAAGTCAGCCGACTCCCTAATACCAAAATATAAACAAAGGCTGAAATGGGAAATTCCGATTCAGAGGGAGGTCGCACACTGGACAAACCAATCAGTGGCTGCTCTGCAGGATGCCGTGGATGAAGCAGACTAGGACATGTTCTGGCACAGCACTGATGCTGTCAATAAGTTTACAGAAGTGGTAGTAGGGTTTATTGGGAAACTGGTGGATGGTACAATCCCAAGAGCCTTCATCAAGATGATTCCCAACCAGAAACTGTGGGGGGACAGAACCATCCACAAAGCTCTGAACTTTCGCACCACTACCTACAACATGGGGATCATCAGTGGGAAGATGGACGAGTACATGTTTGTGGCATGCGGAGTGCGCAGGGCGGTGAGAGAGGTGAAGTGGCATTATGGTGAGAAGCTAGAGTCACAGTTACAGCAGAGTGATTCTAGAACACTGTGGCAGGGACTACGGACAATCACAGACTTCAAAAGTCAACCCCACAGACTGATGAGTGCGGATGAGTCTCTGGCAAATTAACTAAATACATTCTATGCTCACTTTGAGGCTGCAACTAGTAGCGCTAATGCTAACAGCACTAGTGCTAATGCTAACAGCATTAGCATTAGCACTAATAGCGTGAGGATATTTGTATATCATTTACTGACATCTTTAACTTCTCCCTGAGGAACAGTATCATCCCATCATGCTTCAAACTCTATCATCATCCCTGTCCCAAAGAAACCTCAGCCTAACTGCCTCAATGACTACCACCCTGTTGCCCTCATATCGGTCATGATGAAGTGATTTGAAAAGCTGGTGAGAGACTTTATCCCCTCTACACTGTCAACCTCCATTGACCCATTGCAGTTTACATACCATCACAACTGCTCCACTGATGATGCAATTGCACATCTGCTCCACACCACACTGATCCACCTGGACAAAGGGAGGGGTAATTATGTTAAAATGTTGTTTGTCGATTACAGTTCAGCATTTAACAACATTATCCCCTCCAGCTGGAGAATCTGGGACTGCATCCATCCTTGTAGAGGTGGACAATTGTGTTTCAACCCACCCTCATCCTCAGCACTGGAGTCCCTCAGGGTTGTGTCCTGAGCCCTCTGATTTACTCATTGTACACTTATGACTGCGTGGCCACTTCTAGGTCTATCACCATCGTCAAGTTTGCTGATGATACCGTAGTTATAGGCCTGATCTCGGTCAAGGATGAGAGGGCTCCTCAATGTCTTCTCATCATCCTAAATGACAGCAAGACAAAGCGGCTGATTGTGGACTGCAGCAAAAAGCAGGAGCAGCCTTATTAACCTGTTCAGATTGACGGAACCATGGTGGAAAGAATACAGTACAGAGTGCAGAGCAGTCATCAAAAGAATTTCAATGCCAGTTATACTGTGCACGACTGTGACAAATAAACTTTTAAATGAACCTTTAACCTTTGGGCCCTTGGGCCCTTAATACTCAAGTTGTATTTAATCTTAAGAGCAAGTTTTTTTTCAGTAAATGCATCAGCTAAATGCTGTAAAAGCAATAAAAGCATCAGTATGACAGTAACTTCCCCCCAACGGGTCAGGGATGGCTGCGGAACAATGATCACCACCCATGCTCCCTGAAGAGGCTTGCAGAGACATGGTGCTGGATGGGTGAACTTGAACAAGAACAATTCCTTGCATGTACTGCACGAGAGTTTTCAGACAACCTTATAGAGTTACTTCTGGAGTGAGTCATGGTTCTGTCTGAATGGAGGTGATGATAATCCCCCACCAATCCCAGGTCCATGATATCTCACCCAGCAACTTTTTTCAGGACCATATCAAAGAATTAGTCCATAAGGAATTGTAGTTGACCAGCCTTTTGGCTTGACTCCAGCGTCCAATGGACGGCATAGACCAGGGCACCATCAACCTCATCCAGAGGGGGTTTGAGAAGGAGACATGGAATAATTAGACATGTGGAAATTTATGGGTAGGTTTCATTGATACATTACTGGGTTGATTTGCTTTTTGATTTTAAAAGATCCAATGTACTTGCGTTAAAATTTCTTAATGCCTTTGGCAAATCTGAAGTCTTTTGTAGATAACCAAACCCAATCCCTTGTTTCATATGTGGGAGTCTCTTGTCGATGTCAGTCTGTATGTCTCTTATGATGCCAAATAGCCCTGTTGATATGTTGGTGGGTTCTTTCTCAGCCACCCCAGCTTCTTTGCATCCATTCATCATCTGCAGGCAGTTCACAGCATAAGAGAAGATTGGTAACCACAACAGGAATCAAATGGAGTTAAGCCAGAGACTGAGGCAATGAGTTTTGAGCCAATTCAGTCCAAGGAAGGAAATGGCTCTAATCAGACTGATTATTTTGTCAGAATATTCTCAAAAATTCCCCCAACTCCTGGTTGCACTTGCACTGGCCAATAGATTCCAGGAAGGCTCACCAGGATTGTGATGTAAACTGGGGTCTGTGATCTGATACAATATCCTGAAGTATTCCAAAGAAACAGAAGACATAATTGAATAGAAGGTGGTTGGCATTCCTTTAACTGGAATAAACCTGACCCTCTGGGAGAATCTGTCCACCACTGTAAGTATTGTAGTAAACTGCTGGGAAGGTGGGAGATCAGTGACAAAACCAACCATGACTCAGGTACGTAGATGTGATACAACAGATGTAGGGATTGGCCACTGAATGACTGCTTTGATCTTCCTGCATAATATAACCTAAGCAGGATGCTCCATGTTATTGTTCTAGTGCTACTGGAACCAATGGCAGTGGATAGGATATTTTCTCGTGACTGCATTCAGACCTCTGTAATTTTTGCCTGGTCTTAGTCCACCATCCTTTTTACTGACAATGAAAAATCCAGGCACAGCAGGTGATATGGAAGGTTGGATGAACCCCTGTGCTAATACTTCTTATGTGTGTCTCCGTAGCGTCATGCTTATCTTGTGTAAGTGGTTAAACACATAATCTAGGAAGCACAGCACCTTCAATGAGGTTGTTAGTACAGCTGAAAGGCCTATGTAGAGGAATGATAGTTGCCTTCTACCTTCTAGAAATCTAAGAATAGATTATTCACAGAGAAAGGTGATGCTGTTGGGTAGAGGGCTTGCAATGTTTGTGGAAAGGATTAATACAGAGGGGATTTTTAAATAGTTCTTGAAGCAGTAGAGTGGCCAGGAAACATTGTCTAGAATGGGCCATTAAATGTGAGGATTAAGTTTCAAGTTTGGTTTATTTGTCACATACATAGTCATATACAATATAACTCGCAGTGAAATGGTTGAGAGTGCTCTGTCCAAACTGAGGAAAAAGAAAACAGGGGTGCATAGAGAAATATATATTCTATATATGTACAAAAATATATTAACAATGTATGTACAAAATATGTATATTATGTTTATATACACAATGTACAATGTATATGGTTATATATATATGTATGTACACAATGTACAGTTCCATCTTGTAAATGACATATTTACAGTTTTACATGGTGGTGGTGGTCCCCACAGTTTATCCGTTCCCCTGATTCAGGGCCGGAATGGCCTGTGGGAAGAAGCTTTTCTTCATTCTCTCTGTCTTGCTCTTCAGGGAGCGAAAGCGCTGCCCTGACCTCAACAGAGAGAAGAGCCTATTGTTGGGATGGGTGGGGTCCTTCACAATCCTCCTGCCCTTGGTCTGGCACCGCTTGTAGTAGATGATCTGCAGGTCAGGAAGTTCCATGTAAGTGATGTGCTCTGCCGAACACACTACCCTTTGGAGTGCTTGTCTGTCCTGCTTGGTCCTGTTCCCAAACCAGACTGTGATGTTCCCCATGAGGATGCTCTCAATAGTGCAGGTGTAGAAGTTCCGCAGTATCTTGGAGGGCAGTCTGAAGTCTCTTAGGCGTCTGAGGTGGTAAAGATGCTGACGAGCCTTCTTTGCCAGGGAGTTGGTATGGCGGGACCAAGACAGGTCCTGTGAGATGTGAACACCAAGGTACCTGAAACTATCTACTCTCTCCACCGTGATTCCACTGATCATCACAGGTTGGTAGTGCCGCTCCTGCTTCTTGCTGCAATCCACAATCAGCTCCTTTGTCTTACTGACGTTTATGAGGAGATTATTTTCCTGGCACCAGTTTTCCAGGTGTTTAATCTCCTCCAGGTAGGCCCTCTCATCGTTGTCCGAGATCAGGCCCATGACAATGGTGTCGTCAGCAAACTTGACAATGATGGTGGAGCTGGAAGTGGCTGTGCAGTCGTAGGTGTACAGTGAGTAGAGCAGGGGGCTTAGGACACAACCCTGAGTAGCTCCAGTGCTGAGGGTGAGGGTGGATGAGGCACAGTTGCCCACCTGTACTGACTGTGGTCTGTCTGTTAGGAAGTTGGAGATCCAGTCGCACAGGGATGTGTGCAGTCGTAGATCCTCCAACTTAGTAGTGAGTAGGAAGGGGATGATGGTGTTAAATGCTGAACTGTAGTCGACAAACAGCATTTTAACATAATTACCCCTCCCTTTGTCCAGGTTAGTCAGTATGGTGTGTGAGTTCCGAGCCTCGTGGATGGTTTTGTCCACCCAGGGCTTCTAGTTGGGAAACTTCTTGATGGTTATTCTTGGAATCGTGTCATCCACCAGTTTCCCAATAAACCCTAGTACTGCCTCTGTAAACTTGCTGACATCATCAGTGCTGTGCTGGATCATGTCCCAGTCTGAGTCATCCAGAGCGTCCTGCAGAGCAGCCACCGATTGGTCTGTCCAGCGCGCGACCTCCCTCTGAACAGGAGCTTCCTGTTACAGCCTTTGTTGAGAAATATGCGGTGTGGTCCGACTTACCAAGTGGTGGATGAGCTAGTGCCTTGTAGCTGTCCTTGTATGAGGTGTAGCAGTGGTCAAGTGTCCTAATTCCCCTGGTGGGGAAGGTTATATGCTGGTAAAGGTTGGGCACTGCACGCTTGAGGTTAGCGCTGTTGAAATCCCCACCCATGATAAATGCAGCGTCCCGGTGCTGTGCCTGAAACTGTGTGAGAGCCTCATGAAGTTCACACAATGCAGTGTCCATGTTGGCCTGAGACAGGATGTACACGGTGTTGATCATGACCAAAGTGAACTCCCGGGGAAGGTAGAAAGGACGAAACTTGAGGGCGAGCAGCTCCAGGTTGGGTGAGCAGGAGCGGGCGAGAGTAACAACATTGGCATTGTTGCACCAGCTGTTGTTTACCATCACACACACTCCACCGCCTCTCGACTTCCCCAAATATGCCGTGCTTTCCATATGGTGAACTGAGAAGAACTCGGCCGGCTGGATGGCGTGGTTTGGTACCGCTGGGTTCAGCCACGGCTCGGTGAAGCAGAGGAGATTGCAGTCCCGAATGTCCCTCTGGAACTTTATCCTGGCCCGGAGGTCGTTGAGCTTGTTGTCCAGAGACTGGACATTCGCTAGCAGGATGCAGGGTAAGGGCGTTCGGTGTGCCCGAGCCCTCAGCCTGTTCCTGACGCCGGCTCACTTCCCTCGAGGCCTTTTCCTCGCGTCGCGTCCTTTGTTCTCCCTCAGGATCTCTGTCAGCCATCTTGGGTCCGGGGTTAGAGATGGCTTGAGGTGAGTGCTATGTATATTAAGAGAAATAAGAGCGTCTCTGCTGTATGAGATACGCGTTATGGTGTAGAGAGAAGAGCTGCGGAGAAATCAGGGGTAGCGGGAAGAGCGAAAAGAGTGAAAAAGATAACGAAAAGAGCGAAAAGAAGTGCCAGGTGTGGACAGAGCAGTCGTGACAGCAGCCGACCTCACCGGCGCCATCTTAAGGAGTTGGAGCCAGGAGAGCCCTAAAATCACCAAAGGTCCATAGAGTTAATAACAAAAATTGTGATGAGTTCTGAGTGGAGTGCACTAATGTCCATCCACACAGGCTTCATGAGACAGGAAATAACGCCCTCTCCTACTGGTCTACTGTTCAAAGTGGATAACTTCATGAGTGTGCTGAGGTTACCTAGAGAAATGTCATTAGGATAGGTCACTTGTGAGGCTAGTTCAATCCAGCCTCTACTGGCTGCCAAAGGTCGAAACTCTAAGTACAAAAAGTACGAAGTACGAAACTTATCTCCTGGGATCCAGGCAGCAGTTTGGGACATGCATAAGCACCTTCCTCCTCTAAGACCATGGTCACACCTCCCTGTGGACTTCATTACCGACCTACCGGTATTTGAGGGCAACACGGTAGTTCTGACTGTGGTTGACAAGTTCTCGAAGATGGTCCACTTTATCCCTTTGGCTGAAGCCCGTGATGCAAGGTCCTCTCGCTGTGGAGGACAGTTCCTCAACCAACCCGCCTCCACCCCTGGATACAGAGGGAAGCCTGGCATACAAGATGAGCGCCGTACTCAATTCCCAGAGGACAGGTAAGGGGTTACAATACCTCATAGACTGGGAGGGGTACGGCCCTGAGGAATTAGTTGGATTCCGGCTTCCCAGATTTTAGACCCTGGCCTCATCACCACCTTCCACCGACTGCACCCACAGAGGCCAAACTGCCACGCTCCAGGCGCCTGGCAGGGCCTTTTGGGGGGGGGGGGGGGGGTCTGTCACGGTTGGCCGGTTTACCAACAATAAGGACACGCCCATGTCAGAAGGGGGCAATACCGTTTATCTACCTCATTCCCAATTGCCTGATTACTGAGTAGAGACACCTGCTCCTCATCATTGTGTCTCCATATTTATGCACCCGCAGGTCCTGAGAAACAATGCTGCACATTAGTGGCCAAGGTTGCTAAGGAGATCTCTTGGTGTATTGCATCTCGGCTCTCAGAGCCTTAGCATTCCAGTGGATTACTTTACTACCTACCTTATGTAGCATGGAAAATAAAGAGCACGTTATCTTTGCCTCTCGCTTCTTCTGTGCCGCCACCATCACAGTTAAAAGATGAAAGTAGTAGATGAAAGTATAGATTAAAACTGTCAGTATTTTCAAAGGGTCAGAAGAAAAGATCTTTCAACTGAATCTCTATATGAGGGTTTCTCCAGGCACTCCTTGGGCCCTACAGATGAGCAACATTTTTGCTCTGCCCAGGTTCGCATCAGGAATTGAGTGTTTTTAATTGTTTTAATAGTTCAGAAATGTGTGCTATCTGGAGGTCAGATTTAAGAAACAGTAAAAGTATGTGCAACGTAAGAGAAATACAGATAAGTTAAAAGAATTCAGTAACAAATATAAATGTTAATGAACATTTTTATAGAATGCATATGTTGAAACAAGTCGAAGTACATATTTGCACTGACTACAGTTAAAGGAAAAAGGTTTTTAAAGTTTATGCTATACTAGCCACATACACACCCACCAACTGCCATCTACATAGATTTGACCACATTGTGCTTCTCAGTTTCAATTTTAATTTTATTTCCTCTTGGTGTTCCCCTGCTGTTTGTGACAAGAAAGAATGTGTTATAGTGTATATATATATATATATATATATATATATATATATATATATATATATATAGTGATTATGTACATTACAGTGTATGAAATAAAGTACATAACACCTGTTTAAATTGCAGGGATGTGAGAAGATACTTGTTAGGGAAAGAAGCTGTGGAGGTGGAGGTTTTCCAGATTTTTAGGGCTCTCACTCTTGATCTGCACTGATGGAAACTACTGGAAGAAAGAGTGACCTGGCTGTGAGTGGTCTCCCATGACCTTCACTGCCCTCTTCCTCGTTCTAACTGTGTAGGGGTCTTCGACAGTTTTTTGTGTGTTTAGCTACAGGCAGCATGACCCTAACTGTGTGACTTCCTCCCGATACATGGACATATTGATTCTCCCTTTCACCACATACTAGAGTTAGTGCATGTCATCTGTTTTCTCTGGGTGTGGGTTTTCCTGTTAGGGTATAACTTTGTCTCTTTTTTGGTCATGATTGGATAAATTGTTTTATTTTGGTAGAACAGGTTTTATTCATTATTTTGGCCTTGGCTGCTCCCAGAGACCTTGCACCAGATATGCATATGTTTGTAAGTCTGTTTCTTGATACACAGATTAACAGGTCAAGACTGGCTATTTTTGGCTGTACTTTGTCACTTCTGACAATTCCCACACTGTCTCACTTCTCACACTGCCACACTCTGCTACAAACTACAGCCTCCCTGCCTACACATGGTCATAATAAGAGGCTGCACTGTGTAGCAGATTGAATTTAGACTTGAAAGGAAGCGAGAAATATCCTGTCAGTGTGGGCCTCATTGTTGGTCATTGTTAGCGTCGGTGTCTAATGTTAGTATCAACAAGTGTGCAGCTACTATTAATGTAACCCAGCGTTTGTCATTTTATATTGTTGTTGTTACTGTTTATACTGTTGGTGTATTCCTGTCTATTAGTTTTATTATGTGTGAGTGCCATGAGTGTCCTTTATGCTTTATGTTATTAAATGTTTCACATCCTCATGGGAGTCTGTGCATCCTGCTCAATGCCCTGCGGCACTCGGGCTGTGACAGTTACCAATTTTAACAGTTTTGTTCAGTCCGGTGTATAATATTACACAGTGCAGAAAGTAAAATTAATTTCTGCATTACTGAAGTACACTTTTAAGATTTAAAAAACAAATGGATACTTTTACTTCAATACATTACTCAATCTTTTTACTTTTGCTACTGGAAAACAGAAGAAAAGATTTGCAGATGCAGCCCAAAACTTTGAATATTATTCACTGCCCACTAATGTAGGTTACCACAAATATAAAAAACTCTCCGCATGGAGGTTAAAAGGATGCCTACTGATTACTTTCAGGCATAAGTGTAGCAGGTGGACTGCTGTGGTTGAATTGTGAAGCAACTGATGGTTGTAAGTTAAGGGAATGTGCAGTGGTTGAGGGATTGTTTAAATAATTGAGATAATAATAATAATAATAATAATAATAATAATAATAAACAACAGGAGAAGTAGTGATAGATAAGGGAATCCCAAGTAATATCAACATCAGGAACAAGGAACACAAAAAGCCTGAGAAATTCCAAGTGGTGAAAGAAGAGTTATAAAATATGTAGAGGGTGAAAGCAACTGTGTTTACCATGGTAATCAAAGCAATAGAGGCTGTGACCCCCAAACTGAGAGAGTGGCTCCAGCAGATCGTAGGAACAACATCTGAGATCTCTGTACAGAGTGCAGTCCTGGGATCAGCTAGGTCACTATGCATGACTCTCAAGCTTCCAGGCCTCTGGTAGAGGACCAAAGCTTGAAGGAAAACACTGCCGAAGGGTGAGTGGGGATTATTTATTTTATATGCATAAAGTGAAGGGTCCATGTCCAGTTTCTCTAGAAACCAGGTGTACATAACTGCAGTTTTGAAAATCTCTACAGTACACCACCCTTACTAATTTGGAATCTTCTAATGGATTTCCAGATGGATAGGGAAGGTGGCTACAAGATGTGAAACATCCATAAATACATTTATCTGACACTTTTTTCCATAGCAACATATAATTGTGACCAAGTACAACTTGAGGGTTAATGGCCTTGCTCAGGGGCCTGCAGTGGCAACTTGGTAGGGTGGGAGCTTGAGCTAGCAACCTTCCAATAAGAAGTCAAGTACCTTAACCATTGAGCGACCACTACCCCAGTGAAGCCATCATCCCCAATGGTAAGATGATCAGGAAGGGACTCAGTCAGCTGCAGGATGTGCCGACCCTGGTAGCAGGGGAGTTGCCATGGCAGCACAAGCTCCTCCATGGCATGTACCACAAACAAATAAGAGCTGTGGCTATTAGACATAGAAGACAATACTACAAATGGCTGAAAAAGCAGGATTGAAGGACAGCACAGAGGCATCATGGCAGCACAAGATCATGCCCTAAGTATTAAGACACACAGCCACTAAGTCTCTGAGTGCTCATAGGAGAAACCAATGTGACATTTGAATGGCAGCTTGGTCTGTTAATAGCAATTTTAACCTAACAACTAATGTTTCAACATCATGTACTAAAGATTAGAAGTGCAAAGCTCCAGGACCTGAAGAAAACCATCAGCAGAACCAATAAACATTAAATGTGTTTGGTACTTTTTAGATGTGACCATAAAATGGAAGAATGAAAACATATAAGTGTGTCTGGTGACTTAGGCACTTGTAATGCAATTGTACTGTTTTAGATTTACTGAATCTAAATTGATGAGACAATATGTCTATGTAGTGGAATAACTTCTTATACACTGCCAGTTCCCAGATATGTCCTGTTAGCATTCTAAATGTGGCATGGGCACAGGGAAATGGGCATGCAAGTGACTTAAAACTATGTATGTGGACAAGACTTCACAACATGTACAGACAGTAGGGCATTGATCCTGTTGTTTGGCTCTAAAATTCAACATTCAAGTATCCTTACAGAATGTGTGCTGAATACACAGTCATCTGAGAATACAAAGATAATGTCTGTAGCAACATTATTGGGATTGCCTTTCTCATTTTTGATTCCCTATATAATGAAAGTTAGCATGTTTGCTTCTCAGCACTAGGATCTCGGGTTTGAGTCCCTATCTGGGTGGAGTTTCCATCTTCTCCCTGTGTCTCTGGTTTCCTTAAAAACATTAGATCGGGTAAATTGAATACTCTAAATTGTCTTGGTATGAATGTCTGTATGCTCCTTGGTGGATGGTGCTCTGTTCTGGGTGTTGTCCTCTCTAAGGTTCCCTATGTCCAGTGCAGTTCCCCAAGGGGCTGTGGTTTCCATCTGAGTGTGATTGGTTGCTGTTTCTCACCAGTGTGTGTGTGTGTGTGTGTGCTGATCTAAAGGCTGAGTGCTGACTGTAAACCATCCTTGGTTTTGTGAAATGTGCTATATAAATGGAACTAATAAATAAAGATTGTAGGGGATCACAGTCATCATGCAAATGAGATTTTTGTTCTCTTACAGTCAGGAAATCACTCTATGTCTATTAAATCTAGACCAAGAATGTCACCAAGTCAAATTTATTTATAGCCATTGTCACAAAAAAAAAGCAGCTTTACACATGTCTGAGTTCAAGCCCCTAGTGAGCAAACCAAGGGTGGCAGTGGTAAAGAAAAACTCCCTAGAGCATGAGGAAGAAACCTTAAGAGGAACCAAGACGCAAAGGGTGTGGTGCGGGGGTGATCCTCCTCTGTCCGTAATAGCTTCTAATCCTAGTGCAGTGAGCAATCGGCAACAAGATGATTAGTGGCTGATATATGGGCAAATCGGGATGTACCAAATCCTTTTCATAAGTTTTATGTGTATGTATATCATAGGTTATTATGATATATATACGGTTCCGTGTGTGTATGTGTGTAACGGTGAGCAGAGAGGAGGCGGACGCATGTGCGGAGAAGCGCGAGATTTATTATGGGCAAATCCAAAATGAGAGTCCTTGTAGTAGTCCAGAGTCATATTGCCAACACGGAGAGCACGGGGATACGAAAGCAAACAGGGGAATCGGGCTATAACAAAAGACTAGGAAACACGAACGCTAGGATAACAAAACAGGCTAACAAATGAAGGCTTTTAAACAGACGGGCTTTCAAACATCAAATAAACATAAACACACGGATTCAAAGTAACACAACCATTCGAATAAACAATGAACACCCGAGAGACAGGGCACACGATAGTGTTTAAACACATGAACTTAACGCAGTAGAAATGAGGGACAGGTGTGTAAAATCAAACGAGGGGCGGAGAAAATGAAACTGGCATGGAACTCAAATACACAAGACAGGGAAAACACGGAACACGGAAGCTGGAGGGACTAACTGTGCCAATGTGTGTGTGTGTGCGCGTGTTTGTTTGTGGGGCTACGCTCTCACCGTGTCTCACACCTGTTTCTTGTTCTCCGTTGTTACTGTGTGTCTATTTAAGGTCTTGTCTACTCATTAGTGTTATCGATGTTTAACCCCGATAGCCTGCGATCGATGTCGTCTTTTTGTGTGTTAATAAACGTATGTTTCAGTGTGACACAGCTCGTCCCCGCACCCTGCTCTACCTCCTCCACATTACACCAATAAACTAAACTACAACTACCTGCTAATGAGAACAAGCTAGGGTTTGCTAGTAGACATGAATTTAGTCCAAGTATAACACAGACTATCACCAGGGCATAACCAATATCGTTAAAGCTAGTATTCACTGAGAATTTATACATTAGATTTTCACAAGAAAAGAAAGTTTTACTTCTGGATAGTGTATTGATTTAAAGTTCATTTAAAACTTGAAGGAGTTCATTTACAATGTTACTGGGTTAGCAGTTATTCCTTATTTAAGTGGTGTTGCCTTTCAGAGACAAAGTGACAACGAACATGTCAATGCGCTAAAAATAACACATCTGCTTCCTCCACAGATCGTGCTGATTACCTTCACATTTCTGTCTTTCTGTATTAAAAATGGACTGGAATTTTCAGCGCCACTTTTTCATGTTTTGGAGTAAGACTACAATAACTGTTATATGAGATGTATTTTCTTTGTATTGTTTTTTCTTCTTCTATTCATTCAAGGTTAATTTATTCAAATTTACATTTCTATCCATCCAACCAAAAAAAAAGTTTTGATTTATTTATTTATTTATTTTATTATTTTATTTTATTTATTTTTTTTGTATAAAATACAAACCATAATTAACCAAGCATCTTATTTTTAAAATATGTTCTATTTCTGGATATGCTCCTTTCTTCTTCATTCTCAGACTGTCCACCTCCTGCACAAACAGATATTGCTTTTTTGTTGGATGGTTCATGGAGTTAAGAATTTTGTTAAAATGCTGATCCAAGGCTTATTGGATGAGATATGAGATATTAAGGGATATGAGATATTAAGGGACAGCATGTCTAGAAATGTGTGTAATATAAATGCAACCCCACCTTACATCCAAAAATATATATACATTTTGCTTAGGGTAAAAAACACTGTATGAAATCACCAGACTGCAGAACCAAGGTGCAGAATATTACCAGAGTGCTGGAAGCATATAAATGAAGGAATATGCAAAGTTATATAAATTACATATATTATTTATATACATGTAAATTATATATATGTAGAAAATGATTCCAGGTTGCAACTGCAGTGTAAAGGTTTCAAAAGAATGGAACCATATGTAGCCAAATATATGTAACCTTTACATATGGAACCATTTGGTTGCTATGTTCTTGCTATGTAGATGCTATGGATGCTCTGGTGGTTGCATGGGTGTTACCAAGTGGTTGCTAGGGTTTTACCAAGTTGTTGCTATGATCTTGCTATGTAGTTGCTATGGGTCCCAGGTGATTGCATGGGTTTAACAAAGTTGTTGCTATGGTCTTGGTTGCTGTGGTATGCCAGGTGACTGCTGTGCACTTGCTAAGAGGCTGTTATGGCATTCCAGGTGGTTGCTATAGTCTTGCTAGGTGGTTGCTGTGGAATATCCAGTGATTGCTGTTGTTGCTAGCACATTATGTGGTTGCTAGGGTGTTACCAAGATGTTATCAAACAGATTACATAACACAAATAAATATGGTTAAAAAAAAAATTAATAATTATGATTTTTCCTTTTCACAGTTCGCTGATGCAGAGTTTTCTACTAATTGTAAAATACCCATTACATTCAATAACTAAAGAGGCATCAGTGACATAGATAATATAAAACAATAACGTCAATGGAAGTAATAAGGAACAATGGTCTGTATTCAGAACACGAAATCAGTGGTGTGTAAGGATTTGATACATGGGGTAGCAATAGAACACTAAAAGGTGACAACACCTAATTATTTGTTAGGGCAAAGCTACATTTGAACAATATAAGTACCTTTAAATCTAATGGGTATATAATGACATTACTGCAGAGATGTTCAAACGTTTTCCTCTAGAGACCCTTTGCCAGTATTTTGGGAACTTTGGGCCTGCCCAACATGTTAATATATAAACTACTGCAGTGTAGGTATAAAGAAATCAGGTCAGATCGACTTATTTGTTCAAAATGTCTATTGGATATTACTAACAGTCCAATAAAACAAATTAAAATCCAGCACAACAATAAAAGCACATATTCTGCACATATGATCATAACACCTGCTCTAGGTGACTTTTTCTGGCCATGTTTGGGTCCATAAGTAGCCTAAATTCTATTTCCATTCTGTAGGAAGAAACATGTTTTATCTTGCTTGTTTCTTTCTCATGCATGTTCAGTGTAGGCCACATGCATATATGTCACATGTACTTCAGGGTTGGGTTGTAATGGAAGTAATAGGGATCAATGGTCTGTACAAAATCAATGGTGTGTGCAGGATTTGCTACATGGGGTGGTAAGACAACACTATGTTACTTTGATGAAGGTCAGGGGTGAGGGCAAGGTGAAGGCCAATCTAAACGAAAGAGCCAGAAGTAACATCTAACAATCTAATAACATCTGATTGCAAAGCAATCATTGTCGATATTAAACAAACAGGCTCTAGCAGCATGCTCTTCAATTGGTTTGCAGAATAAAAAATCTTCACTGACAAGTAAAATTACCTCACGTATTCTATTAATCAGGAATTATTTGTCATCCCTGTAGTCACATCCAACTGGATTGTAAATTTGGATGCTTGTATATGCAACAGTTTAATGAACACAAGATATGAGTGATCAAAATATGCTACAAAATTTTAGTAAAGAAGTTTCAAATATCACCCATCATGCCTAGTGCCTACCGTAAAAGCCTGTCGGGGCAGTGCTATGATCTGGGGTTGCTGCAGTTGGTCAGATCTAGGTTCAGCAACATTATGTGCCCAAAGAATGAGGTCAGCTGACTACCTGAACATACTGAATGAACATTTTATTCCATCAATGGATTTTTTTCATCCCTGATGGCACCGGTATATTCCAAGACGACAATGCCAGGATTCATCAGGCTCTAATTGTGAAAGAGTGGTTCCAGGAGCATGAGACATCATTCACACATGAATTGGCCACCACAGAGCCCAGACCTGAACCCTATTGAGAACGTTTGAGATGTGCTGGAGAAGACTTTGCGCAGTGGTCCAAATCTCCCATCATCAATACAAATCTTGGGGAAACATTAATGGAACTCTGAACAGAAATAAATGTTGTGACATTGCAGAAGCTTCTGGAAATGATGCCACAGTGAATGCATGCCGTAATCAAAGATAAAGGCGGTCCAATGAAATATTAGAGTGTGTGACCTTTTTTTGGCCAGGTAGTGTATTTCTGCTAAAGACCTCAATAATATTTATTCAGGGGGAAAAACAGAAACAGTGTGATTGTGTAGCAGGTTATCCATATACCCAGATGAGATAAAACAGTTGTTATTTTCACTGTTAGTATGTTTATTAACAGTGCAAATTAATGTCATAGCTGGATTTTGAAATTAACTGTGGAAATGATCAGAGCTGCACTGACAATCTAAAAATGGATTTCAACTTCTCTGGGTAGGAACATTAGCGGTAAAGTGTTTTTGTTAAGTATCTGTCATGTACTAATCAAGTACACAATATTTAAATGGTACTTAATCTTAAAATGCATCACCACAATGTAATAAAAACACTAATAAATGTCAGACCCTATTAATGGAGGTCATATTTTAAAATGTATTTATTGAAAACATTTCATGACTTGATTTCATATGCTTTCATATATTAGATCCTCAGATATAAAAGTTGTAATCATCCAGGATATGAATGTGACAGTGTTTCTGGAGAACAGAGGAGAACTCTCAGTTACCCATGTGGACTGTCCATCAGGAGATTCATCACTAAACAGGCAAGAGCAGTACTCCTACATTTTTATGGTCCAGCAGAAATAATATAGTTTATTGTAGAAAGCAAGAATTTGAAAACTATGTAAGAGACCATAGAAGAGGTTTATGGTTGTGGTGCAGTATATTGCAAAAGGAGGGTCATGTAATGGTTTACATCAGAGATCAGGTGAAAAGCTTTGCATGCGGTACATTTTGTCTTGGGTGCATTTAATTTGGCACTCAGATTTGTCTAAGATGTTACAGTGCTGATTACTCATTCTAAGATGTGTACATGGCTGTCACTTTGAATGTAAAACTTCCAAGCTTGAGACACTCATGTGACATGTGACATTTCTCTTGGGTTATTAAATTCCTTGGTAATAAGCTGTTCACACCTCCACCAGCTACTGCCTCAGCAAATCAGATTGATCATTGTGGAAGTACAGTTGACTTACAATTTAATGTGTTCTCAGTCAATGTGGACTGATAGACAGGTCTCATCAGACTCTTGATTTCATACTATTGTAATACTCCATTTACAATAATACAGATTTTCTGTATTTCCTGAATGTATTCTCTCTGAGCAGGGCAGATTGGAATACATGTCTGAAGACCGTGATAAAGGTTCACCGAGGACCACCATCTGTCATATTAGTAAATCTTTAGAGAGAAAGGCTCGGTAAGTCAAAAAATTTGTTCAGCCCCTATGCCATTCTTAGTTACAGTTTCTGAAATATTTTGTAAAAATATTTTTTGAAACTTGTGAAACTAGAAAGTTTGATAAAATAAGATTATAGTTTGGTTTGGGTTGGAAATGCAAATTAAATGTTAAAGATAAGGGTAAATTAAGTAAATGTAGTGTCCAGGTGACCATTTCAATTAGGGAAAGGTTATGGATACATACTTGCCCAATATTCAACACATACACTAAGAATAATTTGTTAAAGGAATATTCTAGCAATAACCTTTGAAACATTTTCAGTATTGAGGATAATTTAAAATATTTTTTGTCAAATGCATGGATTTAGAGTTATGATATGAAAACTGATGAACTGGCAATTAAAATTAGGTTGTGATTAATTGGGGCACCACCCTATTTTAGGCAGAAATTAATTGGTTAATTAACCTTTAATTAGAATTAATGTTAATTCAGTCTCAACTCATAAAAGTCACAAGTTCCATAATGTAGTCATTGATACATCCACCAAGAAATTAGAAACACCACTCCTGAATCACAAAATTTACAACTAATAGATTGTTTATTTAATAATCACAGGTAATAGAGTATGAATGCATTAAAAATTAAGGGAAATGCAATTAATGACCTGAGGCATTGGACTCACTAATAAAGAGCTATAACAAAACACGAACGACAGTTACTCAATCAGTGTCAACCACTGCACATATGAATGGAGTTATTATGTCTTATCTTATTTCTGTTGGGCCTTTAGTTCAAACTCTCCATCCGTCCACATTTGGACTGAGCCACAGTTGGATTGTGTTGGCTGACTAAGGCCACTTCTTAGCTTCAAGCCCGGAATTACACTGCAACACCCTGAAGTCGATGGAGGAGATGGAGTTTTGGCTGTCTCCGAGCTTGACCCTTTTGAGGATTTTGCAGGCGAACTCCTGAGGATTAATTTACCAAAGAACCATTAGTTCATGGACATCAGCATATGGCAGGAATCAGTTTGCTAGACATTTATATGCAACATTAGCTAGCTATGCCGAGCACAAGTATGCTGCTTGATCATACTACAAGTCAAGAACTGTTGGTGAAATTAAATCATTTCAAAGTTTACATAAAATACATTTTGAATTAATTATAATCTTATCTGATACCACTTGTCATTAGAGCTTGCATAATAAATATTAAAAACTAAGACTAAACAAAAATGAATACAAACTATAAAAAATAATGAATAAATAATAAAATATACAGAGGTCTGAAAATAAATAAATAAACTAAAACCAGAAAATAATGAAAATTTCAAATCTCAGAGTTCCTCCTGTTAATGATGTAAATTGCAGACAGGATCGCATCAGTGTTATCTTGTTGATTGTATCCTGATAGTCTCCTGATGGGAGACGTTACCTTTAAGGGAAGAACAATTTTTAATCAAGCAAAAGAAGTCAGCTATTGAATGCTGAAAGAGCATGTTCTTTAGTTCAGATATATTACTTTAAATAAAAAGCTTTTCATCTCCTGATTTCCGTTTTCCCATTTGGCCATTTTTGACATTACATATAACGTAAACAAAGACGCTGACTTTGATAAAACGATGATGTTCATTGCTACTGCTTCCAGGTACATCCTGATTTTTTTTCCTGATTAACATATTTCTCATGTTCTAATGTCTGCATCTGTGGGTAACTTAATGAAACCTTTTGAGATTCTAACATTTTTCTAAGACCAACTGCATTTAAAATTATGTTTTCATTCTTGAAGAAGGAAACATTCTGTAGATAACATTCATGCCTTTTGGTTCAAAGGGGCATCCAACACCCAACAAGACATAAATATTTTACACAAATGTTACTAGTAGTCACAAGCACAATATCACAAAGATATAGACACAAAAGGCTTTTAAAAATGTTTGCTCATTTTTAGTTCATCTATCCCAAAATATTGGGATATTGTATTGTAAAAAGTTTGGTGAACCACACTGACCCAAGTGTCCTTACAGCGGCAATGAGAAACACTCAGATAACAGCGAACTGTTCAAAAACAGAACCATTGGTGTCAAATATGGAATCTACATCTCACGGATCAGGTTAGTTATCCCCTTCCTCTTTACATATCTTGATGCTTTTCCTTAAATTTGGCTTTGTTTTCTACTTATTTATTCCGTGTCAGTTCCCAGTATGTTTAAAACTCTAATAAAGAAGGTGTTGCACACCTTCTCTGATGCATATGAAACCCAAACTACTAGCACTGTAGGCTGGCTTAGTGTACTCTGATGAGAACACTGTGTGGCTTCTACCTGCACCATTCAGCCCTCTTGGTATCTGTTCAAACAGCGTCAAACCCATATGCTAGACTATCTGCTAACAACACTGAAAAACTGGCAGTACACAGTGCGCAGACCTTTAAACACAAAAGGGATGACTAAATAAGTCAAGCGAGGGGTCTACGTTTTCGTCTAAACGTCCTCTATTTGATAAAATAGCTGCCAATCACGCCGCTTGCCCTGGAAACATTTGTGGAGTAACTGATAGTCACCCCGCCTCTTCTTCCTTCACTCATAGGTGAGTATTGCTGTCACTCCAAGACAATGGCGCTGCAATGACCAATAGAAATTCATGTAAAGTAGAAAAGGCGGGGGCGGGGGGTCTAATGCTCTATTCAGAAACACGTTTACGTCAGGAACGTGCATTTTGAGTTAACCAAAGGATTGCGTATTTTTTACGCAAAGAACTGAGCACGCAATTAAATAACTTTACTAACATTACGTGTACCGTTTAAACGCACAGTTGTTTTGATGGTAGTGGAATTTTCTATGACAAAATCTGAACTTATCTTTTAACGGAAGAATGTTTTAAAAGACCAATTGTTGCAATAATTCACGCATCCAGAGGAAAGATATTTCAGTACAAACCCCATATGCTTCCAAAATGATATTTGGAATCTGAAAATCTGAACAGTAGATTTGCTTTATATGTCAAATATCAGACATATAAAACAGGAAACATTTTTCTCTAGGTGTAGGATTTGAAACATTGTTTTAAACAATACAGTGTTGTATCAATAAATTGTAGTGCTGCATGTTGATGAATCAATAAATTGCACCTTAGTTTCTAGTGCCAAAATCCACTGATGGTATTGCACTGTATAAAAGACATTGACATAAGTCTGCATCACTGTTGATACAGTTGAATCAAGCTGATATTAACAGTTCTTTTAAAATCCTAAATTTCTTTGCCATAGACTGATTTGTTTAATGGTGTAATGGGGAATTGTGTGTGTGTGTGTGTGTGTGTGTGTGTGTGTGTGTGTGTGTGTGTGTGTGTGTGTGTGTGTGTGTGTGTGTGTGTGTGTGTTTGTAGATTAATACCTGGGTGGAGGTATATGAGGAGAAATGCGTCCTTAACGAGATAATTGTAGGAGCAGTAGCAGGGCTGCTGATTCTGGCTCTCATCACTGCTGACCTCTACAAGGTCAGTTCTGCTCTTGTTACCATTTGCTATTGTCACTTCCAGAATTCCTGTGTCCAATGCCGTATAAACATTTAATGGGTGATATTTGTTTGACTCTGTATTTGACTGCTTTATTCCTGTATATAACTCCAGGCTGGGTTCTTCAAAAGCCGCTATAAGCAGATGTTGGAGGATGCGAGCTCTGGTGCTGATGGGACTGAGGAGGAGGTGGAGGCAGCTGGAGAACACTCAGCTGCTGCACTGCTCTGCTTAAATTCCAACATGGATTTGTCAATCTGTACTTGGGAGATTACAATGGCAGCTGTAAAGTTCACAGATGCTACTGTGCTGCCTAAAATGTCAGATTCATCTGTATATCATGTCAGACTCGTGTATATGATACATTTGCTTTGTACTGGCCTTTTTGGTAGTTATAAAGAAAACGTACAGTTATTCAGAGTTGAAATGGCAATTTTGTCTTAATGTGTTTTATATATTTGTACTCATTCTTACTCCCTTACTCAATTACTCATCTTCGCTATTATTAAAAACCTTCCCATAAAGACTACCAAGGAAAATATTTATATGTGTATGGAGAGTTTATATGAGGCAGACATATGGATATTGAAAGGGAATTTGAAAACTGGAGAGAGGCAAAACATTTTGCAAAGTAAACAGGAGACTTGGATGCAAATGCTAGATTTATTAAAAGGTCAAAAACCGTAATGGCGTCCAAAAACCAGGGTAAACAGTCAGCTAAGCTGTCCAGTCAAAAAGGGGCAAATATGAAAGATCTAGTTAAAAAAAATTCATGCCCCCTAGTCTAGACCCTGTTTCCCAGCATCCACCTGATAACACATCTTCTGTCACTCAATCCAGATCCTCCAATAGTTACATGCTCACCAGATCTGCCTCTCCTGTTTACTGACTCATTCCCCATGCTCATCACCTTGACAATTCTCTAGATAACCTCAGCACACCAGTGAAGCTATCCGCTTTGAACATTAGACCAGTAAGAGTGGGGGTTATTTTCTCTCTCACTAAGCCTGTGCAGATGGACATTAGCGCACTCCACTCAGAACTTATCTTTTTTTTTTTTTATGAACTCTATGGACTATTTGGTGATTTTAGGTCTCTCCTGGCTCCACCTCCATAATCCACTCCTTTAATGGCCCACTCTAGACATTGCTTCCTGGTCACTCTACTGTTTCAAGAATTGCTTAAAAATCCCCTCTATATCTATCTTTTCCACATCCATCGAAAGCCCTCTACCCAACACCATCACCCTTCTCTGTGAATACTCTGATCTTAGAAGTCTTCAGTAAGTAGAATGCAACTAGCATTCCTCTACATAGGCATTACGGCTGTGTTATCGACCTCATCAACGGTGCTGTGCTTCCTTGATCACGTGTTTATCCCCTTATACAAGTTTGTAATGATCACATATGGTAAATAATGTGTACAAATGTGTCAACCTTTTTCCTTTTTGTTTTTTTTTACTTGTGTTTTCGGTTCAGCGCATACCCTCTAATGGGCGGGGGTGGGGGGGTGGTACATGAGTTCAGGGCTCATCCCTCACGGAGCAGATGACTGTAGTTGGGGTCGATCATCAAATGGAAAGGACAATCACAAATGCACTAGCAATGAAATAGGGAATACTAGGAACCAGAAAAGAGAGGGTTTTTTGAAAACACGGAAGCATCAGGTCATGGGACTTCACTTGGGGAGAGCTCGCATCTTTGCCCTCCAATTTCGTGCAGTGGATATACACCTGAAGGAATAGGTAAATTTTTCCTCTTACCTGGAGTAGTATTGACTGTGGACAGAATTTTCAGAGGGATTTATGAACTTCGCTTTCCTGTGTACCAAAGGGGACTAGTGGGGTGAGTTGTGAAGTGGTAAAGAGACCACTGAGTCCCCATCTTGTTTTGCCAAGTTCATTCCTTCCCTGTTATTAACATTTTTTTTACCAATGTCAAAGTGGCTGTTTTGGACGACCTGATGTGTGATTTTAAGTTGGGAATATTTGTATAATACTACTTGTAGAGTTGTTTCATACACATGTTGGGGAAGGGAAGTTATTAAACACCCTACTTTACAGCGTTACAGTGCTAGAATATTAGTCGCACCACCCCATCCTTGTTTGTGTTTGTGAAAGAGTCCTGAGGAAAACAGAGCAAACGTCACAAGCTGAGCATGAAGCTATGGAGACACATATAAGAAGCATTAGCACAGGGGTTCATCCAGCCTTCCATTTCACCTGCTGCGGTTGGATTTTTCTTTGTCAGTAAAAAGGATGGTGGACTAAGACCAGGCATAGATTACAGAGGTCTGAATGCACTCACAACAAAATATCCTATCCACTGCCTTTGTTCAGTAGCACTAGAACAATTATGTGAAGCATCCTACGTAGGTTATATTATACAGGAAGATCAAAGCAGTCACTCAGTGGCCAATCCCTGTGTCTGTTGTATAATGTCTACATATCTACATCTGTCTCACATCTGACTGTGGGTTTTGTCACTGATCTCCCTTCTTCCCAGCGGTTCATGACAATACTTACAGTGGTGGACAGATTCTCCCAGAGAGTCTGGTTCATTCCATTCAAACGACTGCCAACCACCTTCCAAACTGTGGAGGCTCTATTCAATTGTCTTCTGTTTCTTTGGAATCCTTGAGGATATTGTATCAGATCATGGACCCCAGTTTCCATCACGAACCTGGTCAGCCTTCCTGGAATCTAATGGCCAGTGCAAATAGTTAAACCATGAGATGGGGAACTTTTTGAGAATATTCTGTCAAAATAATCAGTCTGATTGAGTCATTTCCTTCCTTGTACTGAAATGGCTCAAAACTCACTCATTAGCTCAGTCACTGTCTTAACTCCATTAGAGTTCTGTCTTGGTTATCAGTCTCCACTCATGCTGTGGACTTCGTGCAGTTGATGAATGGAAGCAAAGAAGGATGTCTGAGAGAAAACCCACCAACATATAAACAGGGCTATTCAGCATCATAAGAGATATGCAGACCAACATCGACAAGAGACTTCCACGTATGCACCAAGGGATCAGATCTGGTTATCTACAAAAGACTTCAGATTTGCCAAAGGCAGTAAGAAAATTTAACGCATGTACATTGGACCTTTTAAAATCAAGCAAATCAACTAAGTAGTGTACTAATTAGACCTACGCATAAATTACCACATGTCTAATTCATTCCATGTCTCTCTCTTCAAACCTGTGATTCTAGGTCTGCTGGATGTGGTGCCACCCGATGCTGAGCCACCCCCTCTAGACGAAGTTGAGAGTGCTCTGGTCTGCGCTGTCCATTGGATGCTGGATACAAGGTGAAGGGCTGGCCAGTTACAATTTCTTGTAGACAAATTCTTTGTGGGTTATGGTCTTGAAAAAGATGCTGGGTGTTTGCACGAGACATCCTGGACTCAGGATTGGTGGAAGATTTATTTTAAGATCCATCCAGATGTAGGCCTTGCCCAAGAAGTCGCCCTAGAAGGCAGTCTGAAAACTGTCATGCAGTACATGAAGGGAATTGTTCTTGTTCAACATAATCCGTCCAGCACCGTGGCTGTGCGAGAATGGGTGGTGATCATTGTTCCACAGCCATCCCTGACCCTTTGGGGGGAGGTTATTGTCATACTGACGCTTTCATCGCATTTACGGCATTTAGCTGATGCATTTACTGCATTTAGCTGATGGTTTTATCGGAAAAAAACTCGCAATTAAGACTAAATACAACTTGAGCATTAAGGGCCTTGCTCAAGAGCAGAAAGGGAACCATTTGGCAGTGGAGAGGCTTGAACTGGCAACCTTCTGAGTAAAAGTCAAGTACCTTAACCACTGAGCTATCACTGCCCTATCACTAAAGCTACCACAACAGTACTGTTCTGAGACACATCTGTACTGTTCTTAAAAGTAAGGTCATCAGGTTGTCACATATTAAAAGCCATTTGAAAGACTATAATTTGATTTAATCTGTGGAATCCTACCAACTGACATTCTCATATGCAGGCTAACCTCTCTGTAGGTGGCATACAACAAACTTCAAAAGATGACCCTCAAGTGTTAGCCAAGCATATGTCTAGCTAACATCCTCATATGTTGGCATACCTCTGTAGGTGCCAGACAGCAAGGTTCTAGGGAACAGTCACAAGTGTGCCACTGTAAAATGATAAGTGAAACATTTTAGTGTTGACAGAATGATATCCAATGCCATTCAAATTTTAATTCTGAAATGAACCAGTAGGCTATTGGGAAGCCTGTTGTTTTCCCCATTCTAGGGTTAGGGTTGGCATTAGAGATACAATTGCACCATTCTTAAAAATAGGTTTGTCAGGTCATCACACAGCCAAAACCATTTGAAAGACAAACATTTGATTTAAATTGTGGAATCATACCAATGTCCAGCTGACATCCTCATATGTAAGCCAACCCCTCTCTAGGTGGCAGACAACAAACTTTATACTTTAGTCAGCAAGTATAAAATGATAATTGAAACATTGTATGATTGAGAGAATCCAGTGCCAGTGAATGCTTAAAAACATTAATTCTGACAAAATTCTAAATTCTTGTTTTTCCAGGGTTAGGGTTAGCATTAGAGATACTGTACTTCCTGACAGTAACTGTAATTTATTTTTATTACTATTATTATTATTATTATTTTGTGTGTGTGTGTCCATATGCGTGTGAGGGAGGATATACATTTTATATATAGATACATTTATATACATATATATATATATATATATATATATATACACATTCTCCATTTTGATTATTTGCTAAAGATGTAAAGATATTACTTCTTTAAGCATGGAAAAAACCCAACAACAGCATCCTTTTTTTTTAAAGAAATATAATCCCTGTTTCAGGCATATTTTTTCCTGATATAGTTTGAAGACTAGACTCATCAGATGATGAAAGGCCTTGCAATGTGTTCCACTGTCACTGATCTGTCATCTAGTGTGGAAACCACAACAACTTCAAAATTCCCAATGACAAGACGACAAGTTTTGTAGTGTCTACTACTGGAAACATAAATCATATTTCTGTTCCTTACCATTTAAAAACATTGTGTCATTCATGAAGCTGAAGTTCACTTTTAATTCATATTTTCCTTGCCAACTTAAATGGGAGAATGAAAAGACAAGAAAAAATTAGATTTAAGGTGAGAAAGAAAATCTGAAGAAAATGTCATAAAGATGGAAGGGAACATTCAAATAAGACTTCTAGAGCCTCATGATTTGTTCAGAAAGAAGATACAGAGTTGTCAGGCATTTGAAATTATTTCTATACATATGCATACCTAAAACCAAAAATGATTTGTTTTTAGTCAGTAATGGCAGGTTTTCAGTACACGCAAACATCCCAGATAGGCTGAGTATAGCCTCTCTGTCAGTATAGTATAATGTCCATCTGTGATGGAGTTAGCTGGCCTATCCCATCACCAGGCTATCAAAATCCCAGGACCCAATTAGGACTTTTATTTAATAGACAGTATACTTACTTGTTTCTTTATTAGTTACAAAGCTGTGGATCATACTAATTACACTGGATTGTCAGGTGATTCCATGGACAGAGAACAGGGAAGCAGCATAACCTGGTATATAGAGAGTAGAACTTAAACTGCAGCTGTAATAATTCTGACTTGCCTGTATAAATTATCTTGTGTTCACAGTTAGTCTAATGGTCTAGGTTAGACTAAAGAATATATATATAGTGTGTGTGTGTGTGTGTGTGTGTGTGTTTGTGCGCGCATGTGTGTAATTATGACATTGCTATACCTTTAGCAAAAAATGGTTTAGCTAATGGTAGGAAAAGCTAGAGGTAAATAAAAGGAAACAGGATTAGAGAGTATAGTTTGGTGCATCACGGGGGTTAATCTGTACAAACTGCTTAGCTCAATGCCAATTGCACATTGTAAGTTGAAATATTATATTGTGTGTTTGAATTATTTGTGTGATTGTGATTGTTTTGTTAAATTGCCAAAAACTCAAAATCTCCTGTCTTGTAAATATAGCACATCCACTACCATCAGAATGGCTGATAATGAGACATCCAGAACTTCTACTTATTTCCTCAGTCAAGCAAAAAAAAAAAAAAAAGTTTTTTAAATAATCACGGTATAGGTGCGTTTGTAATAAACTCAATTCACCTTATAAATTTATCGGTTTGATCGGTCTCCCCCTACTCCAAACCTAGTAAAGCTCAATTTGTTTCCAATGGGTGAGTAACTGCTACACAAGTATTTAATGAGTATATATATATACACACATTATCACAACAAAAAGCAAACTTTGGATTAATTCTAGATAGTGCATTGATTTAAAGTTGACTGTAGGACGTTTTAAGATTTTAAAACGTTACTGGGTTAGCAGCTATGTCTTACTTGGAGGATTTGGAAACCACACAGGCTACGCTATAGGCGAGCATCAGGGTTTGGTCTGGACATCCAGCTTCTGATTGCAAAATATTAATTTGCTTTGTTTAGCTTTTACTGTTTTCATATGAATTCATGAGAGCACATGAAATCTGCTGGCCAGTGAGTGTAAGGAGGCAGTTAGGGAATGAAAAGCACCTTAAGTTTCTGCAGGGTGATGTTTTTCTCTATGAAAGGGGAAGCAACAGAGACAAAGCGACAATGAACATATCAATGTGCTAAAACAACTCACACATCTGCTTCCTCCACAGTTGCACTGTTTACCTTCACATTTATGTCATAACACCTTAACAGTGCCATAGGCTGATCGCCTCCATGCCACATTGATGCAATAATTCATGCAGAAAGAGTGCTGACCAACTATTGAGTGCATATATACACATACATACATATTCAAATTTTCTGAGATACTGACCTTTGGGGTTTCATTGGCTGTAGGCCATAATCATAACATTAAAAGAAATAAACACTTGAAATAGATCACTCTGTGTAATGAATCTATATAAATATACGAGTTTCACTTTTTGAATTGAATTACTGACGAATTAACTTTTCGATGATATTCTAATTTATTGAGATGCACCTGTATATATATTGTCCATAAGTCATTTCAAAACGGGTTAGTCACAATGTAACGTTTGGGAGGTGGAGAGCGAACATGCTTGTGAAGTGACGACGCCAATAACTAGGAAAGCCATAATGAACCAGCTCAGATTGGACAGATGAATAATAAGTTTAATATCAAACAGACTAACAATGCAGAATAGAATGAAGAACAAGGGCCAACAGTGTGAAGGCGAGAACAAGGGAACAAAGGAAATAAACACTAAAGGAAAGACTAACGGAAAACAACGATGAGGCATAAAACGAGGACAAGCGGGGAATACACTGAACCGGGCTACGGGAGACAATAACCAAGACAAAAAAAAAAACCCCACAGGTAATCAGAACTCAAAGGAAAACCAGACAACATTTGCGCATACGAAAAGGGGACGAGAAACCTAAACAGAAGCGAAGCGACGGGAAAACATCTGACGAGGAACGAGAGCGGAATAAAACAGGCGAATACTAACAGGGAATGCAACATAGACGAAAGAACAGAAGAAAACTAACGAACACGAACAGAAAACATAACTTCACCTGGAACGAGAAAAGAGTTCAAGCGGGATATACCCAATCAATTACTAGCAGAAACAGGGTTTAAATAGACACATTAACGAAGGATCAACGTGAACCAGCTTGAGGTAAAGGGGAGGAGACAGGAAACCATAGAAACAGACGATAGTTGGAAAACAACTATCAACGAGTATCCCCGTACTCTCCTTGTCGGCTCTTTGACCCTGGACTGCCTTAACGACTCTAATTCTGGATTTGCTCCTATTAAATCTTCTCCGCACATGCGTCCGCCTCCTTACCGTTCAACGTTACAATATGTAATGTAGTTTTCTTTTCCTTATTTCATTAAACATTTTTAATGACAGTTGAAATCTTGTATTTACAGTGACCCAGTGGAAAGATAATTCAGTATTATCTGATACGATACGATTACAAAATATTAAATAGAATTCGACCATTTGAATAGCAAATTTGCTTTTAAGTAAAATATCAGATATATAAAGCAGCAAACATATTTCTAGGAGATGAAACATGGTTTTACACAATATAGTGCTTGACTGATTGTTCATGTTGATGTATCATTGAATTACAATCTAGTTTCTACTGGCAAAACCCACTGATAGTATTGCACTGTATTAAAATATTGACAAGCCTGCATACAGTAGAATCAATATGTGAAAAGTGGCAATTCCTTATGTATTCTTAAAGAAAGTGTAATATATTTATTATAAAATGCAATTGTCATGCAGCCCTTCGGTCCAGCAGGACCAATAAGGCTAATGCTGAGGCTCTTCACTACATTTCCCAGAGTCCCCTCGGGGAATCATTGTCCCCTGAATAATAATGCCATACACATGTTTCTAGCTCTATTTAATTCCTGTAGGTTAGCTGCTTGTTTCTGAGGTATTGCTGGTGTTCCTGTGAGTGTATTCATTGTTTGCTGAACTCCCTGCATTTTGACTTGTTCTCATATTCTTGACTTTGTCTTTGGGTTGATCCTTTGTATTTGGTTACCTTCAGGATTGTTTCTCTCTGGCTCTGTTTTGTTGGACCATTTTTTTTTACTATGATTTGGCTTTACTCTCTTATATTAAATTATTGACGTATCTGGACCCTTTCTGCCGCTTTACAAAATACATCACCGCTATGCAGTGGCCTTAGTAAAGGCAAATGCTAATCTAGGGCATCTTTTGGAACAACATCAGCATTTGCAGGAGGGATTTATTCAGTTGGTGGACTCATTAGCCAAACAACAGGTAGAGCAACAGAGGCAGATGGCTCAACTAGTGTGGCGTAGGCTATAATGTGGTGAGCATTTTCACAAAGGGGTTGGTATCAAAAATGCTTTTTGCTGCCTGTTTTTTTTTTTTTGGTACTGTCAGTGGTCTGTTTCTGTTTCAGTCTTGATTGATTCTGGAGCTGAGGGGCACTTTATCTTTGCTTGACTGGTCCAGGAACTACAGATCCCCATGGAATCATTAAGACAACCCCTGAAAGTAGTAGCATTGAATGGACACCCCATAGGAAATGGTTCCATCACTATGAGAGTCCAGCCAGTTAAATTAATCAGTGCCCTCCACACAGAGATGATTACCTTCTTTGTGATAGAATCCTCTGAATTCTCTGTGATATTAGGCCTACCTTGGTTGAAGTGACATGGCCCTTGCATTTCTTGGTCTGAGCAAGAGTTATTCTCGTGGCTCCTTTATTGTTTTCAGAACTGTTTACAGTTTTCTGCCCTTGCTGAGAGATCTACTACTATAGAAAGCCTAGCCATGGAAACCCCTCTCACCATCTATCTGGAATATGTTGATCTTACAGAAGTGCTCAGTAAGCACAAAGCTACCAAACTCCCCCCACACCATCCTTATGACTGCTTTGGTTTGTCTTATTGGATTATTATCTGGTTGGTTAAGGTAGGCTCTGAGTTCACTTACTTTTGTCTTAGATTCTGTAAAATTCAAGGCTTGTTGTCTAAACCTAGTTGTTAGTTGCTTGGTAGCGGTGATTACTCACTACAGGTATAGTTTCTCCTTGACCTTAGGTGTGAATTGAGGGGCGGGCTCAGCACTTATTGAACTGAGTTAAATTAGGATGACTCCGCTAAGTCTGTAGTGGTAATCAACATCTAGAGGAGGTTTGGTGGTGTTCTCAATCAGTTCATCTACATATCACCTACAGGGCTTCACAAACTCAGCTAAGTATCTTCTCATATTATTTCAATCCTTTATCTCATACATCCACAAATCAAGCATCTGAAATGTGCTTCGCAATTCCTGTCCACATATCCCACAGATTTCTTCGACACAATCATAGACGTCGCAATCTCAGCAACCTCACGAACTCACAACGCTTCACACCATTATATATCGTGGTGGCAGGAGGGCTCTGGAACTGCCAATCTGCTGTCCAGAAGGCTGACTTCATCTCAGCATTAGCATCCCTCCACTTCCTACACTTCCTGGCTCTAACAGAAACATGGATCACCCCTGAGAACCATTCTCTGAGGCGTCTTGGCAGGGGCAGTGGCACAGGTTTACTAATGTCTCGAGAGTGGCGTTTCACTCCACTTTCCTTCTCTACACTTTCCATCTCCTCTTTTGAATTTCATGCCATTACAGTGTCTTTCCCCACCAAACTTCTTATCATTGTCATCTACCGCCCTCCAGGTCCCCTAGATCACTTCATTGATGAGCTCGACATCCTTCTGAGTCATTTCCCTATTGAAGGAAATACTCATTCTCCTTGGTGACTTCAACCTTCCATCAGACAAGCTGCATTCTTCCTGCATCTTTCCACTGTTGACAGCATTTGACCTCACCCTCAACCACTCTCCTCCGACTCACAAAGTGGGCAGTGTTCTGGACCTGATCTTCACCCGTACCACCACAACAAAGGACATCACCCCCCTCCACCTCTCAGACCATCACTTTCAATCCTTCTCTCTTTCCCTTCCTTCACTTTCCATCCAGTCCTCTCCAACATGTTCCTCCTTTCTCTGTTGCAACCTGCACTCCATAACTCCCTCTTCCCTTACTTCTACTATTTTGTCCACCCTTCCTCACCTGTGTCTGTCTGTCTCTCTCTCGATACAAATACTTTCATTTCTACACTCTCCTCATCAATGAATCTTCTCTGCCCTCTCTCCTCTAGACCTGCTAAGTCCTCCCCACCTGCCCCCTGGCTAACAGAAACACTTCGCTGCCACAGGAGAGAAATAAGGACTGCAGAGAGGAGATGGAGGAAATCTTGCATAGATTCAGATCTTGGCTCATACAAGCCTCTCCTTTCCAAGTTCTCACTGGAAGTAACATCTGCAAAGTCATCCTACTACAGGGAGAAATTCGAATCATCATCTGATCCACACAAGCTCTTCGCAATATTTTCTTCTCTCCTTAATGCCCCCCCCCCCCCCCCCCCCATCTTTTACTCTGGAGGATTATCACCTTCTTTGAGGAGAAGGTTGCAGCAATCCACCAGTCCTTTTCCCCTGTTCCTACTCCTCCAACTAAATGTGCATTTCCCCAACATCCAACTCTGACTTTTTTTTCTCCTCTCTCCACAGATGAAATTCAACTCCTGACTTCCAGCAATCTGACTACATGTCCACTGGATCCGATTCCTTCTGCTCTGTTCCAGACAATCGCAAGAGCTCTGCTTCCTTTCATCTCTGTCATCAACAAATCCTTATCTTCTGGATATGTGCCTACTGCATTCAAAACTGCCAGGGTGGTACCAATCCTCAAGAAGGCCACACTTGACAGCTCCAGTGTTACCAAGTACAGACCAGTATCACTTCTCTCTTTCCTCTCAAAAGCCCTTGAACGAGCCGTTTATAATCAATTCTCTCTTTCTCACCCAGAACCAGCTGCATGATCCCAATCAGTCTGCCTACAAACCGGCACATTCTACAGAAATGTCCCTCATAGTAATGACTGAGAAACTTCATGCCGCTAAAGCTGCCAAACAGTCATCTGTTTTGATACTTCTAGACCTTTCAGCAGCCTTTGACACAGTGAACCACAACATTCTTCTCTCTGTTGTTTCCAGGCTTGGTGTGACTGGCTCTGCTTGGAGATGGTTTCAGTCCTATCTGGATGGACGGTCCTATCAGGTGACATGGAGAGGATCCACATCCAAACCATGCAGACTCTCCACTGGTGTTCCACAAGGCTCAGTATTGGGCCTTCTTTGTATACTCGTTCTCTTGGTGATGTAATATCTTCTCATGGTTTCTCCTACCACTGCTATGCTGATGACACTCAATTTCTTTCTTTTCCACCCTCTGACACACAGGTCTCCAGATGCATCTCGGCATGCTTGACTGACATCACGTCATGGATGACAGCCCACCACTTGAAGCTCTACCCCAGTAAAACTGAGCTTCTGTTTCTCAGGTACTCCCAGCCCTTACCATGACCTCACAGTTTGAGAACTCCCTGGTATCACCATCTGAAGCTGCCCATAGCCTGGGCATAACTATGGACAGCCAGTTGTCGTCGTTCTCAACTCATGTTTCTAATCCAACCCAGTCTTGCCGATTCCTCCTTTGTAACATATGAAGGATTCAACCCTTTCTTTTGCAGGAAGCTACCCAGGTGCTTGTGCAGTCTCTTGTGATCTCAAAGCTAGACTACTGCAACTCGCTACTTGCTGGTCTTCCTCCAAGAGCCATCAAACCTCTACAACTTGTCCAGAATGCAGCAGCCCAACTGGTCTTCAATCTTCTGAAGTTCACACATTACTCCACTGTTGCGCTCCCTTCATTGGCTCCCTGTAGCTGCACACATCAGACTTAAAACCTTGATGCTTGCCTACAAAGCCAAAAATAGACCAGCCCCTTCATACATGAGGTACAGATCAGGCTTTGACCATTGACCTCGAGTACTTCGAACTTCAAGTACAGCTCAGCTTGAAATACCTTGCTTCAGGTCTCATGGATGACAAGCATCGAGACTATTTTCTGTCCTGGCTCCAAGATGGTGGAATGAACTCCTGCTTGCTGTCCAGACAGCAGAGTCCCTTGCAGTCTTCAAACGCAGACTGAAGACCCATCTATTTGCAGAATATTTAAAGGACAACTGACACTGCTCCCTTATTGACTGACTGACTGACTAATATAGTACTTATTGTAGGGTATTATTTATGCTTTTTAACAAACTCTAGCACTTAAACAATAAAATATGTATTTTGCACTTCCAGGTATCAGCATTCATCCCTGTATTCTAGTTCATTTGTATGTTTAATTCTAACCTACTATACTGTACTTGGATATATTCTATGAGTAAATGACAAAGCACTTTTGAAAGTGGCTCTGGATAAGAGTCTGCTAAATGCCGTAAATGTAATGACTGTGCTATAGTCTTAGAGGGAGCCACACTCCCTAAAGCATAGATCTCTCCTCTTACACAGGTGAAGGAACAAGCCATGGAAGCATGCATACAAGAGACCCTGGTCTTAGCCCTGGGCTTCATTCAACCCTCTACCTCTCCTGTAGCCTCTAGATTTGTCTTTGTGAGAGGCCTCCTGCTTATCCCCTCCAATTCCAGTATCTTTGGAACAGTTAAGGGATGATGAGCTTTTCACTACAGTCTAGTCCATGTTGGGGAAGGGGACAAGTGGAACACTGCCTTTGTCACCAAAAGGGGGCACTGAATATAGGGTAATGCCTTTTGGCCTGAGTGTTGCCCCCTCTGTCTTTCAGGCATTTATGAGCGATGTTCTCAGGGATATTATTTGGCAATTTGTAATTGCATATAATGACATCCTTGTATATTCCTCAGACTATGCTACCCATGTTGGACATGTCCGTCAAGTGTTGCAGCCAGGAACCTGAGACCATTCTTCCCTCTGGTCTATCCATTGGGAAATTGAGGAGATACCAAAGGCATTAGAGTATATAGATGTACCTTTTATGAATGTCCTAACGGAAAGATGTTTGTCTCTGAGCCTTTTAGGAGCTATTTGATTACCTGGGCACATTCTTCCCTAACATCAGGTCACCAGGGTGAGGTTTGCACCAAACAGCTTATCTCCAACCGCTACTGGTGGGAATCCCCATCAGGCTTGTTTCATCCTGTTCCACATGTTCACAGTGTAAGATTCCCAAAACCTGTATGCAGGGATCCTCTTCGTTACCTGATAGGACCATCCCTCCAGATAGGACTGAAGCCATTTCCATGCATAGCCAGTCACACTAAGGCTGGAGAGAACAGGGAGGAGAATGTTGTGGTTTACTGTGACAAAGGCTGCTTAAACGTCCAGAAGAATCAAGAAATATGACAGTTGACAGCTTTAGCAGCATGAAGTTTCTCTGTCACTGCAGTGGGGGCTGAATAAGGAGTTGTTGATGACAGAGAAAGGCTGCAGATCTCTTGAGATCGTCTGGAACAGAATGGAAGGTGAGTTTTCCTCCACCACCTCTCTGCAGTCCTTAGTTTTCTGTGGCAGCAGAGTGTTTGTTAGCCAGGGGACAGATGGGGAAGATCTTGCAGGTCTAGAGGAGAGAGGCCACAGAAAATTCTATGTTGAGAAGAGTGTAGAAAGGAAAGTATTAGTAACTGTATTCAAGGAGAGAGAAGAAAGAGGGTCAATGTGAGGAATGGTGGATAAAATGGAAGTAAGGGAAGAGGGAGTGATGGAACACAGATTGTGACAGAAGGAGTAGGAACACATGGGGGAAGTGTGGATGGAAAGAGAAGGGAGAGGGAGAAAAGTTATGGTCTGAGAGTTGGAGGGCGGTGACTGCGAAGTCCAATGTTGTGGTGGTCCAGAACATTGCCCGCACTGTTAATTGGAGGAGACTGCTGGAGGGTGAGGTCAAATGACATCAACAGTGGAAGGATGCAGGAGGAATGTAGCTTGTCTGATGGAAGGTTGACGTGCCCAAGGAGAATGAATGGATTCTAGTGCGGAATTGACTCAGGAGGACATCACTAGATAACTTCATTGGCAAGCTTGAACCTGGAGGGCAGTAGATGACAAAGATGTGAAGTTAGGTAGGGAAAGACACTGTAATAGTGTGAAATTCAAAAGAAGTGATGGAAAGTGGAGTGAAATGCCACTTTTGAGACAATAGCAAACCTGTGCCACCACCCCTACCAAGACGCCTTGGAGAATGGGTGAATGAAAAGGCAGAGGAGAGGGCAGCCAGAGTGACCAAATTCTCATGGGTGATTCAGGTCTCTAATAGAGACCAGATGTGTATCGAGTGGAGGGATGCTAGGGCTGAGATGAAGAGAGCCTTCTGGACAGCAGATTGGAAATCCCAGATAACCTGAGCCAAGGGAGAGCCAGAAACACTCTCCATCACACAGGAAAAGAAATTCACAATATAAAAAACCTTCTACTCTGACACCTAACACCCACAACAAAAGAGGAAACCTTTTGCGAAATTTCAATCTTCCTGGTACGCATGAGACATGTGATTAGTGTCTATTTTTGTGTCTAATGATTTGGATATAAAAGACCAACACATAGGGTACTGATTATTGTGCATCTAGTCCAAGGATTGTAGAATGTATCTACTCTAGGTGGTAAAGCATTTGGATCCGTGAACACTTCATAAAAGTGTAGGGTCAACAAAAGGACAAGAGCTTCCTTCCCTGTTGTTGAACATCTTCAGCAACTGGCTGAATGTCAGCTGCAGTTTAAGGTCAGTATAGCACTGTCCTACAATATTTTGTTCCTCACTCAACACATCTGTGGGGAGAAGGAATAACAGTTGACATTTTGCAGTTTGGTTTTTGATCTTGCATGCTTTAGTCATAACTGTCAGTTCTGCTTCTACTGTCCAAATAATGGAACAATGAAAATAAACATGAAATGAGGTCAGCATTTTCAATGGAAATTCCGTTTTCATTGTGGTCAGTTCCTAATGCATAGGCTTATTCATACAGCAACTAAATTTAACTTTTTATTTCTGACTGCAGTGCTGAATAAGTACGCATGTTTGATTTATGGAGGAGTCAGTCAGTTTAGTTATGAAGGAGTTAGTTATGACTGTCAGGAATATTAAGTAGTCACTGTGGAATTTAAGTCTGGCATGGGCTGATTTTGTACTGTATATATTAAATCCATAGTTTTTACTAATCAGAACCTTACACTGCTGGGGGAGGGGGGTAGTTTGAAAAGAGGTTGATGATGGCTTCCTCTTTAGAGGGGAAGGACAGAGCTGAGCAAAAGTGAATCATCTCTTTAGTATGATATTAAGAACTCATTGCATATCTGGTACCTTCACATCCTTTATCATTTTCTTTGACCTTGGTCTTTCTGTATCTGATCTTATTACTACAAATGGACTGGGAAATTAAAATCTACTTTTTTCTGGTTTCTGGTAAGACATTTTTTTTTTTTTTTTTTTACATTTAAGCAGCCTTTTCATTGCTTACTATTCATTCCGTCATTTTAGATTCAGATTATTTTGGACCATCTAATCTAGGTGTATACACTGCCCTATTTGTATTTGTGGATCTTGCATCTAAGGCACATTTAACATAACTTCATAAGATTAGCTGCTGGTGGTTGTGGATTTATAGTTCTAATATGTAAGGCATTGCTAAAATAGTCAGTCAACCTTTCCTTGGATTTCAAAAGTTTAGCCACTGGGAATGTGCTTGTGTAACAGAGGTTTGAAACAAGGTGTTAGTGTTGTCATACATGAAAGTTAAAACACAGCAGGGAACATTCAAGATTAAACAGACTTGTAAAGAGGCAGGGTAAAGTAGATAAGCAGCAAAGAACAGACTGCACAGTTAAACATGCCAAGACTTCTGAAAGAATTCTAGAATACAGAGTGTTTGTAGCCCTTGAGGTGATTGCATGATGGGTATCATAGTTGCGATGGTAGGTATTGGTGGCTACTGAGCAGGTGACTGGAGGACATTAGACCTGAAATAGAGGACAGAGTATGAGCAAAAAATGGCAGTTTGAGGAAGTGCAAAAGGAAGTGCAAATTAAACATTTATTGAACATTATATGCTACCATTTTTATGTAAATAAAATATTCTGACACTGCCTATTTTTGGCAAGTCTATTTACTCGATTATTTATCTGATTATTTTAAGCAATGTATGTGACGCTGTTTAACACATAGACATAATACAGCAATCAGATCCATGTTGGTTTACCTAAAAATGTAACGGAACACGCCACTTCCACTGGTCACGTGTTATGGCCCGCTGCGTGATGTGGGAGTTCTTCGTTGACTGTCTCGTTTGTAACCATGCCTATGCTTAGCACACACCTGCATCTGTTTAGTCTTGCCACGTGTGTATGTATTTAAACCTTTGTTAGTGTGTGTGCAGTATTGTCGGTCATTGACAATGTTCGTGTACGCGTTGTTCTTGTTCGCCGTATGTGTGTTCACGTTCACAGTTTGTGTTTATACGTGAATGCCGGTGTCTGTATCGTATATCAATAAGCGTTTGTCTCCATCGAGCGAGTCTGTACGTCCTGCTCCTTGCCCTTCAGTACTCGGGCCGTTACAATATGGAATGGATATTGAGTTTGTACTTTGCATAACATATAAATAAGGTACCTCAGATTGTTTTGTTTGTTTGTTTATCATAAAGGTTATTCATTTATTTATAATTCGTTCTACCATTAATTAAATCAAATTCAGGCTCTTATGACCTATCCCACCAAACTGGTAATATGTAGATATCCACTTAGAGCTGGAGCACTTATTCAAAGACAAATCCAATTTTATTTTAAATAAAACATTAAACAATTAGTTGGTATTAATATCTGAAAGCTTTATATTGCTTATATATTGTCTCTTTTGAAAACTGAAGTTGTCACAGCAAAGTAATATTTATTAGCTTCTCTAACAGGCATATATATACTTCTGATATTTTTATGTTCTAATATATTGATATTATAAGTGATATATACATCACATGAGCTAATAACAGAACATTGATTTCCTGTGGCAATCACGATACAGCAATCAGGACATGCTTTTACGGTATTTATTGTAAATGAGTATGTATAAACTGGCAGTTTCTCTCTTTCTTTCTCCATCTTTGTTGCTCTTGCTCTTGTTTTACCCATATACTGGATATTATCTGACTTTGCATGATAACATGCATTATTATGGTTATATCCTGGAAATACTTCAAATGTGCATCATAGAGGGTATTTATTTGTGTTTTGATCTATAGTATTTCAGTCTGTGGTGGCTTTCAACATTGAAGCAAATCCTTGGAGGTACTTCACCCAAAACCAGAACACAGCCTTTGGCTACAAAGTGATACAGAAAGATCAGTCCAGGTGAGGGAAACATAACTGGCATAGTACACCAAAGACATTTTTCCTAACATTTTTGCAGAATTCTTGTGATGGAACTCCCCTCCACTCTTTTCCACCAGAACATTCCAATTATGTTTTTGGAGTTCCTACTTTTGGATTTAAAGTGTATCTGTATTGATGATGATTATTATTACTCTAATATACAATGTAGTCAAAGAGAATGTAAACAGTCAAAATATATCTTGATGATGGATATCAAAATTCAACTTATATTTAGCAAACAAAACCTTCTCTTTCTTCTCAGTGTGATTGTGAGTGATCCTTTAATACAAAATCAAAATCAAGATAAAAGAGGAAACATATACCTATGTAGGACAAACTCAAAAGACTGCTCACCTTTAAAAATTAATGGTATGTATCCACTGTAGTGTTCTTAATAAGAAGCTGTTTATTTTCAGTAGTGTAAAATATTCATCACTGATTTGCTATGTTTCTTTGGATGTGTGGTTCAAACATACAGTTTTTGCTCCTTTGTGTTTTCCTATAGTTCCCCCGGAGGCTGTTAATATGTCTCTTGGGCTTTCAATGACTAAAGATCCTCAGTCCTCAATGATATCGGTAAGTCATCACTCTCAAGACTCACAGTATTTTACTTGTCCACACGGTATAAGGAAGGAAAGACAACGGTTTGCCCCCTGCTGTTTGATTTTAAAAGATACTAATGTGTTAAAGATTTGGAGGTGAGGATCACTGCAGTACACGTCACCCCCATTTTCACTTACAGTTGTAAGATTTTGAAATGTGTATTTGATTGATAGTAAAAAGGAAAACGTACTACAAAACAATTGTAATTCAATTGCATCTTAATTGTCACAGTTATATGAATCAGTATAATATTGTTTCTATATCACATATTTAGTTACTGTATTTGAGCTGTTATAAAATGTCTGGTTCTCAGTACTCAGTTTAATGTGGATTTTTTAAAATTTACCATACTGAATCAGTGGCAAAATGAATGTAGATCCTAAAAATACTATGTAACTAGCAGATGACATAGGTCTACACTTCCCCTCTTTATACGGATATGGATTCATACTTCAAAAATGTGGGTATGGAAACATATTCACTAAGCTATTTTATTTCAGCATGAATATAAACTGAGAATTTATAAAATATGTTTTAATACCTCATACTATTTTTGGTTTAGGATGATGGTATAATATTACTTGGTTGATGAAAAAAGTAATGAATACACTGACAAAATAAATCACAAGGTAACAGTTTAGATGAAAGCAAAAACCTTTTCAGGTGTGTGGCCCAACCATCCCCAAGGCTTGTGAAGCAACTACAACCTACAATGGCATGTGCTTTACCATTGAGGAGAGAAACACTGTCACAGGGCCTATACCAAGCACTTTAAGAGGTAATTCATATAGGAAGATACCCTAATTAAACAAGCATCACATTTTCTCTTCTTTATTTTAATATGTTCTATTTCTGCATGTGTTCCTTTGTTCTTTATTCTCAGAGTGCCCACCTCCTGCACCAACAGATATTGCTTTTTTGTTGGATGGTTCAGGGAGTGTAAATGACGTGGACTTTTCTAAAATGAAGGGTTTTGTTAAAAAGCTGATCCAAGGCTTACAAACACAAAATATTAAGGTACAGCATGTGTAGAAATGTGTGTATTAAGTAAATGCATTGTGTGAATATACCCAACCCAACATAATGTACCGATATTTTGCTTAGGGTGAAAGACATACCGTATGCAAACACTTCCTTTACATGTCCACTGTCTCCCTTTGCATGAAGCAAGCAAATGTTTTGAAAAAGATTAAATAGACAATTCTTCTCTATATCAAAAGATTGATAGTTCTCTATATCAAACTCTATATTTTCTAGTTTTTATTTTATTTATTCCTGGCAACTAATGTAAAACAGAAAGGAAAGAATACCACTTGATATGGTGGTATGTGCTTAGGTATAAAATATGTGCTTAAGCATTACATTTGTGTTTACATTTACAGCATTTGGCATAAGCATAAACACAGAGGATAAATACAAGACAAGGTCTGATAGCTTTATTAGGAAGCTGTGCTGGTTTTACTTTGTGGTGAATACATAAAATCAAGAGATTCTGCACTCAAACTCCCCTCCGGGCAGTCTTTTTCCTTCAATCCTTCAAGCTTGGGTCCTCCTTGAGTGTCCTGTAGTATTTTAGCTGTTCCCAGGACTACTTCTAGATGGAGATCTCAGATGTTATTCCTGGGATCCGCTGGAGCCACTCTCCCAGTTTGGGGGTTACCGCCCTCAGTACTCCGATTGCCACAGAAACCTCTGCTACCTTCACCTTCCACATCTTTTCTAGCTCTTCTCTCAGCCCTTGGTATTTCTTGAGCTTTTTGTGTTCCTTGTTCCTAATGTTACTATTACTTGGAATTGGAATCTATCAGTGCAGCCCTCTTTGTTTGTTTATCAACCACTGCAATGTCTGTTTGGTTAGCTATGACCATTTGGTCAGTCTGTATCTGGAAGTCCCACACGATCTTAGCACAGTCATTTTCCACTACCTTTGGGGTTGTATCCCACTTAGATCTCGGAACTTCTAACCTGTACTCAACAAAGTTTTTTTTTTTTCTGTACACTATACCAGCCACTTGGTTATGGCATTCTATGTACTAGCATCTTTCATCTTGCTGATATGTGCTGGATTGTCTCAGGGGCAATTTTGCACAGCCTGCATCTGGGGTCCTGCCTAGTGTGGTAGATCCCAGCCTCTCTCTCTCTCTCTCTCTCTCTCTCTCTCTCTGGATATATGTGGTAGATACCAGCCTCTTTCTCTTTGTGTGTATATATATATATATATATATATATATATATATATATATATATATATATAATTTGTTTGTTTTTTTTATTTTTATTTTTTTGTTTCAGTTAGCAAGAGTAGCTGCACAGATTATGGCCATTCTTCCCCACCACCTTTGATGGAAGTAAACCCATATTTTAAATAATATTCATCATCAGGACTTCAATATCAGGCAGTCCAACTTAAGTGTTGCCTGGATCAACTAAAGAAAGTATAACTCAGTACCACCATCACGATTTGTTCCCTTCAACAGCCTGTTGCCCATAGCATTTAACACCATGTGGTTTTGTTTTTGTTTTGTTTTAGTCTCTACCCTGGTTTCATGTAGTGAATATCCCCTCCCTTCATTCTGTTCACCTGTGTTTTGTTTCCTCTAGTTTGGCTTTGTCGATATACCTCTTGTCTTCATGTCTTGTTGGCTAATCTTACACTGTGCTTTACCTTTGCAGTAGTCTTGCTGTTATAAGCACCTTTTGTATTCTGCTTTTGCTTTATTTTGGTTTTTGCCAAGTTCTTACCTAAATCATACTGCATTCAAGGAGCATGGGTTCTGTCTCAAGTTTGGCCCTCCTAAGGTTTTTTTTCTTTAATTTCACCCAGGTAGTTTTTCATGCCACTGTCATCCCTGGATTTGTCATAAGGGACCTGGACCCTTATATTTGTAAAGCTGCTTTGTGACAACTTATGTTACAAATAGCAATATAGAAATAAATTTGACTTGATGTGACATTCTGGTTCTGCACACACCTGGATACTTGAATGGCTAGATCTGTGTAAAGTTAGTAAGACCATAAGAGCCTTCATCCAGAACTAGTACAACACTAGAAGCCAACCCAAAGACAGGTGGCCATAAGTGCAATATATGTCAAGGAGAAGCAGTATCACCACTGCTGTTCTGCATAGACCTGAATCCTCTCAATCATCATCAATAAGAGTGGGCATAAATACAGATTTGGGAGTGGAACTACCATTACCCACCTCCTGTACAGGGGGGACATCAAACTGCATGCAAGATGTAAAGGGACTTCCTGATCCACCTGAACAGGATCCACACCAAGCGCATATGACTGTTATGTGGTCAGCTGATGATGAAAAGATTAAAACTGATGGGATGAAGGACAGCACAGAGGCATCATGGCAGCAAAAGTTCAAGCACTAAGCACTAGGTTGATAGAAGCAGTGGTGTGTCATACCAGACAAGACCCAAGGTGCACAATGTGCATCCTTTGAGACGATTCTGCACCCAGGAAAATTTGGCAGAGATCATATGTTGAATCATATGCTTTGCATGTGATTGAGCATATGACCAAGACACCCCCAAATCAAAACAGGAGCAACTACAGAGAGTTGTGAAGAACATGAAGATTAAGATCATGTGGGATGTCCAAATCCATACAAAAAACAAGTCGTGTTGAACAAACCAGACATTGTGGTGGTAAATACAGAATGCAGAAAACAGCAGTGGTAATAGACATGGCAATCTCAAGTGCTGGAAACATCCAAGAAGGAATATGTGAAGTTGGACAAATTTTGTATGTTAAAAATAAATAAATATAAATATATAAATATATAGTCAATTTATGTAGAACATGGCTCCAGGTTATAACTGTAGTGTAAAGGTTTCCAAAGAATGGAACCATATGTAATTACATATGTAAAATTTACATATGGAACCATGTGTAATCAAAGTTACTACATATGTAATCAAAGGAACTACAAAATATATTTTTAGACAAACTCACATGTTAAAAATAGATTACAACATAATACAAACCTAGAAATAATGTGGTTAGAAAATGTATTTAATAATTGATTTTTTTTCCCCCTTCTTACAGTTTGCAGTTGCAGAGTTTTCTACTTATTGTAAAATATCCATTCCATTCAATAACTTTAGAGACATCAGTGAGATAGATAATATAAAACAACAACGTGGAAGGACCTACACTGGAAAGGCTATCAATAAACTTGTGTAAGTATTCCTTTCGTGTGAAAATGTCCAGTCCCCTATTAACATTATATATGTTAATTATTGAATTAATTGAAAATAACACATACATACATATAGCTAAATGGACACATTATTTATTTCAACATCAATAGTTTCAAATGAACATATTACTGGATCATATACTGACCCTCAGTTTCATCTGAATTCTGTACTGGTTTTGCACAGGAATGAGTTATTCACCAGCAGTGCAGGAGCCAGACCAAATGCTAACAGAGTCTTACTCATCATCACTGATGGTAAATCAAATGATGATGGCAATCAACTGATGGTAGCGATTGAAAATGCAGAAAAGAAAAAAATTACTCGATATGCTATAGGGGTAAGAAAACATGCTACTTTGACATGTTTCAATAGCACATAAACAATTTTAGAATAAAATTCTAAAATGATAAAATTATTTAAAGGCCACATGCATATATGTCACATGTACTTCAGGGCTGGTTTGTAATGGAAGTAATGGGGAACAATGGTCTGTATTCAGAACACAAAATCGGTGGTGTGTCCAGGATTTGATACATGGGGTGGTAAGAGAACACTAAAAGGTGACAACACCTAATTATTTCTTAGAGAAAAGCTACATTTGAACAATATACTATAAGTACCTGTAAAACTAATGGGTATATAATGACATTACTGCAGAGGTATTCAAACATTTTCCTCTAGAGACCCCTTGCCACTATTTTGGGAACTTTGGGCCTGCCCTCAACTGCAGTGTATGTATAAAGAAATCAGGTCAGATCATCTCATTGGTCTCATTGTGCATCACTGATCAGTTTATTAGCGAGCCAATCACTTATAATCATCATTACTAACAGGCCAATAAAACAAATTAAAATCCTGCACATAACAATAAAAGCACATATTCTGCACATATGAGCATTACACCTGCTCTAAGTGACTTTTTCTGCTCATACTTGGGTCCATACATAGCCTAAATTCTATTCCCATCCTTTAGGAAGAAACATGTTTCATCTTGCTTGTTTCTTTCTCATGCATGTTCAATATATAGCCTTGGAAAATGTTACCATGATGAAGAACAAGGGTGAGGGTGAAATGAAAGCTAAACTAAAATAAAGAGCCAGAAATAACAATAAACTTCCATGTACGCAGACACTGATCGCAAAGCAATCACTGACGATATCAAACAAATAGGCTCCAGCAGCATGCTCTCTAATGATTTGCAGAATAATAAATCTTTGGTATAATTAAAATTTACATCATATAGGTGATTGATCAGGAATTATTTGCCATGCCTGTAGTCTCATCCATCTGGATTGTAAATGTGGATGCATGTATATGAGTAACAAATTGTTTCTAGACATTTTCTAACAGATCTGCTGCTTGCCAAGCTACCGCAGTGTCAGACTGCTGTATTGTTTTCATCTTTTCAGCAGCACTGTCATTAGCATTGCCCTATGTATGTTGATAGGAGATCCTTGTTCTTCCAGCAGCTATCAAAAATGACTTTTTTTCCTTTTAAATATGGCATGCTGCCTCATATGACATTTGTAGAGCTTGTAGCTAGCACAGTTTTCTGAATTCAATTCACTCCATTTCCATGCTAAAGGGTCTTTCATTTCTCCTGAGAGCTGACCATATCTAAATGTTTTAATTTTGTGGGTTTCAAGCTGTAGTTTGCAAAAATAGCTGCACAGATTGTGACTTCTCCACCATAGATGGTGACTCAGTTAAGCAACTCATGCTGATCGGATTGTTAAACACCTTCAGACCATCCGCATAAGGATTTGTTATTGCCAGTGGCAAGGCATGTTAATGGACACTGCAGTAATGACATATCTGTTTGATTTGCCAGTTGTTGCTATATCAGCATTGAAATTAGGAAGCTCAAAGGAAAATAACTGATCTACAATCTTGATCTACAAACTGTTAGAACCCCATGGAATGAATATTATGATTTAAACATCTACTTTTTCATATACAAACTCCCTCCTCCTACTCTGGAAACTGTGTACTTTACTACAATTTTGGATATCTTGCTCCCTCTATCTGTCTGTCTATCTATATAGTACCACCCATGTGGCTACACAAACAAAATGTGGTTGTACAAAAATATAGTATCAAGTATCTTGTAACGGTGAGCGCTAAGGAGGTGGATGCACGTGCGGAGAAGAGGGAGATTTATTAGGGGCAAATCCAGAGTCCTAGTCATTGTGACAGTCCAAGGTCAAATTACCAACATGTAAAGTTCAGGAATACATAATAAACTAAAGAAAAGTACACAATATTAAACAAGCGCTAGGGTGTAACAAACATAGATAAACAAACAGCTAGAAATACAGAAGGATAGAATCACAAACATGCGTTGATTCACAAAACAGCAGCTACACTTACAAAACAATGGCTCTACTTACAATGAACAGCCAAGACACAGGGAACAAGACAGGGTTTAAATACATGAACTAATAAACACTAAACAAGACACAGGTGCGAATCATGAAAACAGCAAAAACCAAAACAAGGACTGGAACGGGAATGGAGAAAGTGAAACAGCAGCATGAGACAGGGACGCTAGGAGGGAACAAACCGTGACATATCTATTCAGAAAAGGAAGCATTCGGAATATAAATTTCCAGGAGACTCCATGAAAAATAACTCTACAACTAATATCACTAATTTAAAAAAATTCGTTGTTAATAAAAAGACCACCACTTGACGGGGCTCTAAAACATCCCTGCCGAGAACCAGTACTCATTTACATGTTGGCTAATGTGGCTAAATGACAAAATACTCAAAATAATGGGAACAGAAATAAAACCAAAACATAACTCTTCATCGCATTGCATCCAATACTCTGAGTAAATGTTCAAAAGGCCGGCCAGGAACAAAGCCAAGCATCCACAAAAAAGAGGACTGTATAAGCTCAGTGGTCAAATGGAATACATAAATGCTGAACTTCCCACTTTGTTACTAAGGAATTCTCCTGAGCTGTAAACAACCAGAGGAAACCCCCACCATTTACATTCCGTTAAAGTCATACTTTTGCCTTGGACTTATCCATGTTGGCCTCGAACACTCCATTGACTAATGCAATAAATGTTAACACACATTCAGATATTGTGTGAAGGAGACCAAACATTTTTTGCTTTGTGTCTCACATTCGAAGGTTGGCAGAGCTTTTCAAAGTCAATCTGCTCAGAAGGAGTTAAGAATCATTGCGTCTCAGCCACACAATGAGCATATATTCAAGGTTGATAACTATGACTTGTTGGACAAAATCCGTGGAACTTTGGAGGAGCAGATCATCGCTATTGAGGGTATGTCAGTGATGTTTATCTTTCGTAAACATTAAAGTTTCAAGATTGCTGTTCTAGATATTATATAATAATTTATTTTTGTTGTTGTTGTTGTTGTTGTTGTTGTTGTTGTATTTGTTTCTTTGTAGGAACCCAGACGTCAGGAGACTCCAGCAGAATGGAGTTTGCACAGGATGGGTTCAATGCAGCATTTAATACAAATGTAAATGTTCTTCTTAGACTTTTCTTTTAACAGTAAGCATCTGTGGTCATTATGTAAGAGAAAGGTTGCCTAGGTTACCAAACAAGTAACACAGTAGTGCACAGCAGCCTGTGATCAGGAAAGCCCTTTTGTTCTAGAGTGTTATGCAGGTTCTTTTCTGGTGTCAAAAAATAACCTGTACTTGTCTGTATATGATAACCACTGAGCCAACAAATGGAACTATTGGATACAAATGATCAGTACTTTAACGTTGATTTCACATCCTCAAATACATACAAAACTTTCTTTATGGTTGATTTTATATTAAAAGTTGCTTTCCAACATGCATATGAATGACATCAGTGAAAAATATGTAGTCACACCATTCAAAAAGTAAATTTTTAATCATGTTTAACATATAATGTTTTGCATGTTTAGGGAAACATCATAATGAGTATAGTTGGAGCTTTCCAGTGGAAAGGAGGATACCAGGAGTATAATTCACATCAAGAAAACATCTCCTTTTACACAGGCAGTGAACATGACAGTTATTTAGGTAAGAAGCCTCTTATATCTAATATATCAGCTACTGTAACTAATTATTCCAGAATTTGCTGTCTATTCTTAAGATAAAATGAATATCAGAGATAAAGCACACCATAAAGCTAACATGTCTGTATATATTCTCCCACCAATACAACAGAAACACCTCCCTTATATATACACTCATTGGCACTTTATTAGGTACAGATCTCTAATATACATGTTGGCCCATTTGCGGCCATTCACAGTGTCTGACAAGAGGACCACTGCTTTAACACTGATGTAAACTTCTCAAGGTTTTTACCTCAATTCCGCCCAGAGAGTTTTTTTTTCTTGCCACTGTCACCTCCATCTTGCTAATTAGGGATCTGCACCATAGATTTGTAAAGGTGCTTTGTGACAACATGTTTTGTAAAAAGTTCAATAAAAATTTGAATTAAACCTCTGTTGCAACACATTTTTAAAAAAAGGACTAATAAACAATTTTTTATCAAGTTGTTCACTCATAAGGGTAGGATACAATTTGAGGTTAAAGGGACAGAAAAGGATGTGTGTTCCCATATAATTGTAAAGCTGCTTTGACAACATGTTTTGAAAAAAGTTCAATATAAATAAATTTGACTTTGAAATTTGACTTAAACCTATATTTAAAAAAAACAACACATTTTTAAGAAAAGGATTAATAAAGAACGTTTTATCAATCTGTTTACTCATAAGGGTAGGACATAATTTGAAGTTAAAGGGACAGAAAATCTTGTGTGTTCCCATTACCAGGTTACTCTATGGCAGTAGGAAGAATATGGCATGATACATATGTTATTCTGGGAGCTCCAAGACATGCACACAAGGGAAGAGTGACAATATTACTGAACAAAGTGACACAGTTGCTGCTGGATCCTCCAGAGGTTGTACATGTTGCAGTTTGTATTAAAAACAGACTACGATGAAATTTAAAAAGTGGGCCATGGATCATAAAGCTTTGTCAGGGGTAAAGCTTTCAAATTCTCTAAATTACTTCCTTTTCCCCTCAGCCACAGATTGGTGCCTACTATGGAGCTGAAGTGTGTGTGGTAGACTTGAGTGCTGACTCCTACATGGACCTTCTACTAGTTTCTGCTCCACTGTATATGGAAGAGGATCAGGAAGGAAAAATCTTTGTTTACTCCTTTTCACAGCAGGTAAACAGAACATTTAACACACTGCCCAGTCAACAGCTTTTCTCATATAGCAAGAGCTTCAAGCTATCTTCAAATATCTATGTATGTAGCAATGACACCACTAGTCATACATGTGTGGTAATGTTTTTGAGTTCATTATTTTATATTATTTTTGACAGTCACAATTACAGGAACAATCAACACAGACATTAGAAGGAATGATGGGACAAAAAGGAAGGTTTGGCTCTGCATTATCCAGCCCAGGAGATCTAAATGGGGATCATTTTGCAGATGTAGTGGTAGGTGCTCCACTGGAGGATGATGGACAGGGCAGCATCTACATTTTTAATGGAAGAACAGCAGACATCAACCCCACCTACTCACAGGTGAGAGAGCGAGACAAAGAGAAGATAGATAAACACTGATGTATTTTACTGTAAAATGATCACCTTCATCCTAACAAAACCTATTTACTTTTGCTATTCTCCTTTCCTAAAATGCTCCATCCCTTTTCACTGTTTTGTAACGACAGAGAATCAGTGGTTCATCTGTGCATGCAGGGCTACGGTTCTTTGGTTTATCTTTGAGTGAGTTTGCTCTGGACCACAGTGGAGATGGTCTGCCAGATATTGCTGTTGGAAGCAAAGGAGCAGTCACATTGCTCAGGTTTGGACAAATGTTCATGGAGAAGCAGACCTCTGTACATTGTAGCATAAAGTGAGAGATAAACATTATGTTTAAATACCAAATGGTTATTCATATGCATGTGTATCTTGTGTCTTCAGGTCCAGACCTATTGTATCCTTGGTGACCAAAGTAACCTATAGCCCATCAAAAATCCCCACTAAAGACACAGACTGTGAAAAGCCTTTAGAAAACATCTTCCGTTTGTGTTTCACTATGAAGGATAAACACACTTACCCAGAAGGTTTCTCTCTCTTTTACTCATACATAGAGTATATGTGTATAGGGCAGTGGTAGCTCAGTGGTTAAGGTACTTGACTTGTAATTGGAAGGTTGCTGATTCAAGCCCCAATGTGCCACTGTTGGGCCCCTGAGTAAGCCCTTAACCCTCAAGTTGTACTCAATCATTATTGTAAATTGCTTTGGGTAAAAATCATCAGCTAAATGCCATAAATGTGGGTACATAAAACAAAACCTTTATTTTGGAAAAATTTAAATAACACTGCTTTTTTGTCAATTGTGTATTTCCTTTCTATTTATTTAGACTTATCTGCAAATATTAAATATACTTTAAAGCTTGATGGAAAGCGACAAAACTATCGAGCATTCTTTTCAGTCAAAAATCCTACAGTGTCAGACAGTATGACTGTTACATTGGATGAGGTGTGCAAAGAGCATAATTTTTTCATAGAGGTAAGATCAATGCTTCCTCATGGTTGCTCCCTCTATGGTCAGACTTTCTCTGACACCTGAACCATGTGTTTTTCATTTTGGTTTCTTTTGTCTTCATCCTATTTTCCTCACATATTTCAGTAAAAAAGCTTGCATTATGTGCTATTAAAAATACATAGGAACAACCATATTTAATAGCACCCTCAATTAGTATGAACACGAGTGTCAGGATGAGCAGAGAAGAATTTAGTATGACAGAGTTTAATGATATACAGAGGTAATCCAAAGGTGTGGTCAAAAAAACAGACACAAGTCAAGAACCAGTAAACACATGATAGGCAAACAAATCCAGTGGGGTAATAAGCAATAAAGTGAATCCCGCTAACAAGCATAAAGGTTCATGTTACCAGATGTTCTAGGGGTTCATAGAGGTTCATGTTACCAGATGTTCTAGGATCCCAGGGAAAAGAGCCCTGCAAGATCACATATTCTCTATATTTTATATGACATGCATCAGCACATTAACATATGACATTTGGCTCAGTCCATGTTGTTCCATAGCACTGTGTCCATAGTCTGTGAAAAAAGCAGGAATTTCAATGTTCAGTAAAAATCCCAGTAAAGTCAAATAATGCTCAGTTCTCTTGATTCTCATCTTGTGATTATTATTATTATTATTATTATTATTAATATTATTGATTTCTCTTTTCACACAGGCTTGCAGTGAGGATGCATTAAATCCACTGTCCAATCAGTTAACGTTAACATTTGAGGGACTCCCAGTTGGCACAGTGGAAGGGTTACAGCCCATCCTTCACCCGGGAATAAAAACCACCTCAGATCATAATGTAAGAGTACAAGGTGAACCTTTCATCTTAGAGCAATAGTACCAACAAAATATTTCTGCTGCTACTAAAGACCTCAAGAATATTTATTCAGTGGAAAAACAAACACTGTGACTTTACTAGGTTATCCATATACCCAGATGAAATCACATAAAACACTTGCTATTTGTAAAGAATAATACACTTGAGACCTAGCAATGGTAGTAAGTTTTATTAACACTATAAATTCATTTCATAGCTGGATTTTGAAATGAACTGTGGAGATGATAAGATCTGCACTGACAATCTCAAAATGGATTTCAACTTCTCTGGGTAAGTACATTAATGGTAAAAACACATGATGTTTCCATGATGATTCCGTTTATTGTCATGTATACAATATGTAAATGATACTTAACTATAAAATGTCTTAAGACATTACCACAATATCATCCTATTGTTTTTTCTATTTAATTTATTGAAAACAATTAATGTGTTGAGTTCATGTGCTTTCATATACTAGATCATCAGATATAAAAGTTGGAATCATGCAGGATATGAATGTGACAGTGTTTGTGGAGAACAGAGGAGAAAACTCCTACAACAGTCTCATAACTGTTAGTTACCCCTTTGGACTGTCCTTCAGGAGATTCACCACTAAACAGGCAAGAGCAGTCCCCCCACATTTTTATGGTTCAGCAGAAATAATATACAGTTTAGTGTAGAAAGCAACAAAAGTATTTAATAAATGATGTAGAAGAACATGGATGTGGTTTGTGGTTGAGGTGCAGTGCATTGTAGGAGCAGGGTGATGTAATGGTTTACATCAGAGATCAGGTGAGAACGTTTGCATCTGGTGGACTTGTGTGCATGTAAGTTGTCAGATTTCTCTAAGATGTTACAGTACTGAAGCATTTATTCTAACACGTGTACATGGCTGACGCTATGTTTATAAACTTTCCAAGCCTGATTAAATAGTTTTTGTTGTGATTAATGTATAGTGAGATGTTCTAGGTCTTAGAATAGTCTTTTCCTCTTTTATTGGGTCATTAAACTCCATGTTAATAAGCTGTTCACACCTCCACTATCTACTGCCTGTGCAAATGCAATTGATCACTGTGGAATTACAATTTGCTGACTGTTATAATTTAATATGTGTTCTCAGTTAATGAGGACTTATACAAGACATTGGTCAGTCTCAGCAGACTCTCGATTTCATACTATTTAAATTCATCTTTATTAGATTGGCCTCATATTCCACCTGAATAACAGATTTTCTGTATTTCCTGTATCTGAGCAGGGAAGAGTGGAATGCATATCTCTGGACAGTGATGACAAAGGTTCATTGGGGTCCTCCATGTGTCATATTAGCAAACCCATCTTCAGGGAGAATGGGTTGGTAAGTTAAAATATTTGTTCAATTCCTATACCCTCAACTGTGGAGATGATAAGTTACATGGTTTATGAAATATTCCATAAATATTTTTTAAACTTATGATGCTAAGAAGTTAGATAAAATAATATTAGAGCTAGGTTTGGGTGAGAAAACAGGGCATTAGATTTTTGTTAACTGTTAACATAGGGCTAAATTAAATCAGTCTTGTGTCTAGGTTAGCATTATGTAACGTTGAGCGGTAAGAAGGCAGCTGCATATGCGGAAAAGAGCGATATTTGTTATGGACTAATCCAAAATCAGAGTCGTTAAGGCAGTCCAGGGTCAAAGAGCCGACACGGAGACTACGGGGATACATGATTAACAAATAAACGCACACAAAGGCAAACGGGGAAGCAGGCTATAACTAAGGCTAGGGAAAATTCAGGGCTAAGAAACGAAGGCTAGAATACACGGAGTACAAACCAACAAATTCAATCACAAACACAACCATTCAAATGAACAGCCAAAACACAGGGCTCAAGACAGAATTTAAATACAAGAACCAATGGTAGAAACGAGGGACAGGTGCAAGCAATCAAACGAGGGGAGAAGAAAACGAAACTAAGGCATAGAATCAAAACACACGACAGGGAAATCACGGAAGCTGGAACCTGGGAGGGACTAATCATGGCACATTACAATTAGGGAAATATTGTGAATACATACTTGCACAATATTCAGCACCTTCACTAAGAATAATCTGTTTAAGGTATATTCCTGCAATAACCTTAAAAATATTTTCAGCATTAAGGATAATTTAAAATGTTTTTACAGTGTTTGTCAAATGATTGTATTTAGTTTTGTAATGACATGAACACTTTGATGAACCTTGATGAAATTAAAATAGGTTGTGATTAATGAATCAGTCTTTAATTACAATTAATTTGTTAATTCAGTCTCAACTCATAAAATTTATATAATGCAGTGATTGATATACCCGCAAATAAATTAGAAACACCACCCATGAACTACAAGCTTTACAACTAATATGTTGTTTATTGAGTATTCAGCAGTAGTAGAGTATGAATGCATAAAAAAGGGAGTTGCTAATACTAAGCAGAGGCATTGAATTCACTTATATAGTGCTACATCAAAACACAAACAACAGTTGCCCAGTCAATCTCAACAACTGCACATATGAATGGAGTTATGTCATCTTGCCTTATTTCAGTTGATCCATTAGATCAAACATGCCATTCATCCATGTTTGGGCTGAGCCACAGTTGGATAGCATTGGCTGACTAAGCCCACTTCTGGGCTTCGAGCCCAGAATTATACTGCAATGACCTGCAGTCGATAGAAGGGACGGACTTTTGGCTGTTTCCGAGCTTGTCCCTTTTGACAATTATGTAGGTGAACTCCTGAGGATTAATTTACCAAAGAACCAGTAGTTCATGGACATCATCATGTGACCATGAATCAGTTTGCCTGACATATATATGTAGCATTAACTAGCTATGCAGAGACTTGCCGCTTGGTCATACTACAAGTCAAGAACTGTTGGTGAAATTAAATTATTTCAAGTTTATATAAAATACATTTTTGAATTAATTATAACCTTATCTGATACCACTTGTCATTAGAGCTTGCATAATAAATGTTAAAAACTAAAACTAAACAAAAACAAGGATGAATAAAAACTAAAATATACAGAGGTTTACCAAAACTAAAATTATTTACAGGCCCTTAAAATGATCTACACCTAACTGAAAATAAATAAATAAAGTAAAACTGGAGAGTTCCTCCTGCTAATGGTATAAATTGCAAACAGGAGTGCACCAGTGTTATCTTGTTGATTGTATTCTGACAGTCCCCACAGAGGGTGAAATGAGAGGTTATTTTTAAGGGAAAAACAATTTTTAAATCAAAGAAAAGAGAAGTCAGCTATTGAACGCTGAAAGAGCATGTTCTTTAGTTCAGGAACAGTCCTTTGTAACATCTCGAGTGCCGCAGGGCAAGGAGCAGGATGTACAGACTCCCTCGACGGTTACAAATAGGACAAGTCTCAGTCAATGAGGAACTCCTATTGCACTTGGTGGGCCGTACCACATGATCAGTGGGAGGGGGAGCATTCTGTGATATCCTTTAAATGAAAAGCTGTTCATCTCCTGATTTCCATCTTCCCATTAGGCCATTTTTGACATTACATATAACATAAACAAAGATGTTAACTTTGATAAAACGATGATGTTCACTGCTACTGCTTCCAGGTATGTCCTGATGTTTTTCATAACAAACACATTTCACATGTTCTAATGTCTGCATCTGTGGGTAACTTAATGAAATCTTTTGAGAACATTTTTCAAAGACCAGCTGCATTTAAAATCATGTTTTCATTCTTGCGGAAGGATAACATTCTGTGGATAACATTCATGCCTTTTGTTTCAAAGGGTCATCCAAGACTTACATTTATGGCATTTAGCAGACACTCTTATCCAGATCAACTTACAAAGTGCTTTGTTACCCAACAAGACAGAAATATTTTACACAAATGTTACGAGTAGTGACAAGCATAATATCACAAGGTTATAGACATAAAAGTCTTAAAAAATGTTTCCTCATTGTTAATCTATCCCAAAATATTGGCCCATTGCATTCAGAGCATGAATCGAACAAACTGCAACCAAGTGTGTGTATTGTAAAAGTTGTGTTGTACTACACTGACCCAAGTGTCCTTACAGTGGCAATGACAAACACTCAGAGAACAGCGAACTGTTCAAAAACAGAACCATTGGTGTCAAATATGGCATCTACATCTCACTGATCAGGTTAGTTATCCCCTTCCTCTTTACATATCTTGATGCTTTTCCTTAAATTTGGTTTTGTTTTATGCTTATTTATTCAGTGTCAGTTCCCAGTATGTTTAGAACTCTAATAAAGAAGGTGATACACACCTTCTCTGATTCATATGAAACCCACACTACTAGCATTGTAGGTTGGCTCTGTGTGCTCAGATGAGAACACTGTGTGGCTTTTACCTGCACCATTCAGCCGTCTTGATATCTGTTTCAGTGATCTTTTAGTAATATCCTGTTACTGCTTTTATTTGAAGGTATGAGGAGTCCAGCATCCACATTAACTTCACTGCAGGGAAGAACAACCTTGAGAAACCAGTCAGTCAAATCCTCAAAGTATGAAGATAAAGAACACCTTTGCCTTTGGACTATATAACAGAACAGATATAATGCAGCAGAGAATCATTTAATCATTCAGATGAAATCTGTGTGTTCTCTCTCTCCCTCTCTCTATATATCCATCTATCCATTTATCTGTCTGTCTCTCACCCTCTATCTCTTTATCTATCAGGTCCAGAATGACCTAAGGGACTTAACACTCACTATTTTAATCAAAGTCCCAATAACATTTGGAGATAAGGACATTTGGACCACTAAGGATTTGCAGGTACACTAATATATCAATGCAAACATTTTAAACATTGATGAATCAGCACTGAAATTTAATCCTATAGTAGATACAATTCATATCCTGCAAGTTTACAAGAAGATAATCTTATGGTAATTGTTTTTTTCTTTAGATTCAAGATTGTATTGTAGACAGAGATGAGCAACCCACAGTCCCTGATTTTGTGGCAGTACTAAAAAATCACCACAAAATAGTAAGTAACTGTTATGGCTTTGTTTCCCAACACAGCATTTCTTTAACAGAGAATTAGACAAATTGTCTTAGTAAAGCTTTCTCTATGTAATATAATAAATCATTTCATGATTGCGTGTACTCAGTGTAAACATAACCAATGGAAACTCTCTTTGTGTTTTAGAACTGTTCTGTGGCTGTGTGCAGACTTTTTAGGTGTAATGCAAATCTGATGAGAAGGGAGTCAAAATTCTACAACATCTCTGGACATGTTAGTTCTGGGTGGATTGAACAGGTGAATAAATAAATAAATAAATAAATATATTTTAAAGATATATTTATATTACTAAATATTTTTACAACAAGTTCTGTTAACCTATTATATGGCAACATTGATACTTTTACCAGTACAGAGTGTTCTTATTTTTACAGTTTTTTTTTTACTATTAATTGTTCATGTATTGCCACACACTCAGACTGGACTCCGATCTGCAGTTTTTGAGCTGGTCAGTACAGCAACTCTGGAATATGACAAAAATAAATATGTCTACTTTTCCTCTGATTCTCTACATACTGCACCCACAGGCCTGGTAAATAAATTACTTTTTATCTGAAGATGTCACGTAAATCCCTTCTGTCTACTGTGTGTCCACCTAAGCAATGAAGTACATTACAGAACATACAAAAACATTTTAAGTGTATTCATAATATAAACATCTGTAGTCAGAATCATATGAATGCAGAGTCAGTGTTATTCAATTTACCTAATAAAAAAAGACTTAAATTTGTTTTTGTGTCTACAAAGCTAAAATATATGTAATTTTACTACTATCAGCATACTATTACAGTACCAGTGAAGAGTCCACCAACTTGTAATAATCATTGTTTCTCATGATTATCCATTATTCACCTATATGTAATCACTTTATACAAACATAAAAGTCTCATGTCATTATGTGGTATGCATGTTTCTGTAAGCACATAGGTTTCTTTTAATTACTTCACTAAACATTAATGTTAATTGAAATCTTGTATTTGCAAGATTTGCAGGCACCCATATGATTACAAAACAAAATTTAGAATCTGAAAATTTGAAGATTTTCAAATATCGGATATTTAAAGCTGGAAATATTTTCTCCAGGTCTAGGATGTGAAACTTTGATTTACACAAGCATGTTGCTGTATCAATACATTATAGTGCTGCATGTTGATGTATTAATAAATCACACTTTAGTATTTAGTTGCAAAATCCCCTGATATTGACACATTGTTGATACAGTAGAATCAAGTTGATGTTAACGGTTCTCCAAGATCCTGAATCCTTTGCCATAGACTGATTTGTTTAATGATAAAATGTGTGTGTGTGTGTGTGTGTGTGTGTGTGTGTGTGTGTGTAGATTAATACCCAGGTGGAGGTGTATGAGGAGAAAAACATCGTTAAGGAGATAATTGGAGGAGCAGTAGCAGGGCTGCTGATTTTGGCTCTCATCACTGCTGGCCTCTACAAGGTCATTTCTGCTCGTTACCATTTGCTATTGTCACTTCCAGAATTCCTGTGTCCAATGCCGTATAAACATTTAATGGGTGATATTTGTTTGACTCTGTATTTGACTGCTTTATTCCTGTATATAACTCCAGGCTGGGTTCTTCAAAAGCCGCTATAAGCAGATGTTGGAGGATGCAGGCTCTGGTGCTGATGGGACTGAGTAGGAGGTGGAGGCAGCTGGAGAACACTCAGCTGCTGCACTGCTCTTCTTAAATTCAAACATGGAATTATCAGTCTGTGTTTGGAAGATTACAGTGGCAGCTGTAAAGTTCACACATGTCTAAAATACATAGCAGACAACTCAAGATTCCCTCAAGATTCATTTCCTTAAAACAGGAAAGCAAGGTTAGTGCACATATTAAACAGTGCAGTGATATTTCAAAATTTAACACAAACCTGCAAGTTAGTGCAACTACACTCTTTATAAATGTAAGATCTTATTGCACTACAGTCTGCAGGTGTTACATGCAACATATGATGGTAACAATATTTAGGATGAAAAATTGTTTTGTATTTGGCTTTTGGCAGTTATAAAATAAAGTTATTCTGAGTTTAAATGACATTTTGTACTCATTCCTACTCACCATATTCATGGTCACTCATTAAAAAAACACCTTCCCATTAAAAACTACCAAAGAGAATAATTATGTTTGTAGAGAGTTGAGGCAGACATGGATATTGAAATTGAATTTTAAAGCTGGAGAGAGGCAAAACATTTTAAGCAGTATAGTTGGATCCTGCTAACTTACTAAATATTTAATATGAAAAGAGTACACACAAATAAACAATCAAAAACGGGAAGATCATCCAAAAAACAGGGTAAACAGTCATGGTGTCCAGTCAAATGGGGCAACCAAGAATGATCAAAGTCAAACACACAGGCAGAGATCAGAAGCACACTTCAGTAATCAAGGACACCAACAGATAGAAAACCTGCTCAATATGCATTAAGAGAATTTCAATACTTTTTAACTAAGACGAGTAAGAAAGCCATTTTAGTAGGGAAGTAAACAAAGTTTAAAAAGGAACAGGTGGGTACCCTTTCACAAGTGTGAAATCAGATATTAAGCAGGCTCTTGAATATGCACTTTTCTACTACACAGCCTATCCCACAAGTCTCCAAATACTGCGAGTTGTAGAATTACTGAGAACTTTCCATGTCTCTAGGAGACTGGACCTATTCAGGAGTATATGGTTGGCAGCAATGCCTCTGTAAAGCTGGCCCGAGTGCCGCAGGACGTGGAACAGAACGCACAGACTCCCTCGACTGTGACGGTGACGTTTATTCACACACAATGTAGACAATAATGGTGGCACTCACATATAACATTTACAGGTGACATGACTCTACACTTAACACCTAACAAGGCTAACCCACACATAACTGAAGACGATACAAACAGGTGTAACAGCTACACAGACATTTTAACATTACAGAGTGACAATGACCAACGGGGAGTATACACTGACAGGGGTTTATGTAGACAGACTAACATGTAACATTAATCCCTATCGAGGTGTATGCAATCCCCGGGGGGGCATGGTTACAAATGACAGACGTGAATCCCCCTGCACGCGGTGGGCAGTACCACGTGACTCGTGGGGGAGGAGTGTTTCATGACAGCCTCCAATATAAGATGCACATTTGTCCCACAAAGCTTAGAAGTCGAAAAATGTACTGAGATTGAAGTAAACTCCTTAAAAAAGAAAATGTTTAAGTGAGAGGGCACCTTGTAACAGACACAGTTGTGCTGTACCTGAGGTAGCTTTATAGTTATTATTGTTATATTGTGTAACATCTCTTGCAAGAGAGAGTTCAGTTGAGTAGTGTGGGAATCTGTGCGGAGAACCGTTACCCTACTGCTAGCCTTCTCAACACTCCTTTTTCTTTGGTAACGATGTTTTATACTGTTTCCTTTATGTATCAATTGAATAATGATAGCCGTGTGACCTGGCTTGGAGAGAGAATAAAAGAGCCTTTCGGAGTATCTGCATCAGCGTCTGTGTCGCTCCCTGCTAACTCCATGCATCGTGGTTACCCCATAGCACCTGTTCCTCACTCCGGGTAAGAAGCATTACAAGTGGCACCCGAACATATGTCTCTAGACCAAGAGTCACTCGTTTGGTGGATATTTGATTTTTCAGTTCTGCCTATGGACCAGCAAAGTGTCCACTAGGAGAGGGGATAGGAGTCTCTCACTGTGAGCTGATTCAGTTCCCTGTAGTCCACACAGAACCTTGGTTCACCACAAGGCTTCTTCACAGTGACAACTGAGGCAGCCCTTGGATTGGAAGATGGCTCAGTTATTTCCCCCTTAAGCATCTTTAGTATCTGGTTCTCAATAATTGTTTTTTTTTGCTGGTGAAGTGCAATAATGTGGAAGGCTGATGGGCCTAGCATCACTGGTATCAATGACATGCTTAGTCAATGATGTTTGGCCCAGGTGACCATTGAAAATATCACTGAATTCCTCCAGTAGCCTCATCAGCTTCATTTTTGCTCTGAGTTAAGGGAGGATTCCTTAACCTTGACCACAGAAATTTCTGCAATCATTATATTGTCTGTCTAACCTGGCCCTGGTGTACAGTGCATAATCCAGAAGCTCTTGGATGTGAAATATAGGCTTAAAAAGGTGGATACAGGCGAGGAGGCTGGCCTCTTCCACGTTGTCAACTTGCAGTCCTTCCATACAAGGGACACATTTGCCACTAGCAAGCATACTTGGCCCAAAATAGTGCACCCAGATTGCAGGAGTACAGAGGTGCTGAGCGCATGTGTGTTGACCTACCAGATGATCTTTTTGACTTATTCTGTGACTATGACCAAGCTCTATCTGACCATGACTGTAATACTGCTGACTTGACCTCAAGTGACAGTGTGAGCAGTGGAAGCTCAGTAGTTAAAGTGGTTAAAGGTGCTCAATTAGTAATCAGATGGTTACCAGTTCAAGCCTCACTGTCACCAAGTTGCACTGTTGGACCCCTGAGCAAGGCCCTTAACCCTCAATTGTGCAAGTTGTACTCAGTCATAATTGTAAGTTGCTTTAGATAAAAGTGTCAGCTAAATGCCATAAATGTAAGTGATACCAACAATGTGACTATTACACATGATCTTTAAGATGAGGACACATTGACTGACTTCAATGTTGTCCCTGATATGTTCGGTCAGTATAACTTTAGGCCCAGGGGTGACAGCCAGATAGTCAACAACTATCAACCCATATCATGCTGATAGGACAACTAACCCTTATCATGCTGATAGGATTAACCTTTAGTCAGGATATATTCATTTCTTATTGTTAAAGGAAGAAAAAGAACATGGTAGTCTTTAATTAGTTTGATTTGGTTTAATATTTACTATTGTGTGTTGAGAGTGTTAAAGTGTTCAGAACATTGGAAGGTGACGATATAATACTGCTGTGTACCTAAAGACAAAAAATTGCCTGTTCTAAATGTTTGTTTGCAAAAAAAAAGGATTTTGTTTGGCTCACCAGTGAAACTACATCCTTTGTTTATTTGAATGTCTTAAATGTCTACCTTTGGGCTCTGAACTGACATGTGTGCCAGGTACCAGCATTATGCTGTGTCTGTGTGCTGTATGAATAACCTATGTGGCTCTGACAGCTTTTTAACTTATCAGTGTATGGCAGTCTGATAAGATAGGTTTGTTCCTTACTGTGTACGGCTGGGGACAGCCTATGTCCAACCTGGGGAGAAATGTGACAGACACATTTGTGCTGTGGCTTTAAAAGATAGCTTTATAATTATGTATATTGTGTACCATCTCTTGTGAGAGAGAGTGTTCAGTTGAGTAGAGTGGGAATTTGAGAGGAGAACCGTTACCCTTCTGCTAGCCTTCTCAGCACTCCTTTTTCTTTGGTAAAGCTGTACGGAATTTTATACGGTTTTATAACCATGGCAGCTGTGTGACCTGGCTTGATATAGTACAAGTGAAGAGAATAAAAGAGCCTTTCATTGTGTCTGCACCAGCATCTTTGTCACTCTCCGCAAACTCTATGCATCGAGGTTACCTCATAGCACCTGTTCCTCACTCCGGGTAAGAAGTGTTAGAACCTGCAAAGAATATAAAGAAACCAAAAGGGGCAGAGGGTTGTAATGGAAATGTTATAGTTAATAAACCTCCTGAACAGTTTGTGCAGTAAGTTAAGATGTTACAAGTGCTTCCTCTTGTCTCTCTGACCCTGACCACTATATGACACACCCAGGTTCTTGAGGCTGGTGCTGGGAAGATAGGTGCAGCAGGACGAAACAACTCCTAGTAGGGAGTTTTTCCCTTCTCACTGCTTTGGATGCTTTGGATTTTTTTAGTGCATTTGCACTTAATCTCTAAGCTGTACTCAACTTAGTTCAATGAAGCAAAATGAATAAGTGTGAAAGTAGTGGGAAGTACTTTAGAGAAGTGCTTTATTTGTCAGACCAGATCAGTGTCTTCACAGCACTTCTCAAAGTAGAGATATCATCCACTTCTTTTTATAATCACACACTGATGTCACCATTTTCTTGTGTTGGTAGACCATTCATAAAGGGGGGTCACCATCTCCCTTACAGACCCCAGGCACCTGTCCCTTACAGATGCTTGTGTGTGTAATTGAGATGCCCTCAGGTTGAGTCTTTGAATAAGCTTTATTTTTCTTTTATTACCCTTGCCTCTGATTCAATTCATAGCACAGCAATTTCTGCAATCATTGTATTGTTTCTCTAACCTGTCCAGATTTCCACCACAGGGTTTAGTCTCACCTGAGATCGGAAGCGGTTGCAAATTCATAGCTAAGATGGCCCCGGTGTACAGCGTATAATCCAGAAGCTCTTGGATGTGAAATATAGGCTTCAAAATGTGGATACAGGCACGGAGGCTGGCATCTTCCACGTTGTCAACTTGCAGCCCTTACATACAAGGGACACATCTGCCACTAGCAAGCATACTTGGCTCCAAATAGTGCACCCAGATTGCAGGAGTACAGAGGTGCTGAGCGCATGTGTGTTGACCTACCAGATGATCTTTTTGACTTATTCTATGACTATGACCAAGCTCTATCTGACCATGACTGTAATACTGCTGACTTGACCTCAAGTGACAGTGTGGGCAGTGGAAGCTCAGTAGTTAAAGTGGTTAAAGGTGCTCAATTAGTAATCAGATGGTTACCAGTTCAAGCTGTTACCCTTCTGCTAGCCTTCTCAACATTCCTTTTTCTTTGGTAAAGCTGTATGGTGTTTTATACTGTTTTATAACCATGGCAGCTGTGTGACCTCGCTTGATATGGTACAGGTGGAGAGAATAAAAGCCTTTCATTGTGTCTGCATCAGCGTCTTTGTCACTCCCTGCAAACTCCATGCATTGCAGTTACCTCATAGCACCTGTTCCTCACTCTGGGTAAGAAGTGTTAGAACCTGCAAAGAATATAAAGAAACCAAAAGGGGCAGAGGGTTGTAATGGAAATGTTATAGTTAATAAACCTCCTGAACAGTGTGTGCAGTAAGTTAAGATGTTACAAGTGCTTCCTCTTGTCTCTCTGACCCTGACCACTGTATGACACACAAAGTTACAATGCATGTGCACTTAATCTCTAAGATGTACTCAATTTAGTTAAATGGAGCAAAATGAATAAGTGTGAAAGTAGTGGAAAGTACTTTAGAGAAGTGCTTTATTTGTCAGACTGGATCAGTGTCTTCACAGCACTTCTCAAAATAGAGATATCATCCACTTCTCTTTATAACCACACACTGATGTCATCACTTTGTGTTGGCAGACAGTTGCAAAATAGCTTGGACGGTTTCCTATACAGGAAATCTGTAAAATGGAGCGATGGGGAGGCAGACACACTGAGAAGAGCAAGATTTAAGGGCAAATCAATAAGCAGAGTCTTAGTACCATCAAGGGTCATAAAGTAAACATGTAGAGTACAGGAATACATATGCAAAACAATGACAAAAAGCGAGCAGACTATAACAAAGAGGTTAGGATAAGCAAAGCTAGAATTAACACAAGCCATCATGAACAAAGCATAGCGTATAAACAGGCTTCAATTCACACAAGGTTTAACCCAATGACCAAACACACACAACAAGGCAGGGTTTACAAACACAGGGTAATGAGGACCAAAATGCACAGGTGATAACTAATAAAACCAGCAAAAACTAAAACAGGGACTGGAACAGCAATGGAGAAAATGAAACATGACAAAGGGAAATCATGGAGACAGGGATGCTAGGAGGGGCCAACTCTGAGAAATTCCATCTCTTCTATTTTTAACAGCAACCACTCTGATGTAAATTTCTTATGCAACAAATCATATGTTTAATCTCTATAAATTAACTAATGTAAATCCATTAATATAATAAACATTTTAAATTAACATCAAACAAAACAACCATGGATTCAATAGCTAACAGGTGTGTTGCAGTCTCAGAGCACAGACCAGGCATGGGGTTAGGGCATCAGGCATGGTCCCTAGCTGGCATTGATTCCCTTTACTCATTCTTCATTCCTTGAAACTTGGGGATGTGAGAGGACTGAAATCATAGTGGTAACAGTGGGAAAGATTAACCCAGGAATCTCTCAACCACATGGCTGTTGGTGTGAACATGAGCATGTCAAATAGTCCCATCCCTCTATTGGAATTCCAGTACTTGAGTTTAGTCTTTCATCAACACCCCGGCTGCGCCACAGGCTAGAGTCCGGAGTGTGGCACACCTTAAACTGAGTAAATAGAGGACAGAACAGAAGAAAGACCAAATATAATTGGGTCAGTTGTCTGTCAACATATTTAAGGTGTATTGAAGCTGGCAGGCCTGGGAGCAGCACTGGACTGCTAGGTTTTCATAAGGGCTCAGACATGCAAGGTGAGTAGCTTGACCTCTCATATACATGAGCCACTAGCTTTCCAGGGAAGATACTGGCACACACCTGGAACAAAAATCAGAAGCATATCTAGTAAACCCTGGGAGAAACCATCTCTCTGACACTGCTACACATAGCTGACTTCCCAGCATAAGGCCATGTGTTATTGGGGGCTCGTCCACTGTTTTGTTCCTTCCCTCTTTTTCTTTGGGGGCTGGGGTTTTGCTGTTCTCTGTGTTTGGTTTGGTTGGTTTGGTGTTTGTTTGGCTGTTTTGTATTGTTTTTTTTTCCTTTTGTGGTTTTGTAACTGTGGGCCATGTCTACATTTGACCTGGATGAGTTTACTGTTCATCCCACTATTGAGCAGTTTGATAAATGCCGTAAGGATGATTTGCTTTTCATAGCTGACTTCTATGATGTGGTTGTGCCTCATTCCGTTCCTAAGAGGGAAATCAAGTTGATGTTGGAGGCACGCTTAGCCAATGATGGGGTCCTTTTTTTTAATGAGAGAAAGGTAGATAATTTGTCTGCTGCAGCCACATTGGCAGATGAATTTGTGTTAACACCCAAAGCTGTCTTTTACTCAACTCCACATAGCGACTAGTAAACCAATCAGCAAAGCCACTATTGGTTCAGAGCCACCACCACCGGATGAGACCACTGGTTTGGATACCCGTGAGTGTTTCTATTGTCATGATCAGGAGCCCCTTATTGCCATGTGTCCTGTTTTGAAACGCAAAAACGCTCGTAAGAGTGAAAAAAGTGAATGTGTATTGCAAGGTGACTATAGACTATAGACCCTGGGAATTGTGAAGTACCTACTGCTGAGGTTGAGCCTGTCTTTAAGCCTTTTGTGTTCTCAGGTACTGTTGGATTGACAGAAGGTGAGCAGAGCAAGTCCATAACTATCCTGTAGGATACTGGGGCAGCTCAGTCATTTGTTTTAGACAGTATACTACCGTTTTCAGAGTTGTCATATTGCGGAAGTGATATTGTGGAAGGAATCGAACTAAGGGTATGTAGAGTTTCTCTTCATCATGTATATTTGTGTACAAATGAGATCTCTGGTTTATTTAATGTTGCACTTAGTTCTGAGTTACCTGTAAAGGGGGTTTCATTTATTCTTGGTAATGATATTGCTGTGGTGAATGGGAGGAGGTGCAGCAGATTGTGGTTCCTAAGCCCTATAGAACTCATGTTCTGTCTTTGGCTCATGATCACCCATTTTCAGGACACCTAGGCATCCAAAAAACATATGGGCATTTGTTGAAACATTTCTTTTGGCCTGCTATGAAGCCGCATGTCATTAGTTACTGTCAATCTGGTCATACATGTCAACTTGTTGTAAAAACAAATCAAGTCATCCCTCCTGCTCCCTTGTGTCCCATTCTGGTAACATGTGAACCTTTCAAGAGACTCTTGATTGATTGTTTAAGACCATTACCAAAGATTAGTTTGGAAATTGTTACAGCTAATAGATTCCCAGAAGCAATCCCGTTTCATTCATTAAAGTCAAAAACCATCATAAAGGCACTTGTGAAGTTTTGTACTACATTTGGTTTACCTAATTACATTCAGTCTGATCAGGGTTCCAACTTCACATCAAAACTCTTTGTTAAGGTTATGTCAGAGTTAAAAATACAACATGAGGTATTGAGTGCATATCATCCCGAAAGTCAAGGAGCACTGGAGCGATTCCATCAGACATTCAAGAATATGCTCTGCTCTTATTGTTTGGAAGCAGGTAAAGACTGGGACGAGGGTGTTCCCTTGTTGCTGCTTGCAAGATGTGATACTGTTCAAGTGTCTTTGGGGTTCAGTCCAAATACCCTAGTTTTCAGTCGTGAAGTTCATGGTCCTCTCAAACTGTTAAATGAGAAGTGGTTAACTCCTGATACCACAAGCCCTTCATTATCTGTGGATAAGTTTGTAACTATGCTCCTTGAACAGTTAAATGCCACTCGTATCAAAGCTAGACACAATTTAGACACAGCCCAGGAATCTATGAAAGTTAAATACGACCATGCTGCAGTCAGTCAAGCATTCGAGATAGGCAATAAAGTGTTAGTGCTTTTATCCATGCCTGGTTCAAACCTCTAGAGGTTTTTCGGGTCCATATGTAGTTCAACAGAAACTATCACCCACAAATTAAGTTGTGACTACCCCTTATCGAAGACGTAAATCTCGTGTTTTTCACATATGTGAAAGCCATAACGCTGATCATAACGTTGAGTTGAAGGTTACTGCTACTGTAGTTCATTCTTTGCCCTCTCTGAATTCAACCACTGTAATGTCAGATTACACTCCAGAACAAGATGGTCTTAGTTTGGGTTGAAACAGCATTCCTACTGCCAGATTACCAAATTCAGAAGCATTGAAACAATTGTCTACTAAGTTATCATATTTATTTTTAACTGCTCAGTCTGATCTTTTCACATTGACTAGACCGGTACTGTTCTCTTTTTGTTGATGTACCTACCCATACCGCAGTTTTAGAGCATGATATTGATGTACAAGGTCATTCTCCAATTAAACAGCATCATTTTGAAAGGTGTATCGAATTGTGAAGCTTAGCTCGATGACTTTGTTGTATATTTAGATACATGGGAGCAGCATTTGAGAACACTGGAGACTGTATTCTCTAGGTTGCGAGGTGCTCCATTAGTTTTAAATTTGGAAAGGTGTGAATTTGGGAAAAGTGTGATTAGCTACCTTGGAAAAATGGTGGTCGTAGACAGGTGCATCCCTTGGATGCTAAGACACAAGCCATCAAAGCTTTTCCGGTTACTCGGACAAAACGGGACCTATGTCGGTTTTTGGGGATGGCTGGCTACTACCGTTGCTTTTGTAAAAACCTTTCAGATGTTGTCTTACCTTTGACTTCACTTTTATGTGAAAACACTTCCTTTGTATGGACTCCAATTTGCCAAAATGCTTTTGACTGAAAAGTTTTCTGTGTAGTTCACCTGTACTCCTTGCTTCAGATTTTACAAAGCCTTTTAAACTTGAAGTGGATGCTAGTGGTTCTGGTGCGGGTACAGTACTCCTACAGGAGGATTCAGCTGGTATTGATTCAGCTGGACCACCCTGTTTGTTGCTTTTCAAAGAAGTTTGCAAAACACCCGTTAGCTTATAGTACTATTCAGAAAGAAGCCCTTGCACTCCTTTTTGCTCTGCAACACTTTGAAGTTTATCTTGATGGTAGTTCAGATCTAATCACTGTTTATACTGATCATAACCCTTTGATGTTTTTAAACCAGATGTGTAACTCTAACCAACAACTCATGCAATGGTCAATAATTATACAGGGATTTCCTCTCAAGATAGTTCATAAAAAAGATGTAGAGAATGTGATTGCTGACACCTTGTCGAGAGTTTAAAGTATTCTGGAGTCTGTTCTTTTGGGGTTTTTTTTCTCCCACAGGTCTCACACGTAAGGGGGCGGTTGGGGGGGGTTACACTCCTGGACTGCTGCAGTGTGCTCCTGGTCCAGTTCAGGATTTTGGGTCTGTGCACCTCATTGCTGGCCCTGCCCTTCCTTATATAAGGACCCTGCAGAAAGAAGACAGCGGCTTGCCCAAGTTCATTCTTGTACTGGTGGTCATTTGTGAGTTTGTAATTTTTGCTGTGCTTACCTTACCTTACCTTACCTTATCTTGTCTTGTGATATCCCTAGTTTGCTTGTGTATGTGTAGATGTGTATGTGAGCATTCCCTGTGTTTTGTTTATTATTGTGATCTCTGTGATAGATGAAAGGTTTTTGTGTATGTGTATATGTATAATTACTGATTATAGGGAGTGGTGCATGTTTGTTTGGGTTTGGGGTTATTGTCTGTTTATTGTCAGGGAGTTGGTGTAGGATTGTATTTTATTTTTGTCCTGTAAAGTGTAGTTAGTTGTGGTGTTTCTTTTAGTAGTGTGGATTTTGTTTGTTATGTTGGCAATTAGCCACTCCTGAAGTTATTCTGTGTGTGTGTGTGTGTGTGTGTGTGTGTGTGTGTGTGTGTGTGTGTGTGTGTGTGTGTGTGTATATATATATATTTTTTTTTGTTTTGTTTTGGGGTTTTTTTGTGTGTGTGTTCACCATTTAATTACACAAACTTTCACCTCATCTGCCAGTTCAGTCCAGTGATTAATTATTCCACATACCATCCTGCTACCAGTATTTTCACAGTGCTGTTGCGACCTCACACACTTGCCTAAGAGAGGCGGTTTAGTCAATGCATTCACCCAGACTCTTCTGTTTAGCTCGGATTTCCCCTCTCCAGTTCCCCATTTTTGCTGGTTCTTGTGTTAGAACCTGATCCTATAGCTGATTCTCTTTAGGAGACAGTCCAAGTGCTTTCTTAACTTTCTTGGGCACCATGAAGCCTTCACTGCAATTGAATCTCTCTCCTTTAAAATCTTGATGATTTAGGTGCTATCTTACAAGCAGCAATATCCTTGCCTGTGAAGCCCTTTTGATGCAATGCAATCTGCAAGTGTTTCCTTGGAAATAACCATGGTTAACAGAAGAAAACTTCAAACACCACCACATGTTTAAAGCAACCGGTCTGCTCTTCTAATCAGCATGACAGAGTGATGCTTGTCTTGTTAACACCTTCTCCTGAGCTAACAAGAGGATCACTGAAATGATGTTAAAGGGCCAGTTTGTGGTAGGTGACTGGAATGCAGTAATTTTTGTGATTAAGTTCATTTTCATGGCAAGGAATGACTTTGCAATTAATTACAATTCATCTCTTCATGATCACTCTTCACAATTTAGAGTGAATGCAAATTGCCACCATAAAAACTGAAGCAGCATATTTTGTGAAAACCAAAATTTGTGCTAGTCTCAAAACCTTTGGCCATAACTGTACAAGTAACACTTCTGGAAAGTAACCCAATTAGCAGTTTAACTAATCACAGTTGAGGTCATCAAAATTGCGTATAAAGCACCAATTAAGGGTTTAGTCTAGGCTCACCACTTTGTGTCATGAGAGAATGGTCAGTGGCTTGAAAGAATGGTCAGTGGCTTGTGTTTTGCAGCACATGTTTGCAAAGAATTTAGATCTTTTACCATCTACAGTTGATAATTTTCTAAAAAGATTCAGGGAGTCAGGGGAGATCTCAGTGTGTAAAGGCCAAGGGTGGAACCTGCTGCTGAATGTGTTTGACCAGCTTTAGTCGGTATTGTTTGAGAAGCTGTCATCTGAGAGACAATAGAAATGTGTTCTGTGATCAGACAAGTCCATGTTTCAGCTTGTTTTGGGGAAAAACGGATGTCAGATTCTACATGCCAAAGATGAAAAATACCATCCAGAGTGTTAACAATGAAAAATGCACAAACCAGCATCTGTGATGTTATGTGCATTAATACCAGACCACACTCTGCACAACAGAACATGAATATGGCTTTGTAGTGTGTGTGCATGATTGGCCAGCCTACAGCCCAGCTCTATCTCCTATTGAAAATGTATGAAGAGAAGAATCAGACAATGATGATCACGGACTGTTGAGCAGCTCAAGTCTTGTGTACAACAAGAATGGGCAAAAATACCAGATGCAAAACTGCAACAATTAATATCTTCCATTCCCAAATGATTAAAAGTATAATTAAAAGAATGTTTACCCCTGGGTCAAAATCACCATGCATTGGTTCTGCTTTTTGCTTGCAAAGCTGTTGAAAGATCTCTTTCAAAAATGTCCTGTTTCTCTAGAAAGCTTGTGTAATTAATTGCAATTTTGAATATCTTTGCATCTACATCAGTACACTGCAGTTACTGTCTTGGAATCTTCTATGGATTTCCAGATAGAGGTAGAAGGGGCCTACACAGCATAAGCTCCCCTGTCCAGGATAAGATGTGAAACATCCATGAATACATCCAAGCAATGGCCCCCAAGGATAATATGATCAGGAAGTGCCTTGGTCAGCTGGAGGATGTGGTCACCATCGTAGCAGGGGAGTTGCCATGGCAGGATATGCCCCTGTGTGTGTGTGTGTGTGTGTGTGTGTGTGTGTGTGTGTGTGTGTGTGTGTGTGTGTGTGTGTGTGTGTGTGTGTGTGTGTGTGAGTGACCTAGTCACTAGTACTGTTAGCAATATTATTCTTCCTGCAATTCAGTCTTGCAAATGATTTAACATTTTATCAGTTTAAGGATCTGTAAAACATTTTGAAGTAATGTCTGATCAGATTTAATGAAAGCACATGGATGAGAAAAATATGTCTAGCTCATGGAGTATTCCCTTATACACTGCCAGCTTCATTGCCCTGTTAGCATTTTAAAAGTGGCATGGGCACAGTGTCTTGAGCATACAAGCGACTTAAAACTATGTACTTGGACAAGACTTCACAACATGTACAAATAGTAGGCCATTGATCCTGTTATTTGGCTCTCAAATTCAAAAAAGATTCAAGTATCCTTGCAGAATGTGTGCTGAACATGCAGTCATCTGAGAACACAAAGATAATGTCTGTAGCACACAGGATTACTGGGATTGCCTTTCCCATTCTATATTCTATGTATAATGAAAGTTAGCATGCTTGCCTCTCAGTGCTAGGATCTCGGGTTTGAGTCCTATCTGTGCGATTGGCTGCCATGTGTGTGTGCTGATTGGCTCTAAAGGCTGAGTGCTGACTGTAATGCATCCATGAGTTTGAGAAAGGTGCTATAAAAATGTAACTAATAAATAAAGATTATAGGGGATCACAATCATCATGCAAATGAGATTTTTTGTTCACTTACACTCAGGAAGTCAATATATGTCTATTAAATCTAGAACAAGACTGTCAAAGTCAAATTTGTTTATATAGCGCTTTTTACAACAGCCTTTGTCATGAAGCAGCTTTACACATGTCTGAGTCCAAGCCCCCAGTGAGTAAGCCAAGGGTATCAGTGGCAAGGAAAAACTCCCTAGAGCTTGAGGAAGAAACCTTGAGAGGAACCAAGACTCAAAAGGTGGGGGGGGGGGCATCCTCCTCTGTCCATAATTTCTAATAGTTTCTAATCCTAGTGCAGTGAGCAATTGGCCTCAAGATGATTAGTGGCTGATATATATGGATAAATAGGGATGTACCAAATCCTCCTCATAAGTTTTATGTATATATATATCATGGGTTTTTTGTGATATATACATTTTATGTAAGTGAGTTCTACGCCATGAACAAAAGGCAATAAACTAAAGTACTACTACTACCTACTAACGTAGACAGATTAAGATTTGCTAGTAGACATGAATTTAGCCCCAGAGTATCACAGACTATCACCAGAGATTAAACCAACATCATTAAAGGTATTATTCACGGAGTATATAATTTATACATTACATTTTCACAAGAAAAGCAAGTATTACTTTTGGATAGTGTATTGATTTAAAGTTCATTTAAAACTTGAAGGAGTTTATTTAAACTGTTACTAGGTAAGCAGCTATGTTTTATTTAAGTGGTATTGCTTTTTTCTTTTCATAACTGCTGAGGATTTGGAAACCACACAGGCTACTGTATAGGCCAATATCAGGGTTTGGTCTGTTAAAGGCATCAGGCATCTTGCTGCAAAACAACTATTTGCTTTAAACAGCTTTTACTGTTTTCAAATAAATTTATACAGCACATGAAATCTGCTGGTGAGTGATCATTAAGGCTGTAATGAGGGAACGAGATCTCCATATTATCATAGATTTATCAAAGACTTCTTTTCAGTAAAAAAGTATCTTAGGTTTCTGCAGCAGGATAGGGGAAGGGACAGAGACAAAGTGACAATGAACATGTCAATCCACTAAAAACAAATCACACAGCTGCGTTCTCCACAGTCGTGCTGTGTACCTTCCCATTTCTGTCTTTGTGAATTAAAAATGGACTGGAATTTTGAAGTCTACTTTTTCATATTATGTGGTAAGAATACATTAGCTGTTATTTGAGATTCCTTTTCTTTGTATTGCTTTTTTACTTAAAATTCATTCAATGTTAATTTATTCAAATTCTGCTGGCCTGTCTTAACAAAATGGAAATATGCCATGCCACTTATAGCTGGAGAACTAATTCAAAGATGAATTCAAATTTATTGATATAAAGCATTAAATTATTAGATGGTGTTAATTACAGATTTTTCTTTTATAATATCTAAAAGCTGTTATATTGCTTATATATTGTACATAGAAGGCACTCTTTTTAATAACAAAAGTTTAGTTATAGAAAGGAAACATTTTATTTTATTTTATTTTTATTTGTGAAGAAGAGTTCAGAAAATTAGCTTCAGCAATCAATCAGGACATCCTTTTATGGTATTATTGTAAATGAAGTATTCCCCTCAGGAAGTATGTATTTCAAATTCTCTCTCTCTCTCTCTCTCTCTCTCTCTCTCTCTCTCTCTCTCTCTCTCTCTCTCTCTCATATTTTAGCTGTTAACCTAACATGATCAAAAATCATCTTTACACAAATTAGATTAGATGTGCATGATAAGATACTTTATTGTGGTTACATTATAGAAATACAAAAGTGTAGAAGGTATTTATTTGTGTTTTGCTCTACAGTATCTCAGTCTGTGTTGGCTTTTAATATTGAGGCAAATCCTTGGAGGTACTTCACCCAAAACCAGGACACAGCCTTTGGCTACAAAGTGATACAGAAAGATCAGTCCAGGTGAGAGACGCATAATTGGCATAGTACATCAAAGACATTTTCCTAATAGAATTCTTGTGATGGAGCTCCCCTCCACTCTTTTCCACCAGGCCATTACAATTATGTTTTTGGAGTTCCTACTTTTGGATTTAAAGTGTAGACATCTGTATTGATGATTATTATTACTCTAATATACACTGTAGTCAAAGAGAATGTAAACATTTTGTTAAAATATACCTTGATGATAGATATCAAAATTCAACTTATATTTAGCTAACAAAACCTTCTCTTTCTTCTCAGTGTGATTGTGAGTGATCCTTTATTACAAAATCAAGATAAAAGAGGAAACGTATACCTATGTAGGACAAACTCAAAAGACTGCTCACCTTTAAAAATTAATGGTATGTATCCATTGTAGTGTTCTTAATAAGAAGCTGCTTATTTTCAGTAGTGTAAAATATTCATCAGTGATTTGCTATGTTTCTTTAGATATGTGGCTCAAATGTAGTTCTTTGTGTTTTCCTATAGTTCCCCCTGAGGCTGTTAATATGTCTCTTGGACTTTCAATGACTAAAGATCCGGCATCCTCAAAGATATTGGTAAGTCATCACTCTCAAGACTCACAGTATTTTACTTGTCCACACGGTATAAGGAAGGAAAGACAACGGTTTGCCCCCTGCTGTTTGATTTTAAAAGATACTAATGTGTTAATGATTTGGAGGTGAGGATCACTTCAGTACACATACCATGTCACCCCCATTTTCAGTTACAGTTGTAAGATTTCGAAATGTGTATTTGATAGCAAAAGGGAAAGCTTTTTCATAAAAGTACTACAAAACAATTGTAATTCAGTTGCATCTTGTCACAGTTATATGAATCAGTATAATATTATGCTTATCACATATTTAGCTACTGTATTTGTTATAAAATGTCTGGTTCTCAGTACTCAGTTTAATGTGGATTTTATTCAATTACCATATTAAATCAGTGGCAAACTGAATGTAGATCGTAAAAATACTATGTAACCAGCAGATAACATAGGTCTACACTTCCCCTCTTTATATGGATATGGATTCATACTTCAAAAAATGTGGGTATGGAATCATATCCACTAAGCTACATATTTTATTTCTGCATGAACATCAAACTGAGAATTTATAAAATATATTTTAATACCTCGTACTATTTTTTGGTTTGGGATGATGGTCTAATATTACTTAGTTGATAAAAAAACATAATGAATACACTGGCAATATAAATCACAAGGTAACAGTTTAGATGAAAGCAAAAACTTTTTCAGGTGTGTGGCCCAACCATCCCCAAGGCTTGTGAAGTAACTACTACCTACAATGGCATGTGCTTTACCATTGAGGAGAGAAACACTGTCACAGGGCCTATACCAAGCACTTTAAGAGGTAATTCATATAGGAAGATACCCTAATTAAACAAGCATCACATTTTCTCTTCTTTATTTTAATATGTTCTATTTCTGGATGTGTTCCTTTGTTCTTTATTCTCAGAGTGCCCACCTCCTGCACAAACAGATATTGCTTTTTTGTTGGATGGTTCAGGGAGTGTACATCCCATGGACTTTTCTAAAATGAAGAGTTTTGTTAAAAAGCTGATCCAAGGCTTACAAACACAAAATATTAAGGTACAGCATGTGTAGAAATGTGTGTATTAAGTAAATGCATTGTGTGAATATACCCAACCCAACATAATATACTGACATTTTGCTTAGTGTGAGAAAACATACTGTATGCAATCACCAGAGGGCAGCATTTTGCTGGGCACATCATTTACAGGTCTACAGTCTCCCTCTGCATGAAGCGAACAAATGCTTAAAAGAAAACAATTTTTCTCTTTATGAAAAGATTCATAGTTCTCTACATCAAACAACTGACAGTATTTTTACTAGCATTTATTTTATTTATCCCTGGCAGCTAAAAGAAGGAAATTAATAGCACTTGATATGGTTGTCTGTGATTAATTATGTGTGCTGAAGTATAAACCCAGAGGACAGAGATCAGATAACTTTATTAGGTAGATGTTCCAATAGGTATATGTCATATATATCATATCTTTTGCTCACACTTTGGCCTTCTTTGGCCTTGGGATTTTGAGGGTGAGTGTGTGTGTGTGTGTGTGTGTGTGTGTGTGTGTGTGTGTGTGTGTGTGTGTGTGAGAGAGAGAGAGAGAGAGAGAGAGAGAGAGAGAGAGAGAGAGAGAGATCGAGATCTACCAGAGATCTGGGGGTTTGAGGGTGTGGTGCAGTATTTTCACTGTTCCTAGGATTGCACTGTTCTGGACTGAGATTGATGTCACTTTTGGGATCTGTTAGAGCCACTCCTACAGCTCATGGGTCACCGGGGTTAGGTATTTTTCAAAATTCTCCTCCTTCTTTTGAATTAAGAGAATTAAGAGACCACTCCAAAATTTCATCTCATGAAGGGAAATGTGGTATGCATCCTCATAAGACACTTTTAGAGTACATTCAGTGAAGCTTGTTTCAGTTTTAATAGCATCTGGTTTCAGTTCACTCAATACTTTCTTCCAAGTTTCATATCTAAATGTTGTTTTATTTTTGTTACTTTCAAGCTGCATTTAGCAAGATTAGCTGCACAGTTGACACATTTTAAACTTTCCTCCCCATCCATTTTGATAGAAGTAAACTCATATTTTAATAATTTTCATCATAATGCCCTGCCAAGCATACCCATCATAATAAGTTGGCCAAGAGAAGAACTGGAAACTACTGACAACAAGACCAAAAAACTCCTCATAAAGCATAGGGTGTTCCATTCAAGATCCAGCTCATAAAGGCTTTATGCTAGCCAGAAGGAGAATGGGCCTACAAAGCTTAAAATACATTTTGTATGGTGAGACATGAAATACCCAATGGATACATCCAAGCAATTGCCCCCAAGGCTAAGCTGATGGGATGGGTCATGACATGGTCATCATGGAAGCAGAAGAGGTGCCATGGCATGAAATGTACCACCAAGAGATAGCAGAGGTGGCTGACATAAGAAAATCCTGCCAATGGCTGAAAAAGGCAGGAATGAAGGACAAGGCAGCACAAAATAAAGCACTAAGCACTAGGTTGATGGAGGCAGGGGTGTGTCACACCAGACAAGAACCAAGTCCAAATAGCAAGAAACTACAGAGAGTGGTGGAGAAAAAGAAGACTAAGATCTCGTGGGACCTCCAGATCTATACAGAAAACAAGTAGTGTTGAACCAACTAGGCCTATGGTAGATAAGATGCAGAAACCACCACTGGTAATAGAAGTAGCAATCCCAGTGCTGTAAACATCCAAAGAAAGGAATATGTGAAGTTGGACAAAGGCACCACTAGGGGCTGTGACTCCTAAGGTGGAGGAGGTTTTGTGTACGTGTGTGTGTATGTGTGTGTATGTATAATATATATATATATATATATATATATATATATATATATATATATAGTCAAAATTGATAAAATATATATATATATATGAATTGAGTTTCAAAACAAAATATATCTATATAAAATAAAATAATACAATTAAAAATTGTAATTAATACATCATGTATAGATAGATAGATAGATAGATAGATAGATAGATAGTAACTGCTTTGTAAAGGTTTCCAAAGAATGGAACCATATGGAACCAAATTTATCACATGGAACTACAAAATATGTTTTTAGACAAACTCACATGTTAAAATAGATTAAAACATAATACAGACTAAGAAAAAAGTATTTAATAATGATTTTTCCTTTTCACAGTTTGCTGTTGCAGAGTTTTCTGATTATTGTAAAATACCCATTACATTCAATAACTTTAGAGACATCAGTGACGTAGATAATATAGAACAACAACGTCAATGGACCAACACTGCAAATGCTATCAATAAACTTGTGTAAGTATTCTTCCTGAAACTGTGCAATCTTGTATTAACAGTCTGTATGTAAATCACTGAAGTCAATAAAAATAACAAATATATACATAACACATAGATAACTGGACACTATTTCAGCATCAGTAGTTTCAAATAAACATATTACTGGATCTTATACTGACCCTCAGTTTAATCTGAATTCTGTACTGCTTCTCCACAGGAATGAGTTATTCACCAGCAGTGCAGGAGCCAGGCCAAATGCTAACAGAGTCTTACTCGTCATCACTGATGGTGAATCCACTGATGGTGTCAATCTACTATCAGCTATTGAAAATGCAGAAAAGAAAAAAATTACTCGATATGCTATAGGGGTAGGAAAATGTTCTGCTTTCACATGTTCTACTTTGACAATAACACAAGAGATTTTATAATAAAATTATATATATAATATAAAAAATATATATATATATATATATAAATGAAGTGACAACTGCACCACTGCAATTGTGATAAACTTTTCCTCACACAAGGAGAGAAAACGAGGGAGGCCAGCAGTGGCACCTAAACCACAACAAAAAACAAATAAAATGAACTAAAAAATGCAGTGAAGTTTGAAGCTGTGAGTACAGAGACAAAACAGCACCAACCACAGGCTATGCAGGAAGAGAAACAAAAGGCTATGCAGGCAGAGAAACACAACACAATCCAAAAGGACAAAAACGAAGTGAGAAAAAAGTGAAAAAGTGAAGCAAAATGGAGCAGCAGCGACAATGGCCTAAAAGAAAATGATCTTGATACATCTCAGTTAAATGGATTGCTAAATAAAGTTCTGCTTTTGCCTTGGTATTAGCTAAGGTGGTCTTGATCATTCTACTGATTAATGCAGTGAATGCACTAATGCAGTAAATGTTAACACACATTCAGATAACATGTGAAGGATAGCAACCCATTTTTTGCTTTGTGTCTCACATTGGAAGGTTGGTGGAGCTTTTCACAGTCAATCTGCACAGCAGGAGTTAAGAATTATTGCCTCTCAGCCACAAGATGAATATATATTCAAGGTGGATAACTTTGACTTGTTGGACAAAATCCATAGAACTTTGAAGGAGCAGATAATTGCTATTGAGGGTATGTCAATACTTTTTTTTTTTTTTTTGGTAAGCCTTAAAGTTCCCACACAATTGTTGTTCTACATATTACATATAATCACATGGATGTTGTTGTTGTTTTGTTGTTTTTTTAGGAACCCAGACGTCAGGAGACTCCAGCAGAATGGAGTTTGCACAGGAGGGGTTCAATGCAGCATTTAAAACAAATGTACAGGAACTTATTAGCGTTTGCTTTTAACACCTATCATCAGTGGTCTTTATGTAAGAAAATGGTTACCTAGGTTACCCAACGGTTAACACAGTAGTGTACAGCAGCCTGTGGTCAGTAAAGCCCTTTTGTTCTAGAATGTTATGCAGGTTGTCTTTTCTGGTGTCAGAAAATAACTTTTTATTTTCTGCATATGATAATCACAGAGCCAACAAATGGAATGGTGAATACAAAAAATTACTGCTTTTAAATGTGATATTGAATTCACATCCTCATAAATACATGCCCATCTTTCTTTAGGGCTGATTTAAGATAACATGCTGCTTTTCAACATATATATTCACTATATTCATTTGTGACAAATATGCAATCAAGCCATTAAAAAGTATATTTAATAATGTTCAACATATAATGTTTTGCATGTTTAGGGAAACATCATAATGAGTGTAGTTGGAGCTTTCCAGTGGAAAGGAGGATACCAAGAGTATAATTCACATGAAGAAAACATCTCCTTTCACACAGGCAGTGACCATGACAGTTATTTAGGTGAGAAGCCTCTTATACCTAATATATCAGCTACTGTAACTAAGAATAGAAAGCAAATTATGCAATAATTAAGATAAAACAAAAACCAGAGATAGAGCACACCATAAATCTAACATATCGGTATATATTCTCCAGCCAACACAACAGAAACACCTTCCTTATACATACATTGGCACTTTATTAGGTACAGCTCTCTTATATACATGTTGGCCCATTTGTTGCTGTGCACAATGTCTGACAAGAGGACCACTGCTTTAACACTGATATAAAACTGATCTTCACTATCAGAACTTATCGTTTAAACATTTACTGTTTTGAAAATAAACTGCTTTAGGCTCCCTCGTGAGTCTTGGTCCTCCTGAGGTTTCTATCTCAGTTCTGCCCAGAGTTTTTTTCTTGCCACTGTCACCTCCAGGTTGCTAAATAGGGATCTGCACCATATAATTGTAAAGCTGCTTTATGACAACATGTTTTGAAAAAAGTTCAGTATAAATAAATTTGACTTTGAAATTTGACTATATTTAAAAAAACAACAACACATTTTTAAGAAAAGGATTAATAAAGAACGTTTTATCAATCTGTTTACTCATAAGGGTAGGACATAATTTGAAGTTAAAGGGACAGAAAATCTTGTGTGTTCCCATTACCAGGTTACTCTATGGCAGTAGGAAGAATGTGGCATGATACATATGTTATTCTGGGAGCTCCAAGACATGCACACAAGGGAAGAGTGACCATGTCATCACTGAACACAATGACACAGCTTCTGCTGGATCCTCCAGAGGTTGTACATGTTACAGTTTGTATTAAAAACATATACAGAACTACAATGAAAATAAAAAAGTGGGCCATGGATCATAAAACTTTGTCAGTGGTAAAACTTTCAAATTCTCTAAATTACTCCCTTTTCCCCTAAGGCACAGATTGGTGCCTATTATGGAGCTGAAGTGTGTGTGGTAGACTTGAATGCTGACTCCTACATGGACCTTCTACTAGTTTCTGCTCCACTGTATATGGAAGAGGATCAGGAAGGAAAAATCTTTGTTTACTCCTTTTCACAGCAGGTAAAGAGAACATTTAACACACTGCTCAGTCAACAGCTTTTCTCATATAGCAAGAGCTTGAAGCTATCTTCAAACATCTATGTATGTAGCAATGGCACCAGTAGTCATACATGTGTGGTAATGTTTTTGAGTTCATCTTTTTATATTGTTTTTGACAGTCACAATTACAGGAACAATCAACACAGACATTGGAAGGAATGATGGGACAAAAAGGAAGGTTTGGCTCTGCGTTATCCAGCCCAGGAGATCTAAACGGGGATCATTTTGTAGATGTAGTGGTAGGAGCTCCTCTGGAGGATGATGGACAGGGCAGCATCTACATCTTTAATGGAAGAACAGCAGACATCAACCCCACCTACTCACAGGTGAGAGAGCGAGACAAAGCAAAAGAGAGATAAACTCTGTGATATATTTTACTGTCAAAGGTCACCATCATCCCAACAAAACCTCTTTACTTTTGCAATGCTCCTTTTCTAAAATGCTCCATCTTTTTTCTGTTTTGTGATGGCAGAGAATCAGGGGTTCATCTTTTCACCCAGGTCTATGGTTCTTTGGTTTGTCTTTGAGTGAGTTTGCTTTGGACCACAGTGGAGATGGTCTGCCAGATATTGCTGTTGGAAGCAAAGGAGCAGTCACATTGCTCAGGTTTGGACAAATGTTCATGGAGAAGCAGACCTCTGTACATTGTAGCATAAAGTGAGAGATAAACATTATGTTTAAATACCAAATGGTTATTCATATGCATGTGTATCTTGTGTCTTCAGGTCCAGACCTATTGTATCCTTGGTGACCAAAGTAATCTACAGCCCATCAAAAATCCCCACTAAAGACACAGATTGTGAAAAGCCTTTAGAAAACATCTTGCGTTTGTGTTTCACTATGAAGGATAAACACACTTATCCAGGTTTCTTTCTCTTTTACTCATACATACAGTATATGTATATATTTGGGTTTACATAAACCATAAACATAAAACAAAGGCTCCATTTCAGAAAGATAAAAATAACACTGCTTTTGGTCAATTATGTCTTTCCTTTTTATTTATTTAGGCTTATCTGCAAATATTAAATATATTTTAAAGCTTGATGGAAAGCGAGAAAACTATCGAGCATTCTTTTCAGTTAAAAATCCTACAGTGTCAGACAGTATGACTGTTACATTGGAGGAGATGTGCAAAGAGCATAATTTTTTCATAGAGGTAAACTCAATGCTTTCTAATAGTTTCTCCCTCTATTGTCAGACTTTCTCTGACACCTGAACCATGTGTTTTTCAGTTTGGTTTCTTTTGTTTCATCCTTTTTCCTCACATATTTCAGTAAAAAAGCTTGTGCTGTGTGCTATTAAAAATAAAGATAGGAACAGCATATTTAATAGCCCCCTCCATTAATATGAACACAAGTGTCAGACAGAATGAGCAGAGAAGAATGCAGTATGACATGCAGTATGACAGAGTTTAATGATATACAGAGGTACTCCAAAGGTGTGCTCAAAAAACAGACAAAAGTCAAGATCCAGTAAACAGATAATAGGCAAACAAATCCAGTTGGGTAATAAGCAATAAAGTGAATCCAGATAACAAGCATAAAGATGGTAACCAGAAAATAATTATACAACAACAGCTTAGAAACGTTTGGCTGGCAAAACGAGACTTCGCAAGACAATCAGTACAAACAGAACTTAAATAGTGAGAAACATTAGGGAAAACAAGACACAAATGAAATCAATAATCTGGGGAGTGAGACTGAACGGGAGGTTTGTGGTTTCTGTAGTCAGATGCGGACCTAGTCTGTCCATGCAACATGACAACAAAGTTGAATAACATTCATATTATTGTTTGGTGAATTAGTTCTATGTTCAAGACCATGAAAATGATAACCATGACAAGCACACACAAAAGGATTTCATCCTGTTTATATAGCAAGGTCAGATTAGTCCAAGAATCCTGTTTATAAGAAGAATAGGAGTAAACCTTGATTATGTGGTATGTAAATCAGGTTTGTGTGGATCTTGTTGACTATATACTTCAATCACTCTCCTATTGGAAGATCTAAAGACCATCTAATGATATTTGATACTAGTTACAGAGATTTTGTTTTAACATGTCCTGGAACTTGGTGGAGGTTCATGTTACCAGACGTTCTAGGTTCCCAGGGAAAAGAGCCCTGCAAGATCACATATTCTATATGTTTTATATGACATAAATCAGCACACTAACACATGACATTTGGCTCAGTCCATGTTGTTCCATAGCACTGTGTCCATAGTTTGTGAAAAAAGCAGGAATTTCAATGTTCAGTAAAAATCCAAGTAAAGTCAAATAATGCTCAGTACTGTTGCTTCTCATCTTCTGATTATTATTGTTATTAATATTATTGATTTCTCCTTTCACACAGGCTTGCAATGACGATGCACTAAACCCACTGTCCAATCAGTTAACGTTTACATTTGAGGGCCTCCCAGTTGGCACAGTGGAAGGGTTACGGCCCATCCTTCACCCGGGAATAAAAACCACCTCAGATCATAATGTAAGAGTACAAGGTGAACCTTTCATCTTAGAGCAATAGTAACAACAAAATATTTCTGCTGCTACTAAAGACCTCAAGAATATTTATTCAGTGGAAAAACAGAAACACTGTGACCATATACCTAGATGAAATCACATAAAACACTTGCTATTTGTAAAGAATAATACAATTGAGACCTAGCAATGGTAGTAAGTTTAACAGTGTAAATTCATTTCATAGTTGGATTTTGAAATGAACTGTGGAGATGATAAGATCTGCACTGACAATCTTAAAATTGATTTCAACTTCTCTGGGTAAGTACATTAATGGTAAAAACACATGATTCCTTGATGATTCAGTTTGTTGTCATGTATACATCATATACACAAAATGTAAATGATACTTAAGTATAAAATGTCTTAACACTTTACCACAATATCATAAAATCACTAATTGTAAGGGCTGGTGCCAGGCTGAGGCCCCCTCTGGCCACCAGAGGGAGGCCTCGAGTCAGGCACGCCACTAACCAGGCTTAACACCCAAGAGCCAATAAGCCCAGTGACCCAATCATTCAGTGCTGGGTCTTTGCTAAAGTTTTGAGCCAAGTGCCTAGCAGGTAACTTTGGGTATTGTGGTCTGTGAGCCCTTGTGCGATGCCTATTTTCTGCTTTGCGAGGGTGTCTGTGTTTTTACACATCCCCTCCCTTCTCCAGTTTTCCCCTCTTGAGTTTGTCTCTCTCCTGAAACTTCCCTTAGCCATTCAATTTCCTCCCAGTTTTCTGGTTTTGTTTGGGAAGTATTAGTGTTCTCTCTTTTTCCACGCTTGGCGTGGTGTTTAGTTTTTTCCTTTTGTTTTACTGCTCATCCAGTAGGCTCTTGGTGTTATCCCTTAGCTGACCTGGGTTCAAACCCACCTTACACTGATACTGTCAAGATAATGGAAATTCTGTTATTTTTTTCTATTAATTTATTGAAAACAATTCATGTGTTGAGTTCATGTGCTTTCATATACTAGATCATCAGATATAAAAGTTGGAATCATGCAGGATATGAATGTGACAGTGTTTGTGGAGAACAGAGGAGAAAACTCCTACAACAGTCTCATAACTCTCAGTTACCCCTTTGGACTGTCCTTCAGGAGATTCACCACTAAACAGGCAAGAGCAGTACTCCCTCATTTGTATGGTCCAGCAGTAAGATACAGTTTAGTGTTGAAAGCAACACAAATATTTTAAAAATGATGTAGTAGAACATAGATCTGGTTTGTAGCTGCGGTGCAGTATATTGCAGTAGCAGGGTTATGTAGATCAGCTGAGAAGCTTTGCATGTTAGTTAGGAGTGAGATTTCTTTAAGATGTTATAGTGCTGAAGCATTTATTCCAACTTGTATAGGCTGACTCTATGTTTGTAAAACTCCTTTGTTGTAAATAATGTACTGTTGTCAAGGAACACTCCCCTTCCTACTGGTCACATGGTACGGCCCAGTGGGAGTTCATTGTCTGTCTCATTTGCAACCACACCCATGTTGTTTACCAAACACCTGTACCTGGTTTAGTCTTGTTACGTCTGTCTGTATTTAAAGCGCTGTAGGAGTGGTCTTAGTCATCTATCATTGCCCGTGTTTGTGTTATTTGTATTCGTGTTAAGTGATGTTGCATGAGTGCCGATTGTCTTTATTGTTTGTTTAATAAACGTCTGTCACCATCAAGGGACTCTATGTTCTGCCCCTTGCCCTGCAGCACTCGGTCCATTACAAATGTGCGATGTACCAGGTCTTATAATAATAATAATAATTCCTTTTTCATTGGGTCATTAAGCTCCATGGTAATAAGCTGTTCACACATCCACCATCTATGGCCTGTGCAAATCAAATTGATCACTGTGGAAGTACAGTTTGTTGACTTATAATTTAATGTGTGTTGTATAATAATATGGCTTATACAAGTCACTTGTCTCAGCGGATTTCATACTATTTAAACTCACCTTTATTAGATTGGCCTCATATTCCATCTGAATAACAGATTTTCTATATTTCCTGTATGTGAGCAGAGCAGAGTGGAATGCATATCTCTGGACAGTGATGACAAAGGTTCACTGGGGACCTCCACCTGTCATATTAGCAAGCCCATCTTCAGGGAGAATGGCTTGGTAAGTCAAAATATTTGTTTAGTTCCTATACCCTCATGCTTAGTTACACGGTTTATAAAATATTCCGTGAAAATATTTTTGAAACTTGTGATGCTAAGAAGTTAGATAAAATAATATTAGAGTTAGGTTTTGGAGAGAAAACAGGGCATTAGATTTTTGTTAAATGTTAACACAGGGCTAAATTTAAATAAATCTAGTGTCTAGGTTAGCATTACAATTAGGAAAATTTTGTGAATACATAATTGCACAATATTCAGCACATTCACTACGAATAATCTGTTTAAGGTATATTCCAGCAATAACTTCAAAAACATTTTCAGTATTGAGGGTAATTTTAAATGTTTTTATAGTGTTTGTCAAATGCTTGTATTTAGTTATGTAGTGACATGAACACTTTGATGAACCTTGATGAAATTAAAATAGGTTGTGATTAATTATTAATCCCTTAATTAATAATGAATCCCTTAAAATTAATAAAGGGACATGCATTTCACATAGCCTATGTAGTGGTAATGTAGTAGTATACATCAGTCATTGTATAATCATGTAATGCCACCTGTGTTTACGATTATAGTTCATGTTGGTCTGTTTTGTTTTGGGGTTTTTTCCCTTTGTTTCTCTATTGAGCAGCCATGCCGAGCAGTGTTTCATGGTAGTTTTTACCCTTAAGATTTCATGAATTTGTTTCCTGTTCTCCCCATGTTTTTGTTTATTGCCATGTGCTTTTATATGATCTCTAAAAAGACTGTTTACAATAATGTACAAAACACTAAAATGTGTTTTTATTTTTAATTATGAATTATTCTTAATTATTATCCCTTAATTACAATTAATTTGTTAATTCAATCTCAACTCATATAATTTATATAATATAGTGATTGATATACCCACAAAGAAATTAGAAACACCACCCATGAACTACAGGCTTTACAACTAATAGGTTGTTTATTGAGTAATAGCAGTAATAGAGTATGAATGCATAAAAAAAGTAAGGGAGATGCTAATAACCCCAGGCATTGAATTCACTTATATAGTGCTACAACTGTAAGGGTCCGTGCCAGGCCAAGGTCCCCTCCGGTCACCAGAGGGAGGCCTCGAGTCAGGCACAGCACTAATCAGGTTTAACGCCCAACAGCTGGGCTAGGCCTATATAAGCCCAATGACCCATTGCTGAGTCTTTGCCAAAGTTCTGAGCCAAGCTCCTAGCCGGTAACTTCGGGTATGGAGGTCTGTGAGCCCTTCTGTGCTGCGAGGGTGTCCGTGTTTTTACACATTCCCTCCCCTCTCCAGTTTTCACTCTCAAATCTGTCTCTCTCCCAAGACTCTTCTTAGCCATTACAGTTCCTTCCTGTTTTCTGGTTTTGTTTGGGAAGTTTTAATTTAGTTTTCCCCAGGGCATCGGGGCTGCCATTCTTCCCGTGGCGTCCTTGGTTCTCCCTTTTCCCACACTCGTCATGGTGTTTAGTTTTTTTTCCCTCTAGTTTTGTCGTCCTCCATACCTCTGAAGGGTGTTATACGCACAGGTAGCTTTATAGCTGCTGTGGTCTAGTGGGTCTTTGTCTGCCTTGCAACAAAGTGGCCGGGGTTCAACTCACCTTTGGTTATTTACGTCTCTTGTTTACCTGTTCCACAGTCTAATGGTTCTGCACACGGGCCCATTATTAACACATGGTTGCTCACCCAGTAGGCTGTCAGAGTTATCACCTAGCTGACCTGGGTTCAAGCTTTCCTTACAACAACAAAACACAAGCAACAGTTACTTGATTGGTGTCAACCACTGCACACATGAAAGGAGTTATGTCTTATCTTATTTCAGTTGATCCATTAGATCAAACATGCCATTCGTCCATATTTGGACTGGGCCACAGTTGGATTGCGATGGCTGACTTAGCCAGCTTTTTAGCTTCGAGCCTGGAATTATACTGCCACGACCTGCAGTCAAAGGAAGGAATGGACTTTTGGTTGTCTCCGAGCTTGACCCTTTTGACGATTATGTAGGCGAACTCCTGATTAATTTACTGAAGAACCAGTAGTTCATGGACATCAACATGTCTGCCATGAATCAGTTTGCCTGACATTTATATGTAGCATTAGATAGCTATGCAGAGGAATGCACTAAGCAAAGCCTACAAAAGCCTTGCCGCTTGGTCATACTACAAGTCAAGAACTGCTGGTGAAATTAAATCCTTTCAAGGTTTATATAAAATAGATTTTGAATTCATTATAACCTTATCTGATACCACTTGTCATTACAGCTTGCATAATAAATATTAAAAACTAAAACTAAACAAAAACAAGGATGAATAAAAACTAAAATATACAGAGGTTTACCAAAATTAAAATTATTTACAGGCCCTTAAATGATCTACACCTAACTGAGAATAAATAAATAAAGTAAAACTGGAAACTAATGAATTTCAAATCTCAGAGTTCCTCCTGTTAATGGTGTAAATTGCAAACAGGGTTGCAAGAGTGTTATCTTGTTGATTGTATCCTGACAGTCCCATCAGAGGGTGAAAAGAGATGTTAACTTTAAGGGAAAAACAATTTTTAATCAAACAAAAAGAAGTCAGGTATTAAATGCTGAAAAAGCATGTTCTTTAGTTTAGGAATAGTCATTTGTAACAGCCCGAGTGCTGCAGATCAAGGAGGAGGACATACAGATTCCCTCTACGGTTACAAATAGGACAAGTCTCAAACATTCAACGAGGAACTCCCACTGCACTTGGCGGGCCATACCACATGAGCATTCTGTGACGTCCTGTAAATGAAAAGCTGTTCATATCCTGATTTCCATCTTCCCATTAGGTCATTTTTGACATTACATATAACATAAACAAAGACGTTAACTTTGATAAAACAATGATGTTCACTGCTACTGCTTCCAGGTATGTCCTGATGTTTTTCCTGGCAAACACATTTCACATGTTCTAATGTCTGCATCTGTGGGTAACTTAATGAAATCTTTTGAGATTCTGACATTTTTCAAAGACCAACTGCATTTAAAATCATGTTTTCATTCTTGTAGAAGGATAACATTCTGTGGATAACATTCATGCCTTTTGTTTCAAAGGGGCATCCAACACATTTACATTCACGGCATTTAGCACTTTGTTACCCAACAAGACAGAAATCTTTTACACAAATGTTAATAGTAGTCACAAGTACAATATCACAGAGCTATAGACATAAAAGGCTTTAAAAATGTTGACTCATTTTCAGTTACTCTATCCCAAAATATTGGCCCATTGCATTCAGAGCATGAATTGAACAAACTGCAACCAAGTGAGTGTATTGTAAAAGTTGTGTTGTACTACACTGACCCAAGTGTCCTTACAGCGGCAATGACAAACACTCAGAGAACAGCGAACTGTTCAAAAACAGAACCATTGGTGTCAAATATGGCATCTACATCTCACTGATCAGGTTAGTTATCCCCTTCCTTTTTACATATCTTGATGTTTTTCCTTAAATTTGGTTTTGTTTTCTACTTATTTATTTAGTGTCATTTCCCCAGTATGTTTAGAACTTTGATAAAGAAGGTGATACACACACAATCTCTGATGCACATGAAACCCACACTACTAGCATTGTAGGCTGGCTCTGTGTACTCAGATGAGAACACTGTGTGGCTTCTACCTGCACCATTCAGCCCTCTTGGTATCTATTCAGTGATCTTTTAGTAAGATCCTGTTACTGCTTTTATTTGAAGGTATGAGGAGTCCAGCATCCACATTAACTTCACTGCAGGGAAGAACAACCTTGAGAAACCAGTCAGTCAAATCCTCAAAGTATGAAAATAAAGAACACCCTTTCTATTGGACTTTATAACAGAACAGTTATAATGCAGCAGAGAATCATTTAATCATTGAGATTAAATTTGTGCTCTCCCTCTCTCCATATATCCATTTATCGGTTTGTCTGTCTCTCTCTGTCTCTCTCACCCTCTATCTCTTTATCTATCAGGTCCAGAATGACCTAAGAGACTTAACACTCACTATTTTAATCAAAGTCCCAATAAAACTAAGAGATAAGGATATCTGGACCACTAAGGATTTGCAGGTACAGTAGCATATCAGTGCAAACATTTTTAACATTGATGAATCAACAGTGCAATTTAATCCTATAGTAGATAAAATTCATATCCTGCAAAATGGCCTATGGAGATTACGAGAAGATAATCTTATGATAATTGTTTTTTTTTCTTTAGATTCAAGATTGTATTGTAGACAAAGATGAACAACCCACAGTCCCTGATTTTGTGGCAGCACTAAAAAATCACCACAAAGTGGTAAGTAAGTTATGGTTTTGTTTCCCAACACAGCATTTCTTTAACAGAGAATAAGACAAATTCTTAGTAAAGCTTTCTCTATGTAATATAATAAAATCACTTCATAATTGTGTGTACTCAGTGTAAACATAACCAATGGAAACTCTCTTTGTGTTTTAGAACTGTTCTGTGGCTGTGTGCAGACTTTTTAGGTGTAATGCAAATCTGATGAGAAGGGAGTCAAAATTCTACAACATCTCTGGTCATGTTAGTTCTGGATGGATTGAACAGGTAAATTTATATATATATATTAACGGTATATTTACAACAAGTTAACTGTTAACATATTATATGGCAACATTGATACTTTTACCAGTACAGTGTTCTTAGTTTTACAGTTTCGTTACTCTTAATTATTCATGTATTGCCTCTCTCTCAGACTAGACTCCGATCAGCAGTTTTTGAGCTGGTCAGTACAGCAACTCTGGAATATGACAAAAATAAATATGTCTACTTTTCCTCTGATTCTCTACATACTGCACCCACAGGCCTGGTAAATAAACAACTTTTTATCTGTTTAAGTCACATAATTCCCTTCTGTGTATTGTGTGTCCACCTAAGTAATGCTGTACATTACAGAACATACAAAAACATTTTAAGTGTATTCATAATACAAACATCTGTGGTCAGAATCATATGAATGCTTCGGCCATGTTATTCAATTTACCTATTATAAAAGCCTGTAAATTTGTTTGTGTATACAAAGCTAAAATGCATGTAAATGTTATTCAATTTACCCATTACAAAAGCCTGTAAATTTGTTTGTGTATACAAAGCTAAAATGCATGTATATTAACCACTGTCATCACACTATATTACAGTACCGGCCAAGAGTCCACCAGCTTGTAATAATGTTTTTTATGGATATCTATTATTCAGCTATATGTAATCACATATACAAATATAAAATTCATATGTTACTATATTGTATTCATTGTTACATGAGCACATAGTTTTCCTTTAATCGTTTAATTAAAAATCTAATCAAATTGTAACGGCTGCCCTGCGGAGCAGGACGCACAGACTTCCTCGATTTTGTGAAACATTTAATGACATTTAACGGTGGCACTCACATATAACATAAACAGTGAACGTGAACACACATAAACGGTTTTACACAACGTATAAAACATTGTTTTATACAATATCATAATTGACTGAGTAATGATGATGATGATGATGCTGATGTATCAATGAATTACACTTTAGTTTCTAGTGGCAAAACCCACTGATAGTATTGCATTGTATAAATACATTTACATAAGCCATAAGTGTTGATACAGTAGAATAAAACTGATATTAACAGAGCCTCAATTTCTTGACTGATTTGTTTAATGGTGTGTGTGTGTGTGTGTGTGTGTGTGTGTGTGTGTGTGTGTGTGTGTGTGTGTGTGTGTGTGTGTGTGTGTGTGTGTGTGTGTGTAGATTAATACTAAGGTGGAGGTGTATGAGGAGAAAAACATCCTTAAGGAGATAATTGGAGGAGCAGTAGCAGGGCTGCTGATTTTGGCTCTCATCACTTCTGGCCTCTATAAGGTCATTTCTGCTCTTGTTACCATTTGCTATTGTCACTTCCAGAATTCCTGTGTCCAATGCTGTATAAACATTTAATGGGTGATATTTGTTTGACTCTGTATTTGACTACTTTATTCTTGTATATAACTCCAGGCTGGGTTCTTCAAAAGCCGCTATAAGCAGATGTTGGAAGATGCAGGCTCTGGGGCTGATGGGACTGAGTAGAAGGTGGAGGCAGCTGGAGAACACTCAGCTGCTGCACTGCTCTGCTTAAATTCCAACATGGATTTGTCAGTCTGTGTTTGGAAGATTATGGTGGCAGCTGTAAAGTTCAACATGCTACTATGTCATCTAAAATATATGTCAGGGACTTGTACATGATAAATTTATCCTGAACTGGGCTTTTTTTTTTAGTAATTATAAAGACCACAAACAGTTATTCAAAGTTCAAATGGCAATTTTATATTTTAATGCGTTTTCTTTATTTGTTATCAATCATTCTTACTCACCAGATGCATAGGCATTCATTAATAAAAACCTTCCCATAAAGACTACCAAGGAAAATGTTCATGTGTGTAGAGAGTTTATATGAGGCAGAGAGAAGCAAAACATATTGTAAGCAGGATACTTGGACCTAAGTGCTAGCTTTTTTAAAACCCATACACACAAATAAATGTAGCCAAAAACCAGAATAGTGTCCAAAAGGGTAACAAGTCAGCAATGCTCTGTAGGTTGTGTCATACCAAAATTCCTCTATATTATGGCATAATCATTTCTACTTCATTCAAGAATAAAAATGCAGACTTGAGAATTAGTTGAAGAGAATATATGGTCCTGTTCTATTTCGCAGGTCATCATTACAAGCATTAATGAGGCATCCTCCAGAGAATGTATGACAATCACACAAATAACCTAAATTTCTTTTGTTTTCAAGAGTGATTATGTAATCACTTACTCTACAGACTAGTGTTTGAAATCTCCACCATTATATCCACAACATACATTATTAAATATATGCAAATTGTGATCAAGCATTATGCAAGTTGACACCTGCAAGATAAAGTTGCAGGTCAGCATCACCCTGACCTTTTTAATACTTTGAATGAATTGTCAGTTACAGTTGGTAATTAATTGGGGCACCACCCTGATTAACAGGGATTTTTTTCTAATTTTAATTAATTTATTAATGAGTAATAGTTCAGTTTCAACTCATGAAAGTCACCAATTCGATACGTGATTATTTCTCATCTACCAAACATAAGATCACTTTGGGCTGACAGACGTAATAACCAAGGTATGTTTACTGAATAAGCAGAGATAAGAAAAACATGCATTGACCAAGATTCCTTTAATGACCACGAGGGTCTAGTTCACTAGAATCATTATAATCACAAGCCAAACAATGTAAACAAGCTAAATTTAACAATTTGTGGTGGACACAGGTAGTTAGCTAATCGAATAATACTTTTTTTTTTAATTAGAGAAACAAAGTAAATAGACTCAATTATGCAACCTATGGGAGTAATCAAAGGGGCAAGCTACTTATTGATCAAGACCAACAAAGGAAACTTATTATGCAGCTCTGTCAAAATTAGAAAATTGTAGAATACTTGTGGCAGACCAGATTATGCACTGCAACAAATAAGTACTGCTTGCTTTACCGAGTTCAAAAAACAATGAAATAATAACATAATGAGAAATTGAAAGAATAACTTTGAAATCGAATATTAGATTAATAAATACCACACAAACCTCACACACACATTGTCCCTCCCTCCTCACACACACGCACACACACACACACACACACACAAAGGATGCAAACTGAGGTTTAGATGTAAAATATTTCGAAGAAAAGAGTGTCTTTCCTGAAAACTAATGTATGGAAAAGGTACAAAGGAAAACTAAAGTTTTTATTTCCAGTCTGGCTTAGTGAGTAAAATGCTCATAAACGTTTAAAACTTTTATGAAGGCAATAGGTCACGATAACACTTCATACAAAATTAGTTATATATGGACATTCCTTCAGTCATTTTTATAAATATAAATATAAATATATATATATATATATATATATATATATATATATATATATATATATATATATATATATGTTTCGGGTGTGAGTTTCTGTGAGCGTTAGGGATGCGTTAACATTTGGTCGCGTGGAAGACCGATAAGTTAGCTAGCAGAAGCCCATATACAGTGTTTTACAGTGTTTTGAAAAGGTGTCTGTTGGAAGTCATGAGTGAAAGAATGTAATTCCAGTTTGTAGTTAGATTGATTAATCATCTTTTATGTAAATTTAATTGATGTTGAAGAGGCAATAATAATATTCATAGTTTATTCATGTGTCTAGTCATTGTAATTTAAATATACACTGCCTGGCCAAAAAAAGGCTCACCACCTGGATTTAACTAAGCAAACAGGTAAGAGCCTCTCATTGGATAATTGGGTTATTATGTTTCAGGTGGCAACAAGTTATTTAACCCTAACTGATGCAGGGAGTAGCTTCTCATTTGTTAAACAACCATGTCGAAAGACACATCCTGTGGTCATGGAAAAGATGTTAATCTGTTTCAAATTATTGGCATGCATCGAGCAGAGAAAACATCTAAGGAGATTGCTGAAACTACTAAAATCAGGTTAAGAACTGTCCAATGCATTATTAAAAAGTGTAAGGACAGTGGGGAAACATCATCTTCGAGGAAGGTATGTGGTCGGAAAAAAATCTTGAATGATTGTGATCGGCGATCACTTAAACGTGTGGTGAAATCAAATCGTAGAAAAACAAGAGTAGAACTCAGGGATATGTTTAATATTGAAAGTAAGCGCATTTCCACACGCACAATGTGAAGGGAACTCAAGGGATTGGGACTAAACAGCTGTGTAGCCTTAAGAAAACCACTTGTCAGTGAGGGTAACTGGCAAAAACGGCTTCGATTTGCTAGGGAGCAAAGATTGGACTCTGGAGAAATGGAAGAAGGTCATGTGGTCTGAGTCCAGATTTACCCTGTTCCGGAGTGATGGGCGCATCAGGGTAAGCAGATAGGTGGCTGAAGTGATGCACCCATCATGCCTAGAACCTACTGTACAAGCCTGTGGGGGCAGCGCTATGATCTGGGGTTGCTGCAGTTGGTCAGGTCTAGTTTCAGCAACATTATGTGCCCAAAGAATGAGGTCAGCTGAATATACTGAACGACTATGTTATTCCATCAATGGATTTTTTTCTTGCCTGATGGCACGGGCATATTCCAAGATGACAATGCCAGGATTCATTAGACTCAAATTGTGAAAGAGTGGTTCAGGGGGAATGGGCATCATTTTCACACATGGATTGGTCACCAGAGTCCAGACCTGAACCCCATTGAGAATATTTGGGATGTGCTGGAGAAGACTTTGTGCAGTGGTCCAAATCTCCTATCATCAATTCAAGATATTGGGGAAACATTAATGCAACTGGACAGAAAATGTTGTGACACTGCAGAAGCTTGTGGAAACAATGCCACAGCGAATGTGTGCCATAATCAGAGCTAAAGGCGGTCCAGCGAAATATTAGTGTGACCTTTTTTTTGGCCATGCAGTGTAGTTATTAATAGTCAAAGTTCTGGTATCGGAGTACCAGGCTACAATTTCTAATACTATGAACCCCATAGCTCCATCTCTATAGGTTTTTAACCAAACTGCCCTCAGCCCTAGGGAAAGGGATGCTACACTTGCTTTGAGGGTCCTTTTGTGCAACTGCAAATGTATTATTATTTATTTTTAATCAGAGAAGCTCTGTAAATAAAACCAAGTGTGTTGGTGATGGAAAAGTCTGACAATTTTTGTTCTTGGAGCCTCTTAAACTCTAGCTCAATGACTATCCTGTTAACAGTAATATCACAGTTTGCGATGCCAGGTTCCTACAATAATTCTAAGAGTTTAAAAAAAAACAAAAACATGAAACCTTATTGCACTTGTACTCTCAGGGTGTTTGTGTCTCTTTACTATGTCTTGTATGTATCTGTGCTGACTCCACTTCTTTAGGAGAAACTTAAGATGTTTTCCCAAAACATATCTATCCACTTCTGTGAATTTCTCTAGATAAGAGTATCTATAAATGTAATAGTACCTGACTGAAAGCTATTTCTGAAAATGAAAAAGTGAAACGTTGCCTACTGGGAAAATTTAACTTGTCTAGGAAGAGCAACTCCCAGTAACAGTGAAAAGGTTTATTAAAATTGAATGTATACAGTTGTAACAGGTTCTCAGTCTAAGGCAGTGTAATCCAAACTGCACAAGTACTTTTGCTGAAATGTATTTTGTCCTGATTTCTTTTCATTGTAGTTCATGGTTTGTTTGGGTTTTTTTTTTTTTTTGGGGGGGGGGGGGGGGGGGGGGGGTTGACAAAGTAAATGACCAAAAAATTGAGGATTGTCACAAAGGACATATGCAATATGAAAATCCACAAAGAAAACAACTTTATATAATTGGCTCTACCGCAGATGATTAGATGATGTATATGCTACATAATCACCCCTTATAACCTTGAATCTGCTATATTTGACACCATCAAAATCAAAACAATTATTCTGCATATTAGACCTGGGTGCTGGTTATCAAGCTATATCTAAATTTTTGATAACTTGAATTTGTGTGTGTTCACATCTTTTCATTTGTTTTAAAGCAAGTTTAGAAGTTGTATAAGTGGGGAATCTGCAAATTCAATCACTTGCTCAGCAGCGACATTACTGGTTCTCACCCCGCATGATGCAAATTTCTGCAACGGATATCATGGGACAGTCACAGTTAATCATGTTAATGACAATGTTAACTAATTATCAATATCATTATTAACTTAGACTGTTGTGTGTTTCAGATTTGTAATAAACAGATTATCAACACAGTACATGGAAAAGTGAAAAAGAAAACATTTGATTTATAGTAGAACTTCATAAATTTCACTGAATTTTAAAACTGGAGATATGCTGGACATAACATCTGAGAGGTTTGATAAGGTTTTCAAATAAAATTGACCTCTTAACCCAGCTTTATCCAACTTACATGAATCCAAAGTAAGAGAAGTGTTGAGGAAGAGGAGGCTGGAAAGAGCTGGTGAAGGTACACTTTTCTGAGTAGTGCTGGTTGTGGTCATGGGGTTTGTGCTCGGGGATGCAGTAGAGGGGGCAGAGTTGGAGGTTGGTGATGAACCAGATTGGGTAGTTGGAGGAGATGGAAGATCACCAACTGTTTTCGGAAGTCTCTGAACTGAGATATGTTGGGGATCATTTGCATCAGAGAAGCACGAGTAACAGTGTGTGATTTGATCTGACTAGCACTTTGTAGAGATGAGTTCACACTGTCACTGTTGGCAACAGTCAAAATGATGGTCATCAGAAACCATGACGGCTCAGATTTACATAACAGTGGATCCCCAATGTTGCTGTAGAAAGAAAGATGAGAAATTGTTAGGACTAGTTAATATTGTACAGCATGTGCAAGTGTGCAGAAGACAAACATACGTACTGTGTGTCATGCTGCTTATTCACCCATAAGCTCCCATTACCCTTCACACATACCCAGTCTGGCCCCTGTTTAAGTGCAGTCTTGTTAAATGGATACAGTCTTGCCTCTGCTATGACGATACAGTTGTTGACGAAGGCATGATGGCACCCAGGTTCAAAGACAACATGATGAAGGCTTTATTGCCATCACAACAAGTGTTTGGGAACAGAGAGAGTTAGCTGAGTGAAGAATTCGGTAAATGCTTCTGCTTTTTTTTCCTGCTGATCACCCATCCTGTAATACTGGTGATTAGCTTGAGATCAGACGCACCATGTGTGATTAAAGGAAATTCCTCTCTGTGTATTTACTAATAAGAAACTTGCCTTGCATGACTAACATGACTAACAGTGTGGACCTTTTTTCTAGATTAACTGAATTCATTTATGGGAAACAAAATGCATTGGTTTTGTTATAACACTGATCTTTTTATGCTTGATTATGTCAAAAGAATACAAATTGTACATGTTAGATTTTTGAGGTGACAAACACAAAATAATAAACAAAAGGAAAAAAAGTGTGTCTTGTTTCACCCTCACAATGATAAATGAATCATGTGACCTTATATAAAGTGAAGGCATTCTCAGACCTCACCCATAACTTACCTCTTGCAGTGTCACAGGTGTGATGCAGATGCTTTCAGTAAGGGAGGCCGTACCACACTCACATTTGCTCGGATGTGCCTCAGGGTTATGTTAACTGTGCTGCAGCGAACAAAAAAAAAAAAAAAAAAAAACTTTTGAAAAATGCCAAATACTAATCTAATTTCATTGTGATATCAGCACCTTGTCAAAATTTGGCTTGGTCATATTCATATCCTGATCTCATGCATATTTGTCCTGTCAGTCTGTTGCTCCCAACTTATCTAGCAAGTTAAGCTTGGGGGGGAAGCCTCTCTGGTTGTCCAGGTCCACACATTGGCTGGATGTGGTCACCAAATTCCACCGGTTCCTCTAGTTCCAACACTGCCATGTTGGGTACAGTGGTGAGGTTGCTAAGCATAATGTTGGCAACTGCCTGAGAGAGCAGGAAGTTGTGATTCAGTGACTGATAACCCAGAAAGACGTTCCAGTCACTGGAGTTCAGAGGAGAGCTGTAGAAGAATAGCAAATATAGTTTAAAGAACCAGAGAGACACCTAAAGACAATTAAAATATGGCCTAAGGGTTGGTTCTGACATCCTCAAGTTCTGTATTCAACATAGCAAACATTTTCTTTTTTTAGCTATATGGCCTGAAAGAATTATCGGTCAGAAAGAAAATGGGCTACTTCTGAATTTGGCCACTTGTTCATAGTGCAGAGGTATAAAACAGTGGTCCCAGACATAATTCAAAAGCAAACAAACAAAATGAAAAACATTTGTGCCGTGTCACAACCTCCTCCTCTCAAATTTGCATCATGCTTTCATTGGCAACCTTACTGTGTACTTTAGTTTTTATTAGATTTTAATATATTCCTCCAGAATGTGATGGACCATATATGAACAGGTAAACAGCTTACCTGGAGAAGCACTCAGCTGAGGTTATGATAAAATCCTTGGAGAGAAGAGTCCCACTACAAACATGTATGTCGTCGTTTTGAACACTAACCATCCAGGGCCATGTCATGGTTATATCAGAGACTATGTTGTAAGGAAGGCCATTCAGGGGTTCTTGACCACATACAGGCACTGTGAAAAGTGAACACATTTACAAGTTTAGTTAGCATAAATGAAATCACATTTTGCTGACTGGGCGGGGTATAGGTGCCATCCTAGGCAAAGGGGGTGGTGGAGGCGAGGCCTCCCGTGAACAGAGCATCTAGGATGGTGCCCCTGGTAAGCCGGGCAGCACAGGATGCAGTGGGGACTGCATCTACGGGAGGACCAGTCTGTCCTGCGTGGATCCAACCCATGAGCCCCAGCATAACACCCCCACCCCCCCAAAAGAAATTCCAGGGAGGCCTTCCTCCTCCTGACTAAGGGAGAGCTGAGCCAGCAAAGCAGGGAGGCAGGAAGCTCTGTTCCAGTAGTCAGCTCTGGCTGGGCTTTCAGCTGGCTGGGCTTACAGCTTTGCTGGTTAGGCAAGCTGGGGGACTTCCTTCTTGGACTCAGGAACAAGAGAGCCCACGGGAGGTGGTGGCTGTTTGGGTTGGAGAGACTCATGACTTCAGGCATT